>NC_140936.1:369005-771505 GCF_014529385.1 Adiantum capillus-veneris
ATAAGACAAAGCCTAAGACCATCGAAAAGTAACAAAGAAGTGGAGGATTGGTTTAACCATTCAGGTCAGGGATCAACTACATCTGTAGACCTGTGGCAAGAAAACCTCTTTCTGCAGGATGAGAGCTTCATGGTAACTCTCTCTCTCTCTCTCTCTCTCTCTCTCTCTCTCTCTCTCTCTCTCTCTCTCTCTCTCTCTCTCTCTCTCTCTCTCTCTCTCTCTCTCTCTCTCTCTTTGTGTCATTTCTGACATTGTATGTGCAGTCTTGGATTGCTGACAAGGATGACTTCCTTCGGCGCCGGACAAGAGAGTATCGAGGAAGGGATGCGGCCCTAGCACAGTACCTTTCAAAGCTTTGCGAGTCGCCGATAGTAGTTTTTCACAATTCCATGTCACAAGAGGGTTCAATAGCAACTTACACATTCAAGACACTATCACGCTTCCTGGGTGGACCGGTGCTACCCAAAAGTGTAGATAAAGTCATTCTTGTGGACAAAGTGTTTGCTAGAGATTGTTTTGGTTACTGCCCAGGCTATACAGGTGGTCAGGCAGCGTATTACTACACCTACACAGCAATGGCACTAGCTCTTGGTAGACAAAACCCAGATGAACTTTTAGAGTATGGCAAACATCTCATGATTCGTTACAAGGGTGACGTGCCAAAAACAAAATTGAACCTGCAAAATCTTGATACGCTTCAAGTAGCAATTGTATAAGATCATGTATTACATAAATTTTGTACAATGTCATCCACTCAGAGTATCTTTCTCCACTTGTGATTCACATACACCATTGTCTCTCTCCACCTTCGTTGACTTTCACGAGCTCCGGAGTTGTTGTATGCCATTGATCTTTTAGCTTTTTGTTGTTGTAAATGTCTGATGGCTTGTGCTGTTGCTGAATTTTCCAAGACTTCTTTTGCCTGCATTCGATGAATGATTCTACAATAGAACCATTCAAATAGTTCTCTCAAACTGTTAGCCTTGATTCGAGAGCCACCATGTCGTGTGTGCCTGAAATAAGCATTTCTCGCCATGTAATGAGACTTTTCCATCCCTTGGGTATTCCATATTTCCGGGTTCCCATACTTCTGTATAAAATATGGCAAATGATTGAAGATGATGTGCTGGATATGAAAACAGATTAGTTAGAATGTTTTACAGTCACATATTTGCACATAAGAGAGAAAGAAATACATTATAATACCATGTAGTGAGTAATCTGGGTGTCTGTCCATGTTGTCTTGAATGATTTTTTCAGAAGGTTGAGATTTTCCTTGAACATGTTCATATCACCTTGTGACCAGTCATCTTTGTCGCACATCAAAAATAGGATGTCTATTGATCGCCAAACCTCAGCCTTCGCGTTACGAGTAGTTGGTTCGTGGTCTTTGACTGCAATATGTAGCTTTTTCCAGCTTTGATACTCTACCTTGCTAACATAAGATGTGTTATATATTTTTCCATGTTTTGTTAGCTTTGGATCTCTTGTACCTTGGGGCTTAGATAAAAACCTCCGTGCCTTCACCCCACCGATGGATGGTTTGCATGGGACATCCTTCTCAGCAGTTGATCTCTTTTCATCCCGCTGGATTTTCACATTGCCACCATGAAGCCCCATATCCGACAGTACCATTTCTAAGCACTGCAGGGCTACTTGTCGTTCTGCGGAGTTCTTAATCTTCCAAGCAAACCCGATGTATAAGTAGACCAATTTCTCCACAATTCTACAAAGGGCATGCATTGTACAAATGTGGACATTCACAAGTGGTATTTTCAAAACTGGTCGAAAAGCAGGATCCTCAATGTGACGTGTTGGAGCTTTTCTCCACCACTTTGGGTCCATGACCTTTGCAGGCTCCATGCAGAACAAACACGGTGACTTTGCCATTGCACCCATTCCACAATTATACATGCACTTTAATGTTTTAAGGTCACCTGCAAGATGCCACTGAACTTGAAAGTCTCCCCTTCCATCTAGACGTAGTACCTCTCCCTGGTTAGTCTGTCGATCAATCACCTCCGGAATATTAGTTCGATGGAACACCCAATATAGAATCTCATGATCTTCTTTCTTTACCTGCAACACAAAATAAATGAGACTTAAGTAGATCTGAACATTTGAGCTTACTTGAGAATATCGCTTACCTCAAACGCACCAAGCCACCATATGTTAGATTATGATTGAACACTAAAATATAAAGGATCATCACTGGGACACTTTGAGAGGGCTCTATTCATTAAAGTAATAGTAACACGCTCTAGCTTTTTCTCTTTAACAAGCTCACACTCATCCAGTTTTAACACAAAATGTAATAGCCCACGTGACTCTTCAAATGTGATGTTGTAAAACTCCACCATTCTCTTCTGTAGTATCCGCAGGTCCATAAAAATATTGTTGAACTCATCATATGCCATGTTCGCTCCATGCCCACTGTAAGTTGCTTTAATATGAAAGGGCTGTCCAAGATAGTCTTCCTGTGCCTCGTTAAGCTGAAGCCTCTCTTTCCAAACACTTGAGGCTGATTGTAGAAGTTTGGATTTTATACCCTTCCTAACAAAGATGGATGAGACAGACTTTTGGATAGCCGAATATCCTCTTTTGCTTACACCAAGTGAATCAAGTGTGCCTTGTATCTCTTTTGCAGGCACTGAGTTCTCTGAAATAAAGCGGTCCACTACATTTCTTTGTAGAACCTTAAACTTCTTGTCATGTACTATATCTGCTGCCAGACTTCTACTTATAAGTGGCTTCAATCTCTTTCCTATATTGGCTTTGGGGTCAATGTTTTCCTTGTCAGGATAGATTGAATCTCTACATGAAGACAATGCATAAGTAAATAACAGAAAATTTGCTTCACTAACACTATTTATGCACATGAAAACAATGCATAACAAGAAAAAACAAAAAGATTACTTAACTAAGACAATGTAGCCAACCAAGAAGCATCACCTTAATGCTCGGATTCTTTTCTTGAGACCTCCTGATGCAACCTGCAATGTTTCAAGATTGCGCAATTTCTTCTTTCGGATACGACCACCCAAGATGGTGTCCTTCATTTGACAACTTCGCACCTTTCCTTTCAGTTCTTGTACCTCTGTTTTATGTTGCAAAATGGTAACCTGATCTGTAGAATGTAAATGTGAAAGGCGAACAATCTCACATTGTTGAGCTTGGAGAATGCTCTTGTAAGTTTCAGCTTCTCTTGTAAGTGATTTACAATAACCCAGTAGGCCCTTTTCTCCATCACCAGCAAAGGTCAATAAGCTTGTAGGATTGACAAACGGTGGAGACGCATTAGTTATTGGATTCTTAGGGTAGAGAGAGCCTCTCTTCCAGATATCTATGTGTTAGCTCCTTGAGCTCTGAGCGTGTCTATGGAAGCGGGAGGTATATGTGTGTTTGTTTTACTGCGCTTAATCAATGGTTGGTACTCATTGTCCAAATCAATGTGAAGGTGATATTTGGCTCGTTTCTGGGTAACATTTGTGCCATTTGAGGAGTGCGCCATTAGCCAAATGTGCAGGTTTAATGGAAAGTGAATAGCGGCTGCGGATTCGTCCCTCCATGTTAGCCTCATTCCCTCCATATTGACGAGGTTCATTCAATGCAACTGAAAAGAGGATTATCCCTCAATCACTACGAACGAATGTTCAGAAGAGTAAGGAATCTACTTAAAGTACACTTTTTGAAGTTTTACTATGAAAGACCCAGCTCTTTTATTTGCCATTTTTTCTAGAGAGAGAGTGCAAAAAATACATTTTCTTAGAAGGCCCTCCAAATGACCTCCGAAATTTCCTAATGAGTCACAAAGTAAAGGTAATTGCCCAAGGATGGAGGTTGCATGGGCCCACAAACATCAATATGCACAAGCTGCAACCTGCATGTGGCCCTAACTGCACCATCCTTTGAAAACTTAGAATGATGCATCTTACCCAAAATATAGTCTTCACAAACATGTTTGATAGGTGCTTCAAGAGGCGGCAAAGAAGCAACCATATTAGATTTCTACAAATGCTGCAAACTGGCAAAATTCAGATGACCAAAACGTGCATGCCAAAGTTTTGCATCTGAAATAGCCTTAGAATCCAGAATTGTATCTGCAAAATTTTACCCACACTTACCATACAAAGTGAGCTTATACAGCCCGACATAAAATGACAAATGCAACAATTTCATCACCAAAAATGAGATCATGCACATTACAACTGTCATCCATAAATTTGACTACAAGACCAAGTCTAGCAAGTGAAGATATAGACAAAATATTCTTCTTGATCCCAGGTACATAAAGTGCATCAACAATTGTAAAAGAATTGCCATTTGTAGTAGTAAGCACAACAAAGTTTGGAGTTGTTGCTAGAGTCTAGGTACAAGATGTTCTCCTCGGCCTTTGTGGCCTTGGATGGCAGGGTTGGAACTTGGCAAGTTTTATGCGGCTTGAGGTTGATGACGTGAAGTTCCAAAGGGTCGTTTTATGGCTTGACAGTGGGCTCAATGAGTGGGAGATGGAAGCAATTTGAAAATGGTACAAAGGAGGGTTTTCCCAAAGGAGTTGTATGGGTAGTATTGAAGGTGTTTTTCAACTTGGAGGGGCAATTGCCTGACGCATGCCTCGTGGTAGGGCGGACATAATCCACATGCGAAATGAAGAGCTAGAAGGGCATGGTAGATATCAAGAACCATGGCCATTGGGAGGTATCACAAGGAGTGGAGGGAGCTCTTGGAGCTCCAGGTCATGGCTTGTGCAAGAAGTGGAGCCCTTGCCCCTATGCGCGCGTACCTGGGCGGCCCAACGAGCGGTGTTCGGTAGTTTTGGGCATGAAGTATGTGGTGTGGTGATCCAACGATGGTCGTCCGGTGGTTGATGATGTGGCAGGGACTAAGCAGCCTGTCTCGTGGCTCTTTCTTATAGAGGACGGCGAGCAAGCCCCCCCTAGCGATATCGCTAATGGGTGGGGAAGGGTCTTGTGTGGAAGAAGAGAGGGATCCCGATGTTCTTGAGAGAGAAGAAAACATCACAAGGCCTAAAAGGGGCACTTCTCACTAAGTTGAAAATGGAAATTTGGCGAGCTATCAAGCAATGCAAGAGTTGCTGAATGGGGGGTGCCACTTGTCGGCAATGCACAAAAATACTAAAGGAGGATTCAATTGTCGGCATGAGCCACTAACAACCAAATTTTTTCTTTTCTTTTAAGTTTTTATCACTCCTATAAAAGGAGGATCTCACGCCAATAGAGGGGTTTGTTTTTGCCTTTTTTTTTAGCTTATTGGGAGAGGCTTTTGGGAAACTAATTGCACGGAGCCAATTATTGTTCTTGAGAGAAGTTGGAGAGTATCAACAAAAATTTGAAGAAGCGCCAGGAGGACTCGATGATGATGCTACTTGGGGAAAGTTTTTTGATCCGAGGGTTGCAATTCGAAGGGCATATCGAAGTGGGTGTATGCAACGGAATTGTAAAAGAGCAATCAGAAATCTTAGGATGTATCACCTATCAATTGACAACATCTCGTGAGTCTCGAATCTATGTTTCTTATCGTTGTATCAATTGATGGCGTTCTTCTTTACAATTTTCTCTCTTAAACTCTCCTTAATCACCAGCATTACATATATTAAACCTTAATAAAGTCTATCTGCACTCATTTATCCTAGTTTGAGCGTCTGCTAAGCTCATGTCTATAGCCAGAGGCCCAGTGCTTTCCCGGTCGACCCTTGAGAACCGCGCACTCTAACAACGTACATGAAGTATTCTATCAAGAGGAACCAAACATAAAACACAACTTGTTTTTTATATAATATTTAGCAACATATGCTCTATTGCAATCTGTATTGAATCAACACATGTAAATGGGATGATCGGATCGTCCACAATAATCACAAGACAAGAAGAATCTCTAGATAAACGTGGTTATTTAGTGGTAATATTGTGTTCTTCATCATATTGACGTGCCCAACAGTCATCTTCCGTTTCCTCGTTGAAATAGACGCCTTCAAGCATTAAAAGCACATTCCAATTATTGTGAATTGGTCTCGGACTCTTGTGACATCATAGCTACATCATGACCAGCACCACGTCCTTCTTGACATTGAGAGTATTCAATTAAAGATATGCAGGTTTGGTTAAAATTTGGACCGTCCTTGTTAGAAAGAATGGTAATAATATTTTCATAGGAAGAGTCCTTCACCGTATCAAGGAGAAGTGTAATCAGCTGTTTTTGTGGAGCAAGATCACCGGCATAGTAAGTTTGATTAATAATATATTTGAAAGACTCAATATGTCCCATCATAGCAGTACCAACTTTATATTGTAACTTGGTAAGCAAACCTCTCAAATAAAGTATTTTTGTAACAGATTTCTTTTGAAAATTTGCAATAAGGTACTTCCACACGTTGTGGGAAGTAGGAATTAGTTCACACGCATCAAGCAAAAGAGAATCAATATAAACAAAAAGAATGTACCAACAAGCTACTTTATCATGTTGTTGCCAATTCGTGTACGCAAGATGCCAGTCTTCAAATACAGGTCCTTCACTGATAAGAACGTTGTCATAATCTGGATCAATAGGCTGAGATGATCATACATATATATAGGTGAGACCAGCTGAGTAGAGTGACCATATATAGCTCCAATACAGACCACCATTTGTAGTTCCAGGTTGGCCAAGACATGGTCAAACGCTTTACATGCCACTATTTCCTTCATTATCCATTGGGCCCCCACCTGCACGCGTCCCAGTAGCACAAACCACCACCAAAGTTGCGACCACCAAGAACTTGAAACCCATAATGTATTGATTCATTCATATGTACTTATTCTCTATGTAATGGCACATTCAGACTTGGTACCTATTCTTGTCACTATGTTTTAATTTTTGATAAGGATCACTCTCTATTTTTTAATTAGTGAGGTTAATGCATTCGTGATGTTTAATAATCCTTGGTTTGAAGTCAATTTAATTGAAGATGTTTAATCTTTTAGTGAGGTTTTTTTAAATATTTTATTTTACTTGAAAAGCTTACAATGGTGCGAATGATCTTGGAAGTAAAGTCACTCAAGGTTCTTTATAAATAGCCAAAAAATAACTACTTTTATTCTTTCATTCATTTGCAAGTTTCTTTGTGTTTTTTTTTTCACAATCTTCTCTTTTAGTCTGCTCTCATTCACATATTTACCATGACGAGGGGAAACCGTAGACAACGTGATCAGTGTGGACAAGCCGCACAATGCGGGCATGGCTCTCAATGTGGTCCACCACCCGTGTTGTCCACACCAACAATGTGCACACTAATCACATCCTTAACAATGTGTATGCAATGAATAGTTTATGCATAGCACAAAGTGCACGCAACTACGCGAAGGCTTTTCGTGTAGTCAATGACTCCACAACGTCCCTATTCAGCGCCATGTATGAGTTTGATGTAAATGCACATCCAACCAAAGAGGATGTTGAGGAAGTTGACGTTATTGCCCACAATGCAATAATGCTCTAGCGGGAAGATGGTTCTTGCACCCAAAGGATTGTGCAGCCTTCGAGAGACATGTGGAGGCCAGCAATGAGAACGATGATAGTGACAACGATAACGACGATGACACTAGCGCCAAATGTGGTGCGCTTGAGAAAGCACAAAAAGTACTTAAGGAGCTTCCTATTTTTAATGTCGCCTCTTGGAATGCACTGAATGTGGGATGTGCGTAACAAGAGCCAAAAATCTCTAGGCTATTTTCAACGGATCCAAAGCATTGAAATGCACAAGTCACGGGGTACGCACAACAAGAGTAGGGCCAAAAAGCTCTAGGCTATTTTTAGCTTCCTATCCAAAGTGTGGACTTTTGGAATGCACTAATTGCAAGATTTTCCCAACAGGAGAAAGATCTAGTCGGTTTCCAGCAGATGCAATCACCTATATGCTTGCACCTTGAAGCCCAATGACATTATACAAGAGTAGTGCCAGAGGCTCTTTAAAAAAACATGTCGTGCTTGGCACTGTCTTAGTCGGTATGTATGCCACATGTAAGATGGAGGGTGCATTGATTGGAAGATGTGCACAACAAGAGCAGGGCCAGTAAGCTCTAGGCTATTTCTAACGGATGCAAAACATTGTAATGCGTTGGTCACAAGATACGCACAATAGGTGCAGGGCAGTGGGATGTGCACAACAAGAGAAAAACTACATGTTGTTGAAAAATGTATCGTGCTTGGCATTGTCCTGGTTGATATGTATGCCAAATGTGGTGCGCTTTAGAAAGCACAAAAAGTGCTTGAGGAGCTTCTTATCCGAAACGTCGCCTCTTGGAATGCACTGATTGTGGGATGTGCACAAGAGAAGCCTTCACCTTGGCCACCCCACCTCCAGTATGCACCTACCATGCTCAAAATGCAAAAGAGCTCTCTCGGCTCTTCCATACCAAAGCTTGATAATGCAAGTTCAGTCTTTGCAATGTCCACTCCACCTCCACTATCATGTTTGTTTCGAGCAATCCGGTCATATAGAAGGTTAAATGCAATCTGGTGCATTGACGATAATCGCACTATGAGAAAGCATTACCATTTTCTAATTTTTGACACCGAGAGTGTATTTATTGAACTGACTGAAAATTGCACGCTGTCGTGGGAATGGCACGTTCCCTCGTATTATAAAAATTGGGCAGGACTGTGCAAACTCCCCCATGCAAGGAGGCTTGCATGTTTTTCTTTTTTTGAAACATAAAAATAGAACAACAATCAATTAATAATATTGACATCTTGTATGATTACGAACATTGATCTTGACAAAACTCTAACCCCTCTTGTGGTTGTTAGCAAGATACACCTCTAAAACACTACAATCAGTATCCCATTTTTGCGAGGTACACCTCTAAAACACTATGATCGGTATCCCAAACACAATCTTAGGTTAAAAAATCTAACACTTTTTGATAAAACTCTCTCTCTCTCTACTTCATTTCAATGTCTCATCTTCCACTTAATAAATATTTTATGCATAATTAATAGCATCAATAATATAACTGGTCGATTCTTTTTCATTTGAGAAGTGTTATAAATGGCATATACAGATCTTGAATACTTTTCTTGATCTCAATATGATGCCAACAACTCTAGTTGCCTGCAATAAATGGAAAAGAACCACGTCCTCATGTAATCTTCTTACTGTTTCCAAGAAAGGGAGCGGCCAAGACTATTCAAGACTAGTTTCTTGAAGGGAAAATTGAAGGAACAGTTCATGAAGAGGTGAGGGAGATCTTCAGGACTACTCTTGCATTGGGGGCAGTTTCAGAAACATGTACTGCTAGGTGATAATGTAGGCATCCCTTCCATCATTTGGAATCACATAAGGGCAGATTTCATGTGGGCTATCTGGAGGCAGAGAAATTGCTTTATGTATGAGGAAGCTTACCAGAGTTTTCTTTGATGAAATTGTTTTGCAGGTAGAAAAACTCTCCCTTGCCGAGTGCAGGATCTACAAGAAGAAATAGAAGATGCTGGACATTGTGGGAAGTTGTTTCTAGCTCACAGGACTAGGTGCTAAAACGTGCTACATTAGAGATGTCATGGAAGAGGAGCTACATGAGGATTTGGACCTTCAATTAGAAAATTGGAACTATGCTAAAGCCCTACTTGTAAAAATTAGATCTGAGCTAGATGCTGTCAAGAACTAACCCGAGTTATTTGTTATAAAAAAATACAACCCTTGTCTACTACTAGTCCTGCTCCTTAGCCTACCTACGCGCCATCTCCCTCCTGCACCTTAGCGTACCTGCATGTCCTCGTCTCCTTCTCCTGCTCTTACGTCTCGCTCTCATAGCTTGCGCTTGACGTGTGTGTCACAGTCTCCTACCCACCTATTTTAAACGGGGATCTTGCAAGATTCCCCTTAATGGAAACTTTTTGAAAATCGTAGGGACATACTGGTTTTCTATTTATTATATTCATGTATTTCGTTTATTATATTCATATATTCAGGAGACATACTAGCTTTCTGTTTATTATATTCATATATTCAGGAGATTCCTCCTCTTTCCCATCGGACATCCTACAATTTCAATGCCAACATTGGAACTGACTCTCAAAAGGAGTGCGTGATTTGAACGCAGTCACTAGCACGATCATGACTTTGAGACTACTCACTGCTGATGCAATTAGCAAACGACACATTTTAAAAAATGTTAACTGGCGCAGCTCAACAACCAGCTCCCCTGCGCGCATGGCATCCCTCCTCGCCTCTCATTTGCTTAAGCCTCATGCCCCATTGAGGGTGCCTCGCCTTGCCTCCTTGTCAATCACCGGTTGCTTGCGAGGGGATCTTCGCCGATTCCCATTAATAAAATATTAAACAAGATTGGGTAGATCTGGTAATTTAATCCACTAGAACTTCCCGAGATTCTTGTGAAGCCTCACCCTCCCATTGAGGGTGACTCGCCTTGCCTCCCCGTCAATCACCGGCTGCTTGCGAGGGGATAATCGCCGATTCGCATTGAGAAAATATGGGTAGATCTGGTAATTTAATCCACTAGAATCCTTTCGCTCCTCACCTTCATGAGGCATTCACTCAATCTCTCAAAAAGCTTTATGCAGTATTTGAATGCGCACTTGGAGCGTCAGTCTCAACAGTATGAGATATCCAATTGGGCTGTGTCCGCATGATGGCTATTGATTCAATTATTTTAGTAAAGAAATGGGAAAAATTGGCCTTGGCCTTGCTCGTCGTCCCTCAGCCACTGCGTGAATTGTGAGCGGAGAAGGAGCCCTCTCAACACACATGCTACTGCTCTTCTTGCTGTGAAAAAGCACATGAAGAGCCAAGCGGGGTCTCCTTGCTGTGAATGAGGAATCCTGCGAAGATTCCTTTTCATGGGAATTTTCGCAAATTGTTGTCACAATATACTTATAAATAGTTAGACACTGGTGGGTTCTTATTTTATTAGCGGAATCTTCGCAGATACCTAAATCCTATTGCTCAAAGAGGCGCTCTAAAACCCCAACAGCACATGCAAAAACCAGTAATCGACCACGGGCAAGACAATCGAACTTCCCTAGCCACTACACTATCCTGTAACGCTGAAAATGAAATCGTATTTCATAAATGAAGAAAAGAACACTCCAGTCCCTCCTCTCCTGCCGCCATCGCCATCCCCTGCTCACTCCTGCCTGCTGCGACTCGTTTTGACTCCAACCCCTCTTGCTCCTGACGCCATCGCCATTCCCTGCTCCTAGTCCAGTGCTCTTGCGCGTGCCGCACTTGGCTTCATTCCTACCACCACATCGTAACCTGCAGTTTCAAAGGATCTCTTAAGATTCGTATCAACAGGCATTTTTTTAAAAATCGTTTGCACAATAAATCCTCAACCCATATTATTATATTATTCACCAAATACTTGCGCACAACGGCAATTCTTAGTAATTTTCCCGAAAAAGCTAATAAGAGCGAGCTGCCGGAGAGCTCTCTCTCTCTCTCTTTCTCTCTGTGGGTGCGTGCGTGGTCAGAGATGAGAAGAGAAGGCCTTCTCAATGGCTACATGCCGAGGAGAGATCTCTTTATGAGGAAGGATGTCCTTGATGTTATGGAAAAGGTGCACAACAAAGCCACCAACGCCTCCAAGTCCTCTGGTCGATGTGGGCGTGCCCGGTGCCAAAACTGTCATGATCTTCCTGTTTTCAAGTCAAAGGCTAAGACTAAGGGCCGCAACAAGAAAGCTTGCCTTATCGATGACAAGTGGATAGTCCGCGTTCGCTCGAGATCCAAGAAAATTGTAAACACTGCCTCATTGCCCCTCTCAGATGATGATGATGATGATGCTCCTGGTGTGTGGCATGCAGATGCTTTGTGGTGTCACACCGATGATATCGGCACATTATATGATGCAGATTTCATCAAGATGCAACAAGCCATTCTTGCAGACTTGTCTTGCACTGATGTGGTCTCTCATGGACAGTTCGCACAGTCATTCCCGGAAAGTGACGATGTAGATGTTGACCATGATTGGGATCACAAGATGTTTGTAGACATGGCGGAGGATGTTATCGGTGACAATAGCAATGATGACACCTACAACGATGACAATGGCAATCATGATGCCTACAAGGATGAGGACTGTGCAAGCCTCGCTGATATGGCATGGGGAGATTTGCATGCCACCGCAGATGAGACATTGTCTGACATTGAGAGCGAGCAAAGCAGTGTAAGTCATGATTGGTACCATGTCGCACCCATGGAAATTGTCGATGATGACTGGTACTTATGCTGATCTTTTCTTAATACCCGATTCGACTTGAATTAATAACTCTCCAAAGACTGAAGAGGAAGACCTTACATACTCAGATTTCCACAATTTTTATATATCACTTTTTTCACGTTCAACTTTTATTGTATGTACAGAAAAATGTTTAATGAACTGTTGAACTGATCTGTTCTGCTGCTTAGACAATGTGGGTGGGATATGCATGTGCATGTGGGCTTGCTGTGCACAAATATACTCCAAGAAGGATACAGGTGTTGTGATGCTCTACAGAAGGCAATTGCCATTCTCCCGGATCCAAGTAAAGCTGTGAGACGCAAGGAAGATGCCTCCTTTGTAGAAAAGCCATGGTCAACATAGCAACTCTTCCCTCTAGGGCCGAGCACTCTAATCCGCTACCAAGGATGATCTGGTAGGATGAGCCCCTCTTATCTCATCAATAAGTACAATCCAAACATGCCCAGATATGTCTTGATGTGGAGTCGCTATAAACGCAAATGAAAGATATCTCACGAGAGTGGGAGCAACATCTGTGATAGGTTCTAGGGTTAGGGTTTTTGCGTCGAGGCCATGCGTCCATTAAGTCACAGATTCACTCTCCCTAGAGAGGTGGTCCATGCCAAGCTCTTGGTCAAAATCAGAATCCTTTGTGCCATGAACAAATGTGGTGTTGTATGTGTGATCATCTGGAGGTGGCCTTCGGGTCTAGGGCTAACTTGACTATTTTGTAGATTTCGGCCGAGGGGCCTTAAACCTAGAAAAGAAGAAGAAATTGAAAGATTAACACTTATGGGACTCACAATTTATGAGACCCAGCCGAGAGGGACGTGACCAGCAGTATGGATTTTTGCGTTTTGTGCTAATATGCGAACATGGCAGCTTGTACGGCTTTTTCCGCAAATTCCGCTGCCTTGACACGTGGCAATGTGTACGGATTTACACAAATTATGCTGGATGGCTTTGGACACATTTTACGCCAAGCTTTTAGAAGCAGATGCTTTTGTTGTTAAGTGCTTTTAGGACAATAGCTTTTGGGGCGCTGCTTTTGGCATCCGTGGTACTCTTTGTAAGTGTCCCTAGGGCCATTCTTTCAGGCATCTAGACGTAGAGCTGGAAGATTGGTTTTGACAAGAGTTGTATTCTTTGCAGATCAATAAATAAAGAAATACCGAAAGGGGCGCTAGTCTTTGGGGCCAATACATCTAGGGGTGGAACTCCTCTACCCCACCCCACGTGTCCTTGTGTGGATTCTTTATTTCTATGTTATTTCACTTGTTTTGAAGTACTATATTTTTAAGTGTGTAGATTGCCGCTCCATCTGTCTTTTTGTCTAATCACTCGTCGGAAATGATTACAACATCTTTCTCATAAAGATAACCTCACCAACGAACATGATCAGGCAAAGAAGCCTCCCCTCTAATCACCCGATCCCAAAGCCCCATCTCTGCTATCTTATATGTCACCCCAGCGCCATCTGGCTGTGGTGCAGGAAATGCCATTCCCAAGCTTGGAAACGACATTTATGCGTTTCCAGGCAGGGGAGGCGTTTTCATGTTGTCCTATTGCTGGCGTTTCTATTTAGAACTTGTCTTCCTTGCAAAACATGCGAGAAATAAACTTCTTGGGGGCTGGCACCTGCACATGCTCATTTGTAAGTACTAAGCATGGCAACTTGCACGAGGAGTGATGAAACAAAACAACCCAACATCATGAAGGGAACTTGCCTTCCTTGCAAAATATGCGAGAAATAAACAACTTGGGACGCATGCTTTATTTATAAGCATGGCACGACAACGTTCGAAAACGATGTTGCCGACGGTGAACTCCTGCAGTCCTGCCTGCCGGTGATCCCCCCCTCCCCCCAAACCCCCCCCCCGAGCATTTTAAAACGCTCTGTGTTTGTCTCTCCTCTCGGCGACGACGACCTTCCCTTCTTCTTGAGCATTGAAACGCTGTCGACCATAACGGTTTTCTCCCCCTGCAGTGACAAAGCCCACCACCCACTTGTCAAAGCCGACGATGTGGAAGCGTAGAGACCAAGGAGAGAGAGCACAAGAGAGAAAGTCACATGAACCAATCAACCACCTAGATTTTGATAAATAAGTAAAATAAATACCAATCAACCTCCTAGAGTTTGGCAAATAAGTAAAATAAATACCTAAAACCCAAAATAAATAATGGGATCACATTGGGCAGTTCACTTGAGATGCCAAAACTGTAACACCCTCTTTGTAGCTCATAGTGGACATCAATAGTGAGACCAAGTCAATGAAGAAGCTACCATGGACACCCTAATAGAAGGCCTTGGACTATTGGATACACCTCGGATTTGCTACCCTCAACTTTGTACCTTAGAAGAATGCCATCTTGAGCATCGGTTGCCCTTTTAAAAATTTTGAACCGTAGATCATACTACGTCCAAGAATTCCCATTCGTGAACTGTGAACACATCACACGTCCAAAATAGTAATACTCCAAGATAATGAAGTGTGGAACACATCCTGTCCATGATCCCACCAACAACAATGGATTGATGCTCTCATCCATAGTGTTTTAGATACGTCTGATTGGTACCAAGCCGCACGCTCCAAGGACTTCGCAAGCTTTTAAGAAAAAATTTGCTCGAAGCTATATGGTTTCTGACATCTTTCTTTGGAGTGAAACTTCTGGCAGAGTGCGGTATCTTGAAATGCTTGCCATGGAAACCCTAGCAGATTATAACTTGAAATTTCTCAACATCTCTCAGTAGGTGTCTCTTCTTAAGCTGGTAACCTTGGAGGTCCGGTGTGATTGCTATGTCTTGGGACTACCACTGCCGCCACAAGAACATTGTCTGTTGAAACTTGTTTCGACTATTCAAGAGCTTATGGACCATGCTGCGGTCTGCTACAACCTTATGGAAGGAACCTAACCCTAATTTTTGGTGAAGGTTTCATGATGGAAAGTTACTGGACTTTTTGAACTCGATTGAGGTCGAGATTGCTTTTTAAGTTTGAGTTCTGTTTGAGAACTTGTTTGGTGATCCTGTTTGGACTTTGTTTGAAGTGGATGGTATTTGTTGTGAACCTATTTTGGTGCCAATTCGCATTGTTTGACTTTGGTTTTAATACTGCTTTCAATGATTGGTGATTTACTCCGGGTGGAGTATTGAAAAGAATTGATGTTTGAGAATGCCTGTTTATACTCATAGCGCAGACCCTTGTAGTTATTTCTGGGGGGAGTATTGAATGTTTGAAAAGTGTTGTTTTACTCATGGCCCCGAGTTGGATGGTTATTTACGGGGGGAGTATTAAGAAGTCTGAGCAGTGGTTACTCTCAGCACCTCCAAATGACGCAGGCTGCGGTCTGGGGGCGTTTGGTTGTAGGCCTCTATATCTCATGGCCCGAACCTTTTTAGGTTATTTACGAGAGGAGTGATTGGGAGTCGTTGAACAGCTCATGGCCTGGACTTGGATGGTTATTTACGGGGAGAGTGTTCATGGGCGACTTTATGTTTCTATGTCTTGCATATGTAAGCATTTTTGTTGCATTGTAATGTGCCAACCACTAAATATTCCTTATTGAATGAGATACTTCTGGGAAGTCAACGACCCAAGATATCAAGAGTTCCGATCTGGAATGAGACTCCTTATTGGATGAGATACTTCCGAGAAGTCAACGACCCAAGATATCAAGAGTTCCAATCTAGAATGAGACTCCTTATTGGATGAGATGCTTTTGGGAAGTCAATGACGAGGATATCAAGAGTTTTGATTTGGAATGAGACTCCTTATTGGATGAAATTTTTCTGGGAAGCCAACGACCTAAGAAATCAAGAGCTCCGATTTGGAATGAGAAAACTGATCATATTTGCAACTTGTCTCATCTTTGTCAAAAGTATCAGTATCACATCTGCAACTTGTCTCATCTTTGTCAAAAGTATCAGTATAACATCTGCAACTTGATTAGTGCTTTTGTCAAAGTCATTTGTAACTTCGAGCTTTGTCCAAGAATTATCTGCTTCAAGTAAAACTGTTGGTAAATTGACTAGAGTTTCTTATTGAGTGAAAACCACTAGTTGAAAATCTGCAAGGTATTCCATTGGTTTGTCTGGAATAATAAAATCCTCCTGAAGGGATGTCGTAGACTGAGACAGAGTAGTTTTGGAGGTTTATCCATATGTAAAGATTTATAAATAGAACAAGTTGTGTCCAAAGATTCAATTGCAGTGACTAAAGTCGTGTTGCAAGAGTCTGCATCTGTTTTACCCTTTGCATCATTGAAGGTAAGGACCGGAGTCTTCAAATTTGAAGAATTATCATTCACCACTGTATATGGTATTTGTTTAGAGAGAGACTTTATTATGCAAGGGCGGTGATAAGGCGATTTTTTCTGCTTGGTACACGGCCAAAGAGGGGGTTATGTGCTTGTTGGTTGTCGCACAAGAACGGGAATCTTCTGAATCTTCAGCTTTCTCAGCGGTATTAAGGCTTCCATTTGATAAGGAGGAGGTTGAGGAAGTTGTTGCCTCTTAGACCTTTGAAGGATGTTGAGAATGGGATCGTGCTAGCTAGGGTGGATAAAAGATAAACATCGTGCACAAAATTGAGTGTGTGTTGGCTAGATTATTACTCAAACGAATTAGGTTCTAAGGTCAATTAACTTGGACTCATAAACACGGTCTTGAGTATTTGCTAAACCATCACAAGCTCACCATAAACAAGGGAGATGTAATGCAAAATAGAGTTGTGTTTTTTCATCATTAAATGAGCTTTAAGTAGCTCTACAACCTTGCACCACAACATGTGGGATAATTCCACTCTTCTCTCCTTGACACACACTTTACAATCCTCCCCTTGAGGTTTGGACTATGACAAAATACTGAAGATGTAATATCCACATAGGATGATAAGTTGGTATCCACACAGGATGGTAAAATCCACACAGGCTGATAATATCCACAGAGGAAAATAAAAGTCCTTCCCTACAAGTAGAGAGGCTGCATCTTCAAAGTATGTCTTCATAGGAGACAAGGTTGTTCTTGCCTTTGTCTTCTTCTTCGTCTTCTACCATGTGAGCTGATCCCTTGTTAGGTCTCTTTCCTTCCTCTTCTACCATGTGAGCCGATCCCTTGTTAGGTCTCTTTTTTTAGTAGCTTCTGCTGTTGCTTCTACTACCGCTGCTTTCTTCACTGCTATTACCTTGAGTAGCATTGAGAAGGAGGGTGTCCCTTCTTACCGCATTTGTTGCAAGGTTTGTTTGTGTAGCAGTCTTTCGCTACGTATCTTAATCTTCCACATTCATAACATTTTCTTCTAGTTGATGATGTCGATGGTGAATATCTTCCCCTTGACGATGTCGTGACAAAAGCCCCTCTTCATGATGTTAATGAATCTTTTTGCTTTATTTCTCTTGCTTGGATTGAGTTGATGACATCTTGGAAAGGTGGAGTTGGTTCTTTTTCTTCAAGAATTGTGACTAAGTGGTCATAAGAAGGTGGAAGTGCACTTAATAGTATGACCACTTTGTTGTCTTCTGGTACTTCGACTTGGATGTAACTGAGCTGCGTGACCATTATCTTAAGTCTATTTACTAGGCTAGAAATGTCCTCCCCTTCAGTCATAATGATCTTGTAAAGTTGTCTTTTGAGGCTAACTTTACTTCTTTTGGCCCTAGATCCGAAGTTGCTCTCTAGAACATGCCAAGCTTCATGTGCATGCTTACATTTGTCTATGAAATGCAAATAGTTGTCATGCAAGGAGGTGAAGATGATTCCTAACGCTTGTTCGTCTTTGGCCAAATTCTGTGCACTTGCTATGAGCGTGGATGTACTAGTATGCACCCCATCGGTTTTGGCTTGTTGCTGTGATGATAACAGACCATAAGCATTTTTGCATGAGGTATCCCCTTAACTTTGTTTGCCAAGTGAGAGCGGATTTTTTGAGATGGGGTTCAACTCAAGGCTCCCACCAGACAACCACTCCGTGAGACCCTACACACGCATATTTCTTAGGGGCACCACCCTCTTTTATGGAGAAATAAGGAAACCAAAACAAACCATATACAACACACACACACACACACACATACTCACACCTTCCTTATGTGCTTCAACACAAAATGCCCTTCAACCATTCAACACACACTTCTTAACCAATCCCTTTGAACACTACACAAACTCACATGCAAAGATTGACCTTCACCATATTAGTGCTCATATACTTCTAAGAAAAGCAAGCACAAAACCTCAAAACTCAAAACACCATAATGCACAAATACTTGACAACTCCTTTCCTTTCCCAAAAGAAGAGACTACTTACACACATAAGGCGGCATGCATAGAGAGCTCTTCTCCATCTATGTAGCCCCAAGATTTACTTACACACAACATAAGGAGAGAAGCCAAGCAAATAGACACCATGGGGCACAAAAAACTTTCTCAACAAACAAGCAACCCAATTGAGCACAAAATATGAGAAGCTGCCAAGATATGCTTACCAATTTTTCATGCGTTTAGAGCAAAAGTGTGACGACGACACCCCAATTGCAACAATTTGTTGATCAAACCATGAGATAGATCATTGAACTTGATATCCTTGCTCTCATATAGAATCTACAATCCTTATTTAGGGATGAGTATGGTAAGAGAAATGTTTGCAAGAGAATGGTAGCAATAGCATATTGATGCTCTCTCTATGGTGCCGCTTATGATAGCAAGCTTAGGAAATGGATGGGGAGACAAGAGGAGAGAGAGATTAGGGCTTCCCTAACCTTAGAGGAACTTATCATCCTGCTTGTTGTGTCTCTGGAAGCATCTTGAGCCGACCCCTCCACATGCAAGTGGTTTTTAACTCCCCATTGGTATTTTAGAATGTTGGAGAAGTCCAGAAAACTTTTCACCTATGTGGTTTACGTGATTGCAACTTTGACCTGCAGTAACAGTGTCCGCAGCACCTTGTTTTCACCATAACTTTCAGCATGTAACTCAGAATTGGGTGTTGTAAAAGACAAAGTTAACCTTCTCAAAGTGTTTAAGCTGATTTTGGAGTGTTCCTCAAGTATACCCACGAGCTAAGGTGTTCAAGATGCATCCAAAACACCTTTTGAACCAAGTCTCCTTGTAGGGGGCCCTTTAGCATGCATCCAAGGTGTAGCATGCTTTTTTCAAAAGAGAATTTCTCTTTTTTCAAAAGAGAATCCACCTTAAACAAATGAGGTAGGCTCCAATAAAGTTTGATTTATTGGGATATACATTATATTTAAGATTTGTTGACCAACACAAGTAAATGATCCAAGAGTTGGGTCACCTAGTGGTGGGGAAGGGAAGGCCTACAAGGTTAACCCTACCCTTGAGAGAAGATGGGTAAGATAAGTGTCCATAAATTATTTATTTACAAATTATGGGATGTAGATAGCTATTTAAATTAGTAAAGGTAATTAGTTAAAAGAATATGCAGTAAAAAAACTAGGAGAGTAGAATTAAGTTTACTATTTACATTTAGCATGAAGAGAGAAATATGATGTAAATGCATAAAGATCTAAAAAGGGTAAGGTGTTTGTATGGAAAAAGGCTATTACGGAAAGAGAGAATGAACACTAGGTTAAAACTTTGATAAAAAATGTATACATTTGAGTAGAAATGTAGTGCAAATGCAAGGTTACCATTTAACGCTACTCATATTAGCCCTCCCAGGCTTCATCTAGGATCATTCATGCTCCTAGATGAAACAAAAGAGTTTTTTTTCTCTTTTTTTTCTTATTTTTCCAAAAAAAGGAGGAGTAATATGCACTCTTTTACTCCATTAGACCTGCTTTTCATTACTTCAATCCCATAAATTGGAGATGGGAGAGTTGCCTTGGGTATGTTGAGATTCCAAGGCTGGTTCTTCTTTGCACATCAAAGCTTTAAAAAAAGGTGGAGCATTTGCCAAGCCGAAGGGAGCCATGCCAATTTGGAGCTTAGACGATGTAGGTAGATGACTTCCTATCAACAGATTGATACGTTGAAAGTAGGGCTTTAATCTCCATCCATTGACTCTGGTCTTGTGGAGTTTTCCTTATAAATCTGCTAATCTGTAACTACCATTCCCAAACTTTGTTTTTATCATGAAAGGTCCCTCTCATCTTTCCAAAAACTTTTTGTCAAGTCGAGTATCAAGTCGGTTATCATAGCGAAGAACCAACATACCTTCCTTCAATCCTTTCCCCTTGAGCTTCTTGTTGATTTTGTCCCTTTGGCTTGTGGCTTGGGCAATGTAATAGTCGATGGACTCTTCTCTATCAAGCTCAAGTCGTTGAAGATCTAAAATTCTTTCCTGCAAAGCTTCTTTTGGCCTCTTTGCTCCCCGTGAGAGAATGCGTAGGCTTGCAATCTCCACCTCAATAGGAAGGAGTGCCTCCTGTCCATATACCAAATGAAAAGGAGTGAATTGAGTGGATACCTTGAAAGATGTTCTGTATGCCCATAGAGCTGCGGTCAAATGACGATCCCAGTCATTTGGTCGATCTGCAACCTGCTTAGAAATGATCTTACATATCATTCCATTCACCTTTTCAACCAACCCATTGCACTAAGGGTAGTAAGGTGTAGAATGCAAATGTTTGACTTTTAACTTTGCGAAAAGATTATCTGAGAGCTCTGGTCGAAACCCTGGACCACGATCTGACAAAATCTCTAATGGTGTGCCGAATCTACTGCATATGTGATCAAAGATAAATTTTGATACCTCCTCGGCTGTAATTCGTGTTCTACTTGCTGCCTCCGCCCATCGTGTCATGTAATCTACTCCCACAATAATGAAGACCTTCCCGGTAGATGGGCGAGGTAAGGGGCCTATTGCATCCACACCCCACTTCTCAAAAGGACCATACGAAATTATTGGAACTCGAGGTTCGTAAGTGAGTCGTCGATCTCCAGCAATCTGACAACCTTTGCATGACTTACACCAATGCTGGACATCACGGTGTAGACTTGGCCAAACAAACCCTGCTTGCAAAATCTTCCTGTTTGTAATATCATGAGAAAAATGAACCCCACGGATATCATCATGGCATGAAAAGAGGATTCTCTCTATTTCTTGAATAGAGGACACCCTTCTTAGCACCAAATCTTTCCCTTTATGATACAGATCATCTCCTATGAGTTGGTAAGGAGTTGCCTTTTTTACCAATCTATGCCTTTGCACTTTATCCAAGTGTTTAGGGCACTCACCAGTTTGGAGGAAAAATATGATGTCCTTCAATTCCTCTTGGCCTTGGTACTTTGGTTCGTAGAGCTTCACACCTCCCACCATGATCTGAGGTTTCTCATTGGCGAGATAATCTGCTTCCTTGTTGAGGGTTCTCACAACATGCTGTACCTGTGTAGCTTCAAAGTTCTTTATCAATGCCTTCACCTGTCTAAGCCACTCCACTAGAGTAGGGTTCTTGCACTTCCATATCCCTTGGATTTGCCTAATAACTAGTAAGGAATCACCTCTTATTATAAGTCTTTCGATGCCAAGTTTTCTGCATTCTTCAAGCCCCAACTTTAAGGTGACATACTCAGTCTCATTATTAGAATGAACATTTTCCAAGGTGATACCTTTCTTAACAAGAACTTCCCTTTGTGGACTTAGAATAAGAACCCCCTCTGCTGCCTGATCGTGTTGTCGTCGGTAAGCTCCATCAAAGCACAAAATGTGTGCATTGTCCATCTCCTCCTCATTATTTTGTGGTGTAGCTTTGTCTCCTGCCTTTGGTGACTCTTTCCTTTCTCTCACTTTGTATGTGAGAATGTCTGCAAGACCTGCCCTTGTGCTATCTTCCACAAGAAAAGTGTATTCGAACTCTTGAAGTTCTAGAACCCATTTGGCTATCCTAGATGAGAGGCTCATGTGTTGCACAACATATGGTAAATTGTTTTCCATGGTGAGAATGACAAATGGTGCAGGTAAGAGATATGATCGGAATTTTCTTACCGCAAACATAATTGTGAATACTACCTTCTCCATATCGGTGTAGCCCTTCTCTACAGCGGTCATGACTTTGCTTGCAAAGTATACTGGCCTCATGGAGCATGTTTGTGGATCTTTTTGCATGAGAACTACACCGATGGCCTCCATTCCTACACTTGGCGTGATGTAATATGTATCCTTTGGATTTGGTGGCATTATTGTTGGAAGAGAGTTGAGAATACCCTTTACTTCAGTAAAGCATAATTCGTGTTCCTCTCTCCATTCAAATGTGGGTTTGTTTGCTAGCTTGTGCAAAGGTGCAATAGCTTCCGCTAGAAGGTGAATGAAACGAGACATGTACCTTACTTTGTGGTTGAAAGTCATGAGCTCCTTGGTTGTCGTTGGTGGTTCTAGTGACAAGAGAGCATTTACTTTTGATGGATCCACTTGAATTCCTTGCAAAGAAACCACATGACCTAGCAATACTACTTGTGACTCTGCAATGTGACACTTCTCAGGATTAAGCTCTCCCCCAAATTGATGAAGCCTCCTAAGCCCCTCCTCAACTTTTTGGCAATGAAGTCTTTGGCTACTATAGATACAGAAGTCATCCATGAAAACCCTAATTGACTTTCCAAAGAAGGGCTGAAAGACAAGAGTTGTAAACCTTATAAAGGTACTAGGAGCATTTGTGAGCCCAAATGGCATCACTCTATAGGCAAAGCAGCCCCAAGGTGTGATGAAAGTGGTTTTTAACTGATCTTCTTCTGCTATTCTGATTTGAAAATACCCTGAATACCCATCACACACTGTGTAACATTCATAGCCGGCAAACTTTTAGAAAATTCCCCCCAAAATTGAAAACTCTCTCTCCTAATCTAAGCTCCTCTTCTGCACCCATCCCCCTTGCACCTGCACCTGGTGCTGCACCTACGCACCCATCTCTCCATCCTTCAAGCTCCATCTCTCCATCCTACAATGCCTCTTGACGACGTGACGAATGTCCCAGCAAGCTCTTCACGCGGTAGGTCTCCAGGGCTTTTCCTACGCCTACCTCAAGAGTATGTTCCGACAAAGAAAACATGCTTGGGTACGTTACCTTCAGCCAACGAATGCCGCGCTCAAGGGGATAAGAATGTGGATCTCTGGACAGACGGATGTTTGTATCCAAAGGATCCTTCTCTCAATGTTCATCCGTCTTTTACAAACATTCCATCACTGTTGCAATACGTTGGAAATGGAGAGCAAGGTTTGTTGGGCTACTGCAAGAGACTCAACAAACACGAGATTGCGCGGTCCGAGATCTACTTGCGTCATTGGCAGTTGCTCAATGGGAGTTTCCACAATCTTCAAGCTCAGATGCAAACAACTACTAGTGCGCTTGAGGAGGCAAAGAGCACCATCACAACCAAGGAAATTGTAATTAAAAAGCTTGAGGATACTCTTTCACACATGAAGAGTACTGCCATGGGAGGTAGGGTGAGGAAACGAGAGTTGTCCGAAATTCAGACTCTTGCACCACGTGGAGGTGCAAGAAAACGAAGGGTGACAGCTATGAGGTAACATGTTCTATCCCTCATGTTGTTTAAGTTTAATACGGCTCATAATTGTTGTTTTGGGCAATAGGAACTTCGTCCAAGAAACGTGCGGCGGCGAGAATGCGTCAGCTAGGGCTACTTTACTTCGTTCTTGTTTCAACAAAGAGGATTTTATTGGGATGCTTGATGCTCCAGAGGAAAAACACTTGAAAGAAGTAATCACTAAGAGAGTTCTTAGAGATTTTTCTAATATTGTCACTGATCTAGATGTTCAGGATATTTGTGATGCTGTTGGGATTAGTACCAAGGGCTATCAAGCAATACATCAAGTGTTAAAAGATGCATTAAGAAGTCGAGGAGTCACGGAAAACCTATTCCCACTTCCTCACAGAGTGCAGATTGCCAAGAAGGTGTCAAATGAAGATGTTGTTCACCGATTAGGGGACTACTTGTATATTGAAGACACGATGCCTCTTCAGTCGCTCCGTAGCAAATCACAAGGAAGGAAGGGCCGCGGGAAGGGAAGCGGTGCTGTTTATAACCGTGTGTTGCGGACCGAAGGGTTTGTTTACACCAAATTCAACAATATCTTTGTACACTTGATACGATTGCAGCAGTCCATGGCTGTTTTCTACAATTTGAGTGATGCAGGTTAGTTTAGAGTTTCCTACATGCTCTATGATGTGTCATAACATGCATTCTGAGGCTTTATGTTGTTGGCAGTTCTTGAAGGCAAGCTTGTGTTCGTGCTGAAGTTGGATGAGTGTGTAATTGTTAAAGGGAGAAAGTTGGAGAGAATGAGCATCACGCTTATGAATGAAGCCCTAGCTTATGCCAAGCAATCTTGTAGTTCGAGTGAAGCGACAAAGCCCTCTTTTAGTGTGCAATCAGAGAAGGATATATGGTGGCTTGGTGCAATTGAAGTTCCGAAAGAGACACATGAAGTCCTTGCATGGATTTTCAGTAGAATCCCATGGGTCACAGAGGTCATTAAAGCTCAAATAAACGATGAGAAGCTCATGGTTCCAGGACGTGGGGAGTTTGATGTTGAATGGCATTTAGGTGGTGATCTAAAGACCATAAAGTGCATGCTTGGATGCAAACAAGGTGCAAATTCTTTACTTCCCTGTCCATTCTGTACGAAAGGGCACAAGACAAGTTGAGCAACTCAAGTGGAAGGTCAGGACGATGATAATGATGACCATATAAATAGGGAGTGGCAAAGTTCGGTTCTTTCATGTGATATGCTGTAGGTGCCCAATAGGGATAGCAAAGATCCTGGGTGGAGCCCCATAATTCCCTTCTCCCTCAACAATGTTCACTTTTGCACATTGCATGCGTTTATGCAAATATTTGATAGGATCTTAAAGCATCACATTGATTATGCTTTCACAATGAAGCCCCTTCAACGGTCAAAAGACTCCTTGCAGGGGGTGGAGACGCTCCTTAATGAGATTGGATGTCACCGATCAAGGGTGAACATTGTAGCAGAGACTTGTAGGGAGAAGACATATGAGGTGGCACAGAAGGTTTCCATGAATGGAGCCAAAGCACGTCGATATATTTTTCAAGAAGATGTCAAAGTTTCCAATGCAGGTATCCAAGGCAAGTGTCGATCTAGCAAGTGAGAAGCGGTGGGAGTTGTGGAAAGATTTGTGTTCATGCACGACGGACAAAGATCCCAATGTGGAGGTTGCTAACCAACGCAAGCTAGTATGGTCATCCTTTCAAAAGGTTGTGCAATTGATGAATCTTTCAAGCATCACCGTTGAGCAGCGAGAGGAGTTCAAGAAGGTGCTTTATGAATTCACAAAGGCCGCTAAGGACGGATGGTCTGAAAGCAAGATTACACACTACATGGTTTGTTTTAACGGACTTAATACATATGCAATGTTTGAAAATGTAACTTTTCTATTCGTTTATCTCCTTTTTGGTTGTTTTAGCACATTCTCTATGCGCATGGTGCATACTTCATGGACCGCTATGGTTCGCTTGATATATGGAGTACACAAGGCATGGAGAAGTCCCACTATCGAGAAAAAGGAGTCTACTTCAAGAATACTCGGCATGGTGGTGGTAGTTCACACTCCAACTACCTCCAAGAGATGTTTAATTGGTTTTTTAGGCACACCTTTGGGAGAACTCGTACTATTGAGAAAGCAAGAGAGTCGATGTTAGAAAAGCAGTTACGCAACGCTTCCCGTACTGCAGCATCCGAGAAGTGGAAACGCTCGCAAGCGTCCCTCGGCCACGAAGCTTGGCGTGCAACTAAATATCGAAAAGGCAGCGTTTGGACGTCGCGTCAGCCGTCCGTATGATCCAGGTTTAGTTGTTCAATTCAATTGCTTTATTTGAGTTTCACTCAATTGGCCGCATAGTGTGAAAGGGCCCAAATCTCAAAAAAACCTATTTAAAGGTTGAAGGGGCTCATTTTGTCATTTTTCCTACTAGGTGCAACCATGGCAAGAACAAAACAAACGGCTAGGATTGCATATCCAGAGGGGCCGGATGGCCAACGACTCAAAGGTACAGCAACAGAAGCTGGAACTTCACAAGCTCAAGGTGAAGTCCACACAGAAGAAGCTGGAGCTTCAAATCAGCATGGCCAGTCCTCTACAGCAGCAAAAGAGAGACGGAAGCATCGTCTTGTTGTCTATTCATCGGACTCCAACGATTATGATGGCAATAGGGAGGATGAGAACGATCAAGGCAAAGAAACAAACAGTCAAAAGCAGCCGTCAGAAGGCTCCGAAGAGACACAAACGGATGAAGATGTCCCATGGGTTGGCATCCAAATACAAACTTATCAGGCTCACATGTCTATTGGGGGTAAGACACTTCCTAAAGGGAGTGGACCTACACCATCACATCCGATCGATAGTGAAGAGCACGAATCAGATGGAGAGTGGGTGGAATCCGATTATGAGGTGTTGGAAATGCCTGTGCAGAAAAAAAAGAGAAAGAGCATTGTCTACAAGAAGAGGAAGCAAGCTGCCCCGACTCGTGCCAAAAATGCACCTCCACATCGACCTCAGAAGGTAAAAAAGCGCAGCCGTGCTTTTGCGGAGATTCGACACTATCAAAAGAGCACCGAGCTCTTGATTCGGAGGGCCCCTTTTGCAAGGCTATGCAGGGAGTTTTTGCAATTGTACAACACTCAGTTTCGGATGGGCGCCGTGGCCATAGAGGCAGTCCAAGAGGTAGCAGAGCAATATTTAACTGGCATATTCGAGGATTCTAACCTCTGTGCCATCCATGCAAAGCATGTAACCATTATGCCCAAGGATATGCAGCTTGCTCGCCGTTTGTGCCATGAGGAGTAGCTTGTAATTAGGCATCAATCTTTTTGTATTTACGGAACTCCAAGATTGGGAAGAATTTGAATACAAGCGTCTTTTGATTCTATATCCCACTCTGTGCATTGTATTGGGAAGAATTTGAATATAAGCGTCTTTTATTGTATACCTCACTGCGCATTGTATTGTTTTAATTCTGTACCATGCAATGTAGCATTGGTTCAAGTTTTGTCTACCTTCTACTGTATGTATGTAGCCATTAGCTTGTTATTGTGAAAAATTACCTACGTTTAGCACCTTGGCTAAGTGGGGCATGCACTTCCTGATGTATCCATGCTATGTGACTCACTATTGCATGGAAAAAACATCTACAAAGTGTTCAAAATGGCTTGGAATGCCCCCAAGTTGGCTGCCACAAGGGCGCGCATTTGGGGCTTCCAGAGGCCTATGGATGGACATAATGCGTGCCCTTGTGGCAGCCTCTCCTAGTGCTTTGCTGACACTCTCCAGTGGTTTCCAGACAATTTTGACAAGCAATAAGTATGTTTTGTTTGCTTCAATGCTTCAATTAGCATAGATGCTGCTGGAATTCATCCCCCCTTAGTCCATGTCAATCCTAAAGTCCAAAAAGGGCTTAGATATTGCCACAAAGTTTACTCTTGTGGTTTGTTAATACAACTTTAGGTATCTGGGGCAAGATGGGCTTAAGGTTACTTGGGTATCCATGTCTTCCTGTTTTACAGCTGGGTATTATTGTCTTGTCACTCTGTTTTGTAACTGTATATGCTCCTATTCTCCAAGAAGGGTTTAGATATTGCCACAGTTTTGTGGTTTGTTAATACATCTTTAGGTATCTCGGGCAAGATGGGCTTAAGGTTACCTGGGTATCCATGTGTTTCTCTTTTGCAACTGGGTATTAATGCCTTGTCACTCTGTTTTGTACTTGGGTATGCTCTTAGATGTGTCCAATTTCATCTGTCACAAGGGCGCACATTTGCACACTTCATCTGCTGATGGAAAGCCCTAATGCGTGCCCTTGTGGCAGCATTGTTTAGGGACTTCCAAGCCCTTTACTAGGCACATACATAACTTTGGAAGCCTAGATATAACAAAGTATACATTTTTTAAATTTTAATGCCTGTCAAACCCTTTAGTAGTCATAGCAAAAATTATGGTGCTTCTCATACAATGGAAGCCCAACATATAAGAAATTCAAAACCTTGCAAGAAAGAGAGTCATAGACAGCAAAAAGTAGTTTCATTAAAGAAATCAATGCTTTACATGATATCCGGCTTTTGCTTTAGGATCTTTCTAATTACACTTTTCTGGCGCTTGGCCTTTTGGGGTGGCTCCCTGTTAAGTAAAGTGGTTGTGATTTCTTGGGTGTCATTAACCCCTACAGCTTGGTTCATGCCGACATGGGCAATAAGGCGCCCACGAAAGTTTACACCGAAAGTGGATATTGCAAAATCTTTCTTTACAAGCACTACAAGGTTGGCCGTTTGGGCAAGTGTTGTTAAACACAATGCCTTGGAGAGTGAACGGAGAGCAAAAATGTTGTAGCGACCATTGGGAGAGTAGTCGGCATGGACAAACACCACGACACCAGTGGGAAGTGTGCCGAGGTAGTGAGCAAGTGCCGCTTGAGGTCCGAACGGCGTCCTCCTCCCCCCTGACCGTTGCGCCCAGGCGTCAACCTCCATAACATCCTGCAGAACATAGGTTTTCTGAGATATGGCACAAAATTATGATATAACATTAACAAAATCATTTGTAACAATCAAATGTAAGTGAGCATCTATACCTCTTGTCTACGATCCTCCTCATCGGTATCCGGGTGCAAGTAAAGATCCACGCTTGACTTCCCCTTTGGATCAAGAAAAACAGGTGTTGCAGCAGGTGGTGGTGAATCCACTCTTGCGCGTTTAGCCAAACACATGGTTTGCACGGCCACAAACTCCTCCTCAGAGACCTTGGCCTGCTCGGCCGCTACCACCTCGGCTTGTGCGATCGCCACTGTGTCCGCCAAAGTATTCCCCATGGGCAGTAGGAGATCATCGTCATGGGAGGTGGTGGTATCAAGCTCAAACTTTCCATGGGCATCGAGGATGGCAAAACACTCATCCATGCGAAGCTCAAAGGATTTCTCCAGATCGTGCATAAACACAAACTCCTCCCTACCCACCACAATGGAGGAGAAGCGGGTAATCTCTACCTTAGGGATGGCATCCCGAGTGGTGGTTCCTTCTGGCGGTCCCGAGGATGAACCGACTGATGGAGAGGCCTCCAAGAGGCCTTGAATCCCTACAGGGTAGGTCAAGGCAAGCGTCCTCTCCTCTGCGGATGAGTCAATGGCCGCGGGCTTGGGGTCCTTCACATCAGCCAATACCCCGCCGATCTGCAAGTGAGGTAGCACTACGTCAGGGCCTACTAGGCACTCGTGAAGGAGGAAGATCATTATGGCCTGAACAGAGAAAAAAGTGTTTCCGATCCTTCCCTTACGCATTGCTCGCACATCATCAGCTTCAAGCCGCACATATTGTCCGGCGGGTTGTGCTATGGTGGTAAAGCGTGCAAGCCGTTGATGAAATGGCTTTTCCCCTTGGTAGATGTGGTGGAGAAGGCCTTCAGGGACCCATTGCCCTGGTTGGTTTGGTAACTCAACAATGAATCTCCCCATGCACGTGGAAATGTATGAAGTAATGTGCTCAAGAGATTGAGAGTGGAGGGTCAAGGTGGTTTCCAAATCGGGTTGGGTTGTGAAAAATGCTTGAAGCTCAGGGCAATTTGCATGCCCAACCTCAGTAAGGAATGCATCTAAAGCACTAGTAGCAGCCATGTCTTCTCTTTGCGTGATTGGGTATGCTAGGTCTCTCTGCAATGCTGGGATGAAAATGGTGAAATGAGGAGGTGGTCCTCCTTATATAGACATATTCTATCTTGAAAAAAATAAAAAATATGGATTTAAAAAATAAATTTACACCACCTTAAAACTCAAGTACAACACCTTAAAACTTTTCAAAATCTTTAATAAAATATCCAATATATAAACGATTAAAGTTACAAGCCAATTCACTTAGACAAGATGATTTCGTCTGTAGCCCAATCTTTGTAAACAAGCATAGTGGCCTCCATCCGCCTTCCAATCGATACAACCAAAAATGGGCAATCAAAATACAAAAATCCACAGAAAATAAGAAAAGGTAGCTAAGGAAGCACAAAGCCGACCTTGCGTTGTTCTAGTTTGAAACTTGCATTACTGACATCCTTGAATCCCATTATGACAAAGTGTTCCCGAAGATTGGCAAGAGTCCAATGCGGACTCACTGCAACCACCTCCACCTCGTTATTGGGCATGCGGACACTAATTTCAAAGGATTGAATCTCTTCGGCTGTCAGCTGCAAGGGTATCCATTTGCCACGTTTGTGCATCCACCTCTCATAGCTAAACCGTGCATACAAGGTGCACCTTGCTTTCAAATACCGAAGGCAAAGCTGTGTGGGGGACACATTGCACTTATAACGGTCACCATCATGCAAACCGTCAACATAGCCCCAATTGACAACTAGAATGGTGTCCATTGCATCTATGTCAACTTCTTTGCAAACAAACATTCTTGGTGTTTCTACAATCGGTAGAGAGCGGAATGCATGCACAAACAAATGAATGGGACAATGCCAATTGAGACCCACCGATTTGGTTGCCTTACCAAACTTTAGGGACCCTTGGAAATCTTGTAGCACCTTGCGCTTGAAAGAAAGCAAAGCCCAATGGTCTGGAGTTGGCCATTCTGCACTCTGCAATGAGGGTGTCTCCACGGCTTCTAACCTACCATAGCTTTGTCTTGACTTCGGCACCACGTACTTGTGGGAGTACATGAATATTCGCTGCTCGGTAAGTTTTTTCGATGAAACATTAGGAAACATAAGCTCCCCAATGTGAGCATGCACAACCATGAACGTGTCTGAGAGGCACTCAAGCGGCTTCTCCTCAACTAAGCTGGATGGAAAAACATCTTTACAAATGTCCTTAGTTAAACATAATGATCACATAAACGTAAACATGACATATGCATGGGATAGCTAAACCATGAAAACTTACAATGAGGTGCAAATTGAGTAGAAGCTCTCTTGAGGTGGAGCTCAGCTGCACTGTAGACGTGTTGCACGATGGCCACCATTCCGGACTTTGTTTCTTTGAATGTCAATAGCCGGCCCTTCCAATGACATTCCAATACGCCTCGACACCGTACGCGATGAGGTCCAGCCCGTGACGGCTGCATGTAGATCCATGCACCCTTCTTGAACACTTGTGGGATCCATACCCCGTCTGAGTCTTTTGTGTTGTGCAACACAATCTCCTCTATCTCTGGTTTGGGCCGTCTATGCGTGGACATGCTTGGGAAGTTGGGCTTAGGAAGGGATTTGAAAGAGTTGAGTACTGTGGAGAGAGAATGAGGAGCTGAGGGGAGGGTGAGGTGAGCTGCCTATGGTGGCTTTGATAGTGGAGATAGAGAAAGAGAGGAGTGAGAGGTAGAGAGGTAGAGAGGATAGTGGAGCTGTGGGCTATGGAGTGTGGGACTGTAGACGGTTGATGGAGGTGTGAGAGAAGGGGGAGCTATGGAGAGAGAGGAAGAGAGTGGTGGAAAGCTTTTGGCTATGGTTGCCTTGACTGTAGAGAGAGAATGGGAGGAGGGAGAAGAGGGAGAGTGTGGGAGAGAAAAGTAATGAGGGAGAGAGAGAAAAGTGGATTTTGGGGGGGAAAATTGACTTTTTAAAGTTATTTTATGTTTTGGGGCAGTTTTGGAGGCAAATGGGTCAACTTTGGAACTTTTAAAAAAATTTCAATTTTTTGGGTTTTTAAGCATGCACGTTTTTATTTGGGGGGTCCTTGCCTCTTTTATGACACCTCTCTCCTCCTATTTACCTCCCCCCCCCCCCCCCCAGCTTACCTCCCACCTCTCTCTAAGAACCAAGCATTGAAGAGGGAGACAATTAGGCTGCACCCCTACCATTCCTCCCCGTCTAGGTGATATCCCAAGAGCCTTCTCATTGGTTCTCCCTTAAGCCTTCACTAATAGAAAAAAAACCCAAGGAGAGTCCATATTTTTCCTAATGATGCCACAGTTTTGCATCTGAAATAGCTCTTAATTCTGCAACTGCATTTGCAAAATTTTGTCCACACTTGTCATACAAAGTGAGCTTATACATCCCATGGCACAAAAGACTAGATGCAACAATTTCATCACCAAAACTGAGATCATGAGCTGTACATCTGTCATCCACAAATTTGACTACAAGACCAAGTCTAGCAAGTGCAGATACAGATAAAAGGTTCTTTTTTATCCCAGGTATATACAATGCATCCACAAGTGTCAAAGAATTTCCATTTGGAGCAGTAAGAACAATCTTTCCAACTCCTTGAACAAGATAAGAGGCATTGTTGGCACAAATGACCGTATTTCCATGAGGGACAAACTCAATGCAGACCTGTAAACAAATTAGGATGTGAGGTAATGTGCTTTGTAGCACCACTATCAAAATACCACACATTTGAATTACAACAAACTGACATACATGCATAATGGACAATAGGATCATAAGTGCACTCTGCACTAAATGCCCATTTTGCATCAACATTAGCATCACAATCTCCTTTGACAGAAGACTCTGCAATCGCTGCACTTGTATTGGACCCTGTAGTGGATCCAGCCTCTTTCTTCTTAGCCTCTTTTGCCTCTTGATCAAGTTATCATTACCTTTACAATAATAGAAATGCATCTTTTTTTTGCCCTTATCACTAGAATTTCCATATGAAGTGCTTCCACCAGAAGCATTAGGAACATAAGTTTTGCCACTCGCGGTAGAACCATAAGAAGTGGTTACATTGCTGTTCCCACCTTTTCTTTGAGCTGCAATAAAGCCTGTTGAACTGTACGCTACCTAGTCTTGTTTTTTCTGGAAAGTGACTCTTGCAACATCAACGTGCATAATACATCAAATTTGACAACTTCAGGATTTCCTTGGGTCATAAGTCTCCAAGTACTAGTAAAAATCTGGTAAGAATTTGGCAAAGCATCAAGAATAGTTTTCACAAGTGAACTGTCAGAAATGACTTCTCCTGCAGAAATTAGTTTCTCATTAACATCCTTGATATAAACAAGGAAAGTGTCCATTTCATCTTCCTCATGCATAATCTTCGATTCCAACTCTTTAGGCAGCAAAGCAATTTTTACCTCATTGCGGCTTGTATAAAGACTTGCTAGAATATCCCAAGCCTGTTTTGTAGATTTTGTTGAACGGATATGATGAGTGATAGTGCGCTTCATGGAAAATTGCAATCAATGCATGAGCCTGCGCATCTTTTACATCCCAAAGAGATTGCTCAGCCATAGGCAAATAGCTCTGACCACAGGAACCCTGGCAACAAAACCTGGAGAATCCTCAACATCACCTGCATCCACAGTACCAGGACGTACATCAATGCCCTGCACAATGTTTCAAACCCCCTTTGACACAAGTACATGTTGCATCATGTAAGCCCACATAGGGTAATTGTCTCCATCCAATCTGTCTATAGTAGTAAACATCTTGAACACATTTGTATCGTTGTCAGCCATGGAAAATGCCTACACATGATGTGAAAACTGTCCTTCTAAGGAGAAACCGAGTGAGACTTGCTATATAGCACAATCCGCAGTAGACTGTATGGGACTTGCTATGCAGGAATTGACATTGACAGAAATTTTGCACAAAATGACGAAATTGCCTCTATAGACCTGGCTGTAGTGGAAACAGAGGTCAAAATGAGCCCGAATCAGAAATCTGAGTAGAGTGAGCTCTTTGAGCTCACTTGAATTTTTGTCAACCTACGAACGCTCACCAAAGCTCACTGAAATCAGAGAAAGTGAGCAGCTGTGTGCTGGAGCTGCTAGCGACTAAGCTCGGGAGGATGCAACCTGCTCTAATACCAATTGTTGGAATTAGGGTTACAGGAAACGGACATAGCTTGGAGAAGACAAGGAAGCTCAAGGCACACAACAGAGAGTGTATTACTTAGTGTGCAATGGAAAGATAGATAGCCTTAGAGTGACAGGCGTACATACAATGCACAGGGGAAAAAACCTCCTAAAGAGGGAAAAAATGCCTCTGCGGTCCTAGTGTGTTCACACACATCACTACCACATGTATACGGTAACACTCGAGAACTTTTTCTTGTATAGTGGACTGATTGTGAATGAATCTAAAACAAAGGTTATGCTTGTGAAAACCAACCATAAGGAGAAGCCATGCATTGTGTACAATAACGAGACACTTGAACTTGTGGAGAGCTTTCAGTACCTTGGCCTTGAGGTTCCGGCCAATCACAAGTGGCATGAATGTGCCATGCGTTGTTTGGAAGCGGGAAAGAGAGCATACTATGCATTTGAGAACATGTGTAATGCGGAAAACATCAACTGTTGGATTCTCAAGAAGTACCTTCTTGACACATTGCTATCATCGGTTTTTCTTTATGGAGTTGGAATGTGGGGTAGGAGCATCTCAAAGTCTACTTGGAATCGAAAGAGTTTGAGAATGTCCACAAGATTTTTCCAAGTTAAGACACAAACACCATATATGCTTCTACTTCTTGAGTCGGGATCTCTTCCATTTGAGGTTATGGGCATGGAAGGGGTTGTGGAATACATGATAAAGATCCATCAAAACCCCTCACATAGACTTCCTACAATTGCATGGGAAGTAAGTAAAGAGGTTCAAAAGACGCATAAAAGCAAGATCTTGAGCATGAGATAGATGCAAGACATAAAGAAGTGGTTTGGGAGATGGGATGCATTACACTTGCTACATGACTCCTCAATTGACTCGCAAATGAATGCAATTTTTCTACAACACCCATATTGCCTCCAACTACAAAACCATATTCTTCCCTTGAAAGGGGAAACCGTACTCACATTTACATGCTTGAGCCTATCCCCTTGTCAGCGATACACACTATCGTAGCCATTTGGCTTAGCTCCCGCTCCCTTCGATGTGAGACAGAGCGTTGGGGCAATGGAGAAGAGTCAAATGGACTGTGCACATTATGCTCACTACAAGTTCCAGAGTCTGAGGACCACACTATTAGAGTGCTCAGCTTTTGGTCACATCGAGGTTTCTTCCCTCACATTTTTAGCCATGAATTAGACCTACATACTTTCCTCTCCCAACCACAATGTGGGCTCTCCATTGCGACTCTTATCACCACAATTTTGGAGCATCGAGAGTCACTCATCAGCCACACACATACTACATCACATGTAACTTTGATCCCATAGGTCATATTTGACCTCCGAGGACGATAATAAAATCTCTCTCTCTCTCTCTCTCTCTCTCTCTCTCTCTCTCTCTCTCTCTCTCTCTCTCTCTCTCTCTCTCTCTCTCTCCCTCTCCTTGGTCTCTACGCTTCGCGTCGTTGACTTTGACATTGTCACGTGCACATCTACCCTATGTGCATGTGGACAAGCTAACTCCTATTTCTAGGGTTTAGGACAACCCAGGAAGTGTTTTGGCACCCTCGTGAGCCTGTAAGCAGGTCCTGCATGTGTAGGAACTTTAGATTAGTTGCATACCCTCTCATTGTCCATGAGCATAGCCAAAGTCTACCAGATGTAGGCATTGGTAATACCCTAAACCCTAAACCGCCCTCGGTATAGCCTGCAATTAAATTTCCCAACATAACCACGCTTTGACTTTGCATTCTCTCCAAGAGAATTCTTCCATCCTCAGAGCTTTCACAACACGTATATATATGTAAAAGACTGTTACCAACACGTTCATCAAACTCAAGCCCAAACCACTCTGGCATGAATATGTTGTCCTAGATGGAGACTTCTGCTGATATAGCATGCTGTGAGTATAGATTATTTCAACAAAGAAAATCCCTCTCAATTGCACGTGTCTGAAGAGAAGAAAAGCCTGTTGCAGGTCTCCCTCTTGTGCATAACCTCCTATTAGGATATTGAAGGACGTGCTATCTGAGGTGGACGATCTTGAAAACACAGTCTGTGCATCATCCAGGCTTGCACACTACACATACATGTCAATGAGCTCATTCTCAACAAAAGGAGCATACTCAAACCCACTTTCAATGAGACATGCGTGTATTTGCCTGGCCTCATCAAGGTCTGCTGCATTTCAGCATGATTTCAAGACACACAGGAAGGTGACTTCTGATTTTAACCCCTTTTCTTGCATCCACTTGAACAATTTGAGCCCTTCATCACCTTTCTGATTATGAGCGTAGCATTAGATTACAGTCCCTTCTGACTTATAAGGGCACCCATTGGCCATTCTCTATAGTCTCCATGTCTGAGCATGCCTTCAGCAGTGGGAAAAAAACTTACTCATGTGACCCCATGTTTGACCCCTGCATTTCAAAATAAAGATTAGCAACTCGTAGGTTCTTTGCAACTGCATCGTCTGATATGATGTCATTCCTTGAGTCCACGTCAGATTTAAACAATCTTCTTAGATTGAAGAAGTATATTACCTTTGTCTAGGACAGTGTCCTAGAAAATTTCATCTCTCCTAAATTCCACAAATTCAGCCATATTTAGTATACAATTATGTTGTGTACACGCATGTGTGTGTGTGTGTGTTCGTGCACACTTGTGGACACACATGGCCACATGTTCACACATGCATACGTCCAAACATGTACATATAGCCGTTTTAAATTTGTAACCTGCAAGACTGTGATACTTAGTAGCACATAAAACATACATGCCATACATGTGTGCATGCAAGTATTGTATCATAGGCAAGCAGGAGTCACGTTCTATAAGTTGTAGGAGTATAGACAAGCAGGAGTCATGTTCTATAAGTAGCACTCGGCGATGATATGGAAACATATAGGGTATGATAGTAGATATCCCTAGGGTCTTCGAAAGGAGTTAGTTGAAGCTTCTCTTATGTCTTGTGCGTGTGTTGCTCCCTGGTCTATGACCCCATACTGAAAAGAGGGTAATTTTAGTGTAGGAAACGTTGCCCCCAGGCCAGGAAACACGTTAAATTTGGATGGGGCCGAGGTGTGCGTTTCCAGGGCTGGAGAGGCTTAAAACATTTGGTATTGAAAAAGCTACGCTGGCTCTTTTATTAAAAGGTCAACACCAGTGTCATAATAATCAATATCTAATTCTCCTAAATGATTTTCTCATATTAAACTGATCATTTAATGTGGGGAAGTGCCAGGGGAGAAAAAGCTAGAATATTGCTTAAGCTAGCAGACCGGCCACAGTAGGGATCTAAAGGAGGGAAAATAGGGATCCAAAGGGGGGGCCATCTGCAAAAGAGCCATGTGCAATAATGGGCTAAAAAGACCCTAAGGTTCAGCCCATTAAGACTTCCAAAATGCTAAGGTTCCAAAATTCAAATTAGGTTGTGTCCAAAGGTCAACCCTAGGAAAAATTGGATGATTTGTGTGTGCCCTAAAAGTCTTTGCACATCCCTACATGGGAGGGGGGCGAGCCCTTCTTTTAAGGGATGAGAGAGAAAGCCACACACACACACACACACACACACATAGACTCCCTTTACACAAAGGGAATGAGGGACACATGTCAGCTCCCTAGGCCAGATGCCCACAAGGTGTGCCTAGTTTCTATTGGATGACCCTTGAAGTGGACCAATGAGAATTAAGCTAGAGTAAATCTAGTTTAATTAATTTAAAAAAAATTAGTAAAAAAAACCAATGAGAATTAAGTCTCCTAAAAGACTATTGGGCAGTCTTCCAAGGGGTCCAATGAGCATTCAGGAGCCCCATGGCTTGCCTGATTCCTATTGGCCAGGAGGCAAAGGGGTCCAGTGAGAGTTTAGTTTAATTATTTAATTACCTAAAGTTATCACAAAAGGGGAAAGGGGGACACATGTCAGAAGGCTATCACTTATGCTGCTTGATTGTAATTGGCTTGACTTGGGGAGGGCCAATGAGGCTGCAGGAAGAGCAAATAGCAAGGGGGCTCTCCCAAGAGAGAGAGGGGACTGATTTTTGCAAGGAATTATCAGACACACACTCACACAAGCTCATGTGTGAAGAAAGAGAAGACTATCTCTTCCCAAGATTTAATGGAGAACTCATCACCTACTCCAAGCTTGTGAGATAGAAGCCTACATCAACACTCTCTTGGCATGTGGATGCAAATCTAACCAAGAGCCAAGCTTTAATGCATGCTCATCTCCTCTACCAAGCTAATTACTAAGCTAAGCTATGCTAATATGAATGATTATGTGAGGAGATGTACATCTTTCTCGTAAGATACTCCTTCTTCCTCTCAATCTACTCTCATACCCTGCTAGCTCTCACCATCTTCGAAGGTGTGTGAGGTCTTGGGTCTGAAAACGGGGATAATTCAAGTTGTGTTTGTTAAGTGTTTTGCTTAGTTCATGAAGCTTTCATCTTCATTGCACTAGCTAGTCTTGAAGGTACACAAAGAATTGTATTGTACAATGTCTCTCTTGATGGGAGAAACCATAATACAAAGGCTTTTGGAGGGGGGACCGGCTCCATGCAAATCCGGTCCTCAACTGTTGTCAGTAGCTTAATTTCTCTCTCTTTTGAAAGTATTGTTGATGCTATCTAACTAGGTGTTATACTTTTTGTTGCTCTCTCGACCCAAGCACTCTTGTAATGCTCATTAGGAATCTATTCCAATGAAATGCCCACTATGTTCATGCTCGTTTCCGCTACACACAAGTTATTAGGCCATTAAATGTTACATTGGTATCAGAGCTCAAGGTTTCTCTTTTCTTTCTCAAGAAGGGAGGTCCTCAAGCTAGCTACAAATGGTTGGTATTATTAATTGCCTGTGAGTAAGTAGAATAGGGATTTTTCAGCCGTGCAGTGCGCCTGCCTTTGTGCAGTTAACGGGGCATCACCGTCGAGAGCTATGGTCTTAATAGTGGAGTCCTACGGGGCTTGCCTATGGTTTAACCACTATTGAGCTATTAGAAGCTTGACAGGAGTCGGTGCTGTTTTGATGTTGAAAGATCCTCTCTTCTATTCCTTGCAATTAATGGTATTCGAGCCGCGGGTACAGTAGCTTGAGTGCTTTTCCTAAAGGGGTAAAGAGGAGTAGCAACTAGGGCTTGAAGTGCCAAAGTACACCTAAAAAGTTTACACCTAAAGTTTGTGAGAATGGCTGACAATAGTAAAGAGAGTGAAATTAATGTTGATAACTTTGATTTTGCTCATGAGCAAGCTACTAATGATGCTTCAATGCTTGTTAACTATCTTGTTTCTAGGCTTCAACAAGCCATGGGTAATCCATCTCTCCAAAGTGAAGTGCAACGGCAGCTCCGTGCTCACGGGATTCTCCAAGCTCATCACCATGACGAGAGAACACCTAGGAAGCCTCCATGTGAGACTACCAAAAGAGGTCTCTCTCCGATTCGGGAAGAAGAAGAGAATCCTTATGAAGGGCTCAAGAATTTACTTCTTGATGATGCATCTCCTTCCCAAAGGAGAACTCAAGAGCCTCCACCGAAGGAACGAGAAAGAAGCGAGTCTCCCGCCACCTCGGCGGAGATGGCTCCACGAAGACGGCGGGCTAAACGCTCTCCATCACCACCAAAGCGGAGAAGACCATCGTATTCTTCTCCTCATCACAATTCAAAGAGGGATGATAAAAAGCAAGAGAAGAAAAAGGTGAGAAAGAGGACACCCTCTTCTCCATCTTCTTCATCCTCTTCCTCTTATGAAAGTTATGGTGAAGATGACAAAGATCAAGACAAGAAAAAGGCGAGAAAGAGGTCACCCTCTTCTCCACCTTCTTCAAATTCTTCACCTTCTGAAGAAAGTGATGGTACAACCTTTGAACCATAAAAAAGAAGAGGCCATAGGAAATCCTATGTCGCATGGAAGAGGTCGTCCAAGCTGAAGAAATTCAAAGAGGGAGGGAAGAGCATCTCTTTCCTTACCTATGATGGTACCTTTGGTGCTACGAACAAAGTCTTGGCCTTTATCCAGCAATTCGATGCGGCGTTTGGAGATGAGGGCTTCACGGAGTCCTCTAGGCTACGCCATGTAGCTATGCACGTTCAAAAGTCCGTCAGACAATGGTGGTCTAGCCTACGAGCCAACGGTGAAGCTCCACAAACATGGAAGGCTTTAAGAGCTTCCATTATGAAGCAGTTTTTGGCCACCGATGCCAAAGACAAAGTACTCACCGAATGGCGAAGCTTAAAGCTCTCTCCCAATGAATCCATCCACAAATATGTAGACAAGTTTTGGGACCTACAACTCAAAGCCACTGTCTTCAAAAAGTTGGATTTTGGAGAGCAAAAACAACAATTTTGTGCTGGCTTAACCGAATAAATACGGAGTATGTCAACTCCCAACGGCCACGTACCATATCGGCGGTAATACACCACACTATGGTGGCCTCTCGAATCAATTTCCAAACGGGGGCAAAAAGAAATAATAAGCCCCCGGAAAACAGGGGCTCCAATAAGCCTAAGGGGAAGGACAATGTCCAAAAGTCTCCTAAGGGCAACTCCAACAAAGCTAAAGAGAAGGGAGTTTACAAAGGTAAGAATAAACTCTCGCCTGAAGAGCTTAAGGGTTATCGTAAGGATAACCGGTGTTTCAAGTGCGGCGAACAAGGGCATGCGTACCGCGCTTGTTCCCAAAAGAACAACCTCCAAGATCCTCCTAGAGCTTCTTTGGTTGAAATCCAAGAGAAGGAGACTCACCAAACGCACCACAGAGGATATCCTCTATGCCATGCTTGGGGAAAGGTAAGAGAACATGATGCTTTTAATCTCTTTGACCCTGGTTCTACTCACAATTTTATATCTATGGAGTTAGCCACCAAGCTAGGCATACAATTCTATGAGATGGGAGATGTCCTACCCGCAGACAGTGCCTTCAAGGGGCAAGAAGCTTCAGTCACTCCCTTAATTGGGAAATTGAGGCTTCATGTCCAAGGCTATGTGGACAAAGAGGACTTCTTTATCTCTCCTCTCAAGCATGAGGATGTAATCCTAGGGGCACCATGGTTTGACCGCCTGGCTGCCGATGTTAAATTTCTTGAAAGGAGAATCTCCTTTAAGTTCAGGGAAAAAGACATGTATATAGATGCTAAGGAAATGGGTAACACCATCCCCATTGTACATACACCAGCTTTCAACAAGTCAATAAAGAGCTCTATTTCTGTGTACATGATTTTTGTTAAAGATTCTCAAAATGAACCTAATGCTTTAACAAAAGAAAATAAAAGCAACCAAAAGGAATTAGAGTTATCCAATTTTCTCAAGGGGTTTCAAGATGTTTTTATTGACGACATCCCTTGTGAGTTACCTCCTAAACGAGGTAATGATGACCATGCAATTGAACTTCTTCCAGGAAGTTCACCACCTAACAAACCTCCTTATAGAGTTTCTCAAGCTCAATAAGAGGAGATTATGCGGCAAGTGCATGAGTTAGTTGAGAAGGGCATGGTTAGGCCTAGCTCATCTCCATTTTGCTCACCTGTGCTATTAGTGCAAAAGAAAGACGGCACATATTGTATGTGTGTCGACTATAGAGCACTAAATAGAATCACTATTAAGAATAGATTTCCCATTCCACGGGTAGAAGACCTATTTGATAAGCTACAAGGATCGACCTACTTCAGTAGGATTGACCTAAAAAGTGGCTATCATCAAATAAGGATAGTTGATCAAGACATTGTAAAGACCGCATTTCGCACCACGTTTGGTCTGTACGAATACATTGTCATGTCTTTTGGCTTGACCAATGCACCAGCCACATTCAACCGCTTGATGGAGAAGCTGTTCATGCCTCATCGAACCTTCACTGGAGTGTTCTTTGATGATATTATCATCTACTCTAATTCATTGGAGGAACACAAGCAACACCTCCAGGTAATGTTTCAAGTTTTAAGAGAGAATAAACTCAAGTTTTAAGATTCAGTATTTAGGTCATATTATCTCTCAAGATGGTATCCAAATGGATCCATCTAAGTTAGAGGTAATAAAAGGATGGCCTAAACCAAGGAATCTTCATGAACTAAGAAGCTTTATAGGTATGTGTGCATACTATAGACGCTTCATAGAAAAGTTCTCACAAATTGCGAGATCATTACATGACCTAACAAAGAAAAGCGTTAGGTATACATGGTCTGCTAAGGAGAACAATGCTTTCAAAAAGCTTAAAGAAAATCTTATCTCTCAACCCGTGCTTACACTACCGGATCTCTCAAAACCATTTGAGGTCCAATGTGATGCTTGTGGTGATTGCCTTGGAGCTGTTTTGCTCCAAGAAGGGCATGCCATAGGCTTGGAGAGTCGAAGGCTCGACCCTGTTGAGCAAGCTCTAGGCATGTATGAAAAGGAACTCCTTGCAGTTCTACATGCCTTAGACTCATGGAAACACTATTTATTGGGGACTCCTTTCATTCTGCGAACGGATCACCAAAGTCCTAAGTACTTCATGACGCAGACCAAGCTCTCTGACAAACAAATGAGGTGGGAAAATTTCCTTTCGCAATTTCATTTTCATATTGCTCACATTGCTGGCAAGCATAATCAAGTAGCCTATGCACTCTCAAGACGGCCGAGAGTGAATGCGGTTTCCATAGCAACTCACAATGATCTATCTTCAATGATAGATGAGTATGCTATTGATCCCGATTTTAGAGATGTGATTTCAGCCCTTGCATTAGGGAAGAAAGAAGAACCATTTACTTTAAAAGATGGTTATCTTCTCTATGGCAATAGACTATGCGTTACTAACTCACTACGTGAGAAAGTAATGTATGAATCTCATGCTCCACCTTATGCGGGGAATAGAGGGATTCAGTCTACCTTAAAGGGAATTGAAACATATTTCTATTGGCCTACCATGAAAGTGAACATACAAGAGTATGTTTCCAAATGTGTGGTATGCCAAAAGACAAAATTTGATAGAGGGAAGCAACTTGGATTGCTTCAAACCTTGCCAATCCCTAATTCACCATGGGAGAGCATATCCATGGATTTTATCTTTGGATTGCCTAAGTCTATCCATGGGAATACGCGAATATGGACGGTAGTAGACAGGTTCAGTAAACAAGCTCATTTTATACCTGTCAAAAAGACTATCAAAGCCCATCAAATGGCAACCCTCTTCATTTCACAAATTTTCAAGTACCATGGCTTGCCAATGTCCATAGTGTCGGATAGAGATCCTAGAATGACCTGTAATTTCTGGGAGGGTCTCTTTGAGAATTTAGGGACAATGCTAAACTTCTCTTCGGCCTATCATCCACAAACGGATGGCCAAAGTGAAATAGCTAACCCAACCATTCTCGATCTACTAAAAGCCTATGTAACGGAAGTAGATCAAAGATCCCAATGGGAGAAGTGCTTATCCTTAGTGGAGTATGCCTACAATAACACTGTACATACTTCCACGGGAAAAGCACCTTTCAAGGTAATTGAGGGAAGATCAAAAAGTCCCTTGCTACTTAAGGTACATGGGAAGATCTTCACTGCAGATGAGTATAGCCGAGACCTACAAGAATCTTTTCAAAAGATTAAAGATGCTATCTCTATGTCACAGCAAAGGCAAAAGGTTATTGTTGACAAGCACAGAAGAGCCCAAGCCTTTAAAGAAAATGATTGGGTCTTGTCAAAGTTTCCCAAGGCTCGATTAAGGCACACGACGGGCAAGAATCCTACGGGCCACCAAAAGTACTATGCTAAACTATCAAAAAGGTACTATGGTCCCTTCCAGATTCTTAGGCCAATCAATGAGATGGCCTATCAACTCAAGTTGCCCAATCATTGGCTCATACACAATGCTTTCCATGTGAGCCTATTAAAGCCTTACAAAGGAGAGCCACCTCAAGAACCAACTATTGAAGACCCACCGGAGATCGAGGACCAAGAAGAGGTGCTGCAGCCCGAGTCCATTCTCCGACATGAGGACAAGGTACTAAGAGGCGGTAAGACTATCCGACGATATCTTATTAAGTTTAAAAATTATCCTTTTGAAGATGCTAGATGGATGCAAGGCATACAATTAAATGATAACCTAAACCTTGTCAATGCTTACAATGCTTCCCAAGAGTAAGCAAATGTACAAAATGTTAAAAATGACCAAAGTTTTTGTCTTATAAGACTCTCTTTTTCTTTATTTGTGCACAAAAATGAAGTAGTATGCATGCTTAGATCAAGTTTGCGGAGACGACCTCTCCCAAACACCAAGTAGAGCTTGTTACTCTACTATGGAAGACTAATAGGACTAATGTGCAGACATGCTTGCGGCAGCCTCAGGCTCTCAAGCGCCAAATGGACTAGTCATCCGTTATGGAATGATGTCGTAGGGTAACATAGGGATCCTCTACCCGCTAAGAAAAGGACTCATGAATATGCTTTATCTTCTCTACACCATAGTCGAGAACGACTATGATTTCAAGAGAGAGGTAATGTCATAATAATCAATATCTAATTCTACTAAATGATTTTCTCATATTAAACTGATCATTTAATGTGGGGAAGTGCTAGGGGAGAAAAAGCTAGAATATTGGTTAAGCTAGCAAACCGGCCACAGTAGGGATCCAAAGGAGGGAAAATAGGGATCCAAAGGGGGGGCCATCTGCAAAAGAGCCATGTGCAACAATGGGCTAAAAAGACCCTAAGGTTCATCCCATTAAGACTTCCAAAATGCTAAGGTTCCAAAATTCAAAGGTTGTGTCCAATGGTCAACCCTAGGGAAAATTGGATGTTGTGTGTGTGCCCTAAAAGTCTTTGCACATCCCGACATGGGAGGGGGCGAGCCCTTCTTCTAGGGGATGAGAGATAAAGCCACACACACACACACAGGCTCCCTTTACACAAAGGGAATGAGGGACACATGTCAGCTCCCTAGGCCAGATGCCCACAAGGTGTGCCCAGTTTCTATTGGATGACCCTTGAAGTGGACCAATGAGAATTAAGCTAGAGTAAATCTAGTTTAATTAATTTAAAAACATTTAATAAAAGAAACCAATGAGAATTAAGTCTCCTAGAAGACTATTGGGCAGTCTCCCAAGGGGTCCAATGAGCATTCAGGAGCCCCATGGATTGCCTGATTCCTATTGGCCAGGAGGCAAAGGGGTCCAATGAGATTTTAGTTTAATTATTTAATTACCTAAAGCTCTCACAAAAGGGGAAAGGGGGACATATGTCAGAAGGCTATCACTTATGCTGCTTAATTGTAATTGGCTTGACTTGGGGAGGGCCAATGAGGCTGCAGGAAGAGCAAATAGCAAGGGGGCTCGCCCAAGAATGAGAGGGGGACTGATTTTTGCAAGGCATTATCACCCACACACTCACACAATCTCATGTGTGAAGAAAGAGAAAACTATCTCTTCCCAAGCTTTAATGGAGAACGCATCACCTACTCCAAGCTTGTGAGATAGAAGCCTACATCAACACTATCTTGGCATGTGGATGCAAATCCAACCAAGAGCCAAGCTTCAATGCATGCTCATCTCCTCTACCAAGCTAATTACTAAGCTAAGCTATGCTAATATGAGTGATTATGTGAGGAGATGTACATCTTTCTCGTAAGATACTCCTTCTTCCTCTCAATCTACTCTCATACCCTGCTAGCTCTCACCATCTTTGAAGGTGTGTGAGGTCTTGGGTCTGAGAACGGGGATAATTCAAGTTGTGTTTGTTAAGTGTTTTGCTTAGTGCATGAAGCTTTCATCTTGATTGCACTAGCTAGTCTTGAAGGAACACAAAGAATTGTATTGTACAATGTCTCTCTTGATGGGAGAAACCATAATACAAAGCCGTTTGGAGGGGGGACCGGCTCCATGCAAATCCGGTCCTCAACTGTTGTCAATAGCTTAATTTCTCTCTCTTTTGAAAGTATTGTTGATGCTATCTAACTAGGTGTTATAATTTTTGTTTCTCTCTCCACCCAAGCACTCTTGTAATGCTCATTAGGAATCTATTCTAATGAAATGCCCACTATGTTCATGCTCATTTCCGCTACACACAAGTTATTAGGCCATTAAATGTTACAACCAGCCACATTAAAAATTGAGTTGCCTATTGTCCAGTAGACTTCTTGACACTTGGGGGAGATTTTAGGAGCTCTTAGGTCGGGGTACTGTTCTTTTCATGAGCAGTACGGCTTGCGTGTTCCACTACCTCTCACGAGCCTCTCTTCTTGGTGCATTATGCCGAGCTCCCCATTTTCCTCTCTTCCACCCATCCCCTCCCCCTCTGAGGGCAGGGGGGGACACGGAGCTACATGAATCATTGATGATATTGAAGGACGTACAGAGTTGTCATTGGGCTCTTGCATGGGGTAAGGCCTTTTGTTGAAGCTTTGAAGAATTGGATGGCACAAAACTGGGAAAATAGAAACATTAAGGTATCTCATGTTCAATATTTGTCAAACATCTGTTATCTATTTTTCTGTGATGATCTAAATGCAACTTTGCAAATTGTTAGTCAGGGACAGTGGTTAATAAAAAAACTCTCCTCTGTTAGTTTTTAGTTGGTATCTAGGGTTTACTCCTAGGGGTCCCAAACCCACCAAAGCCCCTGTCTGGGTAGATTTTCCTAATCTTCCTGTTGAATTCTACCCCTAGTTGAAGAATATTGGTTCATGCATAGGCAGTGTTAGGTCAGAGATCTAGAGGGGGTATTGACCCCAAATGGACCCATAGCTCCTAATAGAAGTTAACTTGAAGGCATAACTGAAGGTTCTGATTTTAATGAAGGACTCTGTTGGGAAATACCTTCATCTACAATCGATAATTTTAAAAAACCTTCCTAACACTAGTTTTGTACCAAAATATAACACCTAAGTGTCCTTTTTTGCAAATGTATTTTAAATGCTATTTACATTAGATGGTGTATTTAAGAAAACCCTTTTGATATACTTGAACATGCTAGCTAGAGGGTCTTTTGAAAATATAACCTTGCATTTTAGAAGCTACCATGATTAAGAACTATACTCATCAAGTTGACCCTCGTAGATAGCAATTGATGCTTTGAAGAAATCAACTTTATAAGCTCAAGACAAAATGAAGTGAACTTATGGAGAAATTTATGTGATTTTTCCACAATTGTGCTATAAATAAATGAAAGTTTCATGTGCAAAAAAATTCACTTTGGAGTATAAAAAATAATTGAAAGCTCTACGTATTTGATATGGTCATTTAAGCATATTGTTGTATACAAAGAAAAATATGTTTTTGATTTATTTGTGAGTTTTAAAAAGTGATACATTGCTTACCCTTTCCATTGAGGACTCAAGGTGGCAAGTAGAAGGGCTTTGGTATGCAACAAATATTGGATCATTTAAAATATTCAGAATTGCATAACAGAAAACGTTGATATTTTCATTCTTGAGACGTAAAGCATTCAAAACCTCAAATAATATCAAACTTTCCGTGTAGATCAACTAAATGTATCAAAGTACATGGTACAAACACAATTGGGGTGCCTTAAACCTTGGTTTCAATGTTAGTATGGAGGACTCCAGTTTTCAAGAGTTTTTGCACGATAAGAAATTTATGATAAAGCTCAAACAATGAGATACAATTCAGTTAGGAAGCCAAAAAAAAAGTAGTTTCTTGGTTTCAACATATAAATTCATTTGTAATTGTCAAGTTTCACTAGAATAGCCCCATTCCATGAGGGAACCTTTGCAAGACCAAAATTATGCTCTTATTCATCATGTGTGCAAGTATGAAATTATGTCTATAATCTGCATGTGACTTGGAAACTAGTTTATGAAGGGCATTCTATTGTTTTTGTAACACTAAGTACTAACACTTGACTTTCGTAAACATAGAAAATGCCTTCTCTACAAAAAGATATAATAATTTTATGTTTTTTTTGGCAAAATAGCTTGAATTTTACTAAAACGTATCACTTAGAACTTACCATAACTCTCTCCATAGGGATTCTATAGTGACATGGAGAAAGATTTAGTGTTTTCTTGTCCCCACATGAGTAGATACCTCAGGAAAATAGAATTCCTTCCAAACATTCACATAATAAAATAGTGCCAAAAACATTAAACATCCAAAACAGTCCTTTGTTAGGAACAAAAAACAGCTTCAGTCCTTTACCGCAAGAAATCTTTGATCGACCCTTTTCCTTAATGACTTGCAGAAAGGTGAAGCTGACAAGGAATTCCAACAAGAAGAGTCAACAAACAATGGTGTAAAAGAAGCTAATGAAGAAATATCCTCTTCCTCTTCAATCAATTTTAATAGGACTCAAGCCTAGAATCTCACTACCCCTTCAGACAACCCTATGAGTCATGCCATGTGGCTATCCCGATTTGAGTCATCAAACTCTAAAGAAGTCTCAGTCCCAAACACTTGGGCCAAAGAATGCTGTTAAAGACACTCAGAAGTTGTTAATTGAGTATAAAAAAGGCAGGGATATCAGGATGAAGGGAATAATGATGATTCAAAAAGAGATAGAAGAGCTAGAAGCTCTGTTTGACCCTAGTTGTCCTCCTACCCCCCCTTTGGTAGAGTTTAAAGCTAGACTTAGAGAGGAAGAGCTCCTAGCTACCAAGTCCTCTATCCTTTGGACAAGAGATTTTTGGGTTGGAAAAATAGACAAACCAGACAAAAATATGTTTAAACTTCTAAAAAAGAAGAAGGTTAAGGACTTAATTCCTATGCTTAAAAGTAAGGACGGGCAGATTGCATCTTCTCACAATGAAAATTTGATGGTAGCGAAGGACCTTTTTTATGATATATTTTCCTCCCATCCCAAAAGAGGTGCTGACCACACTATTGCCTCAGCCACTATTGCTAGAGTTAGAAAAATAAGTGTGCCCGAACATGTAACCAAAATGTTGGATCAGTCCCTCACAGAGGGGGGAGGTTTTTGACTCTATCCCTTCTCTTAATGTTGGGAAATCACTTGGTGTTGATGGCATCCCAAATGACATGGAAACATACAAGGTATGATAGTAGATATCCCAGGGTGGAAAAATATATCCTGTGGGAGGGAGGAACAATGGAGCTTCAGGAATCCATGCTAAATGGAGTGGTCCTTGTACACAACGGAGCTAACCCTAACCCTAGATTTTAGGCCCTAGTAAGACAGAATTCTCTAGCTTTTGATGCTATCCCTTTGATACAACGCAAACCTTGGTTCAATACGTTTTCCTTCAATAATAGAGGGCAAGAGGTGTGTCGAGAGGTGTGCCTGGGTGTCTGAGGACGGGGGTCGTGAGCGAGGAGGGGTCGAAGCATCTGTGGACCCTCCTCCACAGCAACCACCGCCTCCACTTGACGATCGTCGAGATCGACGAGTGCGCCTGTGCTGCGGAGATGAGGATGTACCCACCTCTGGCCCACCCCTAGGTGTCGAAGCGGCCGTGATGGGAGAAGGAGGTGTCGTACCCATAGGCGTCCTGAACCCCGTAGGAGTCCCCCCACCTAGGGGTCGGACCCTCGGGTATGAAACCCAGAGGCATAGTACCCGTGCCTCTGGTTACCCAGTATAGAGAAGCCTCTGCCATCTGAGCAGGCGTCATCCGTGTAACGAAGCCCATGAATGCATCTGCACTCATGGAAGCGGGATCTGGAATCTGGTCTGCCATACTAAAGTCCTGCACAAAGAAAGTAAAATAAATTGTCGGAACACAGTTGTTTAAATTAACTTTAAGCTTAATTTTAAATCAAAGTCTTCACACAAACACTTACAGGCCTAGACTTTGAGGAGTGAGGCATCATCGATAAGATCTTGCACCGTATCATCGTCTATCTCTAATTGCAAACATAACTCTGTCCCAACTCATTCTGGCAGATTGTCTTCATCCATTGCATCTTCATCTACAAGTTTCAATTCTGGCTCGTATGCGTCATCCCTCGTATATCTGTCAGCTTCCTCTGCCATACCTTCGTCCATCTCATCTAATGTCAGAGTAGTATGGACTTCGTTTCACTGACTTTCCTCCAAGAGATCTTTCCCTTCAAATACTTGTTTATTTCTTGGAGCAACCTGAACCACAAACCACCATTGTTGCTCTCGAGGGTCCGGTACAAAGACCACTTGCTCGCAATGTTCGGGGAGAGCAAATGTGTCACTCGCATTGAGAGGCGGAAGTGAAAAAAATTAGACCCGGTGGCCTCTACACCAAGACTATGCACAATGGCTTCATCATGGGGAATACGCAATAGGGGCACCACCTAGCAAGATATGCGACTAGGACGCATACATATACACAATGAAGCATACCATGGAAAAAAATTTCAAGATCCACGCCCGAATGTGGAATGGGGTGGTCGGAGAATAAGGTGAGAGGAGTGGTGAATGAGTGAGAATGGGCTTGCTACTTGTGCATGTTAGTAAGGAAGATAACGAGGTAGGGGAAACTTGCGAGTATGCTCACTTCTCATACAAAAGGTGGCGAATCCGCACACCTCAAGATGCAAGTAGCAAGATGATAGGAATATGAGAGCGAGAGAGAGAGTGCGTGTATGGTGGCGAATCCGCACACCTTTACATAAGCAGAAAAAAAAAATGAGAAGGAACAAGCATATACTATACTCACCATGAAATGTATCCAAAGCGACATAAGATATGGCACCAAGTTGGAGTGTGTGGATTGCTTGCAGAAGATGGATACAATAGGTAACGCATGGCAAAAAGATGAGAAGGGAACAAGATCATAGGAGGCATAATGGAGAGATGGGAGTTGATGGCGAGGAATATCATGAGTGTGTCCACCCTTCTTCTTCTTGAAATTGTGCCTTCAATACTTAATTACAAGTGGTGGAGGTATGGTGCTCATTTGTTTTGTGCATGGTGATGGTGATGATGATGGTGTTGTGATTATGTGATTAGGGTTCATGCTCCAAGCATGTAGCACAAGAGTGTGTATGGATAGGTGTGTGTGTGTGTGTCTCTCTCTTCTCTCAAGTGAGCTCTCATGGCCTCCTTATATAGGGAAGGAGGAGAGGATTTAGCAATATTTTTATTTGAGGTGAGTGTCCCACTTTGGTGACTAGGAAAATGGGGTGCATGTGACTGTGGCTCCCATCTTGTCTCCTCATTATTTAAAATACCAGAGTCAATAGAGACAGAACAAGAGAGAATGTGGGTAGGATGTAGAGGATAGGAGATATTTACAATAGTCTAGCTTTGACTAGAGACATAAGCTTATTAGGGAGAGGAGAGAGAGGTAAGAAATTTATAAGAGAGGTTGTCGAAGGTGGATAGTTGTTGATGAGGATGGATCCTCCAAAAATGGTGATAGAATCACTCTAGACTTGCCAAGACCTCATTAAAAGAGCCTTGTCTCTTGTAATCATGCTTGAAGACTTGTAGAACCATAGCCATTCTAGAGGGAAGAAAATTGGGGATGGCCGGTGTCACCATTACACGAGAAAACTGGGGTCCACCACAAAAATCATAGCTCCGCGTTCATAACTCCAAAAGTTGTGAAAAAAATTGAGCTAAAATTTGAGATCACGAGCTATATCTTTCATGTTGAACGCTCCTTCATATTCGGGGTTCTTCTTTACTTAAAAAATTCAGCCAAATAATGTATTATTTGTGGCTGTAAAGGTCTTTTGGTGGTCTCCTTTGAGTGGACTTCTCTCTTGCCTTCAAGTGTAAGCTCCTTCATGTGTATGAAAACATGACCTAGAGTTTTGAAAAGATTGGCAATCATCTAGATGGAGGTATTATTGAAATTTGAAAGTGGGGTTGAGGTTTGAAAATGAAAACTAGTGAATAAAATATTTGGTAGGGTGGAATAATATATATACATGAAAAATATATTAGAAAATACTAAAATATATAATGTAATTTAGAATATATATATTTAATATTTAAGGTCAAAAGAGAGATCAACAAAGAAAGCTTATTTATGCTACATCGTGATTGATTATCATAAGAATTATTTATTTAATAAAGGCTAAAATGTTTGTGAAAAAGGGAAGAAAAAATCAAAAGTAACTTATATAATAGGAAATATTTTTGGTAAAAGAGAAAAAAATATGGGGGGTTCCCATGCATGGAAAAAGCACGCCTTATTAGCTCTCCCCCTAAGGCTAGAGGTATTCATGTCTCTAGCTCTTCTTCTAGAGCATGTTGAAATAGAGTAGGATTTCTCCTTGGTGGCTGGTAGATCCTTGTAGGAAATAATGGATCCCTTGGAAGCATGAAGCTCCCCAAAGTTCTTTTTGGTGTCCACCTCGGTCCCACACTAAGCGTAAATCCATTTTATGCAACAATGCCTTCTTCAGAAGATCACACTTATAATGATTCTTGAGTCCACAAGCTGCACAAGAATTAACTCTTGCATAAGTGATAGAAGGTATGGAAAGAACTTGATCAGTCCTTGAAAGTATTCCAAAGCGGCACCATGCATGGCTTCCTCGTCCAGACACATAGCCTAAAGGGAGTAAGAAACCATAATCCTCATATCTTCCTTGTTTTCCTTCTTCATGCCAAATTGATAGAGACTTGTTGCCCACATGGATAGATTGCATGGTTGATGCCTGTTGCACAAGAGAGCCCACCATGTACAAAAGATAAACTGAAAACCACATTTTGAAAAATGACTCCATGTTACCACTGGTATGCTAAACCATTCTTCCTTGATTGGTGTGTCCTAGATTGATTCCACTGGTTGTTGATGTCAATCCTTCCACCCTTGTCGCAACCCAACTTAAAGAGATTCCCAAATTAATGTTACACACAATGTTCACAATTAGAAAGGAAAACCTAAAGTTCCAGTAGACCTCAATTGCATTTCTCTGCATGAGTCTTTCTCTAGAAAGGACTTGCCAAGTGGTTGTCAATATAACTTTTGGTCGTCTTCCACCAATCTCGTGCCATAGGGGTAGTTCAAGTGTCCTCACCACTTTCACTCGTGGTTGCAAATTTGAAGGGTCCACCTTGTTGTGTTTGAATGTGAGGCCCATTACCTCAATGGAGCTATCACTTCCTTCACTCCCTGTTGAATCCTCCTCTAAAGTGGTTGAAGAGTCACCACTAGAAAACTCATCCATAGAGGTTTCTAGATCCATGTCGCATTGCCGACCTGTCTTCATGTTGTAAAGTATTGGCCTCCCTTTTGCATCCTTCATCTGGATTATGCCGGTGTCCCAGTCCTGCTTAGCTCTCATAGCCATAAGCCAAGGCCTCCCTAGAATGATAGGATAGCCCTCCCCTTTGTGTGGCATGAAAAAGATGTCCACATCTACCTCGGTGTTGAATGCCTTTATCCTAACTCCATTTATGACACCAACACATTGAACTTTTAAATATTTGCCATTTTGGCTCGGCATGGTGCCGGCCGACTCACCTATGAACCCAAACGGTGCATCATTTTTTCACTCATGACGCATATTTGTGCACCACCATCGATGTAGATATTGGAGATGTGTTTCCCTTTGATGTAAGCATCCATCACGGGTAGTATGTCATCTAGATTCCTCCCAGAGATAGCCCCATCTATCTTTGGCTTTGGTCGTCTCGTGCTAACCATCTTTGTCCATTGTCTCCTCACCCTAGGTGCTAGGTGGAGTAACTGGGGCCAGGTGATTTTTGGGCCCTGCAAAGAAACATCTTGAACCAAATCATATGGTTTAGAACATTCACCCAAAGAGAAATCTACAATGTCAATTTTACATCGTGACTTGGACGGCTTTTTGCTAGATTCCCCTTTAGTCTTCATCTTTTCTTCCTTTTGGGAAGATTCACCATGCCTAGCGCGTTTTACCCCAATGGCATCTACTCCTTTAACCTTGGTCTTATCCTCCTCCACTTTCTCCTTTCCTTTACCTTCAAGACTGATGACGCTTACTGTTTGATTGCCAACTGGTGGTCGGGGTAAGGGTGGAATGAGAGGTTGTGGTGGTGGTGGTGGTGGTTGTGGTTGAATGGGTGGTTGTAGGATTTGCATGGGTGGTGCTTGTTGTGGTGCCCTCGGTGGTGGTGGTCTTGCTCTCGGTGGTGAAACTTGGTTTTGCCTGGCTCCTCTGTTGAAATTCTGCCTTCTTGGGTGTGGACAGTAGAACATGCCATGACCATCCTCCCCACAATTGTAGCAATGGTATTGTTGGTTTTGCCTTCGTTGTCCTCTCCCTTGCTCTTGGTTGCGATTGTGTGCATGCCCTTGTTGTATCAAATGGACTGAGAGATTCTCAAGTTGATTGGTGATTCGGTTGAGCACGTCTTGCTGATCTTCAATTGGTTCTTGTGGTTGAGTCCTCTGGGCGGCTATTGTAGGTGGTGCTAGAGGTGGTCAGGTCCTAACGGCTTCCTCTTCATCGATATTCCTGGCTTGTAGGCGCAACTTCTTGTCTTTAAGGCGGGCCACTTCAACTGCTAGCTCATACGTAACAGGAAACCTTACCTTCACCTTCTCTTTAAGAGTTGGCCATAACCCAGCCACAAACCGATCCTTCTTTAGGAAATCAGGTGCCCCCTCATCCTCTCTTAGCGATGCAACCCATCGCCCCCATAAATCTACAAACTTTGACTCATATGATGCGTATTCCAGCATACTGCCTTGCTTCAACTCTGTCAACAATGGCCATAGCTTCTCTGATGTTGTGCCCTATCCAAAACGCTTGACAAAGGCTGCTCTTAATAAGTCCCACCGTTCCTTGGTTTCTTGTGCCAAGGCATTGTACCATGATCTTGCCTTCACCTTCATTAGAAGTGGGAAGATGCGCAAGCGTGAAGCATCATCATCTCTCGCAGAGATGACACATGCTATTTCCAAGTTGTCTAGAAAGTCTGCAGCATCCTCACCCACCTTACCAATAAAGGTTGGAAATGCTACACTTGCCATGATTCTGAGAGAGAGCTAGAAAGACACACTTCTTAACTTGCAAAAGTTTTTTTCCTTCTTTACAAGGAGGCGTGTATACCCTCTTATACTAGGACATAGATTAAAACTTCAAACGATACATTGCCTTGTACCAAAGGTAAGACAAATGGCTGATCTGATGCCAGAGCCTCAAAAAACCGCTCCCCACCCGGCATGGTGTCAATGACGTGCTGGTAGTGAACCTTCAAGTCCAGTATTACCTTGATTGAGCGTACACGTGTTGGTATGTGTGATCTATCTTGAGGTAGGTTGTACTGATTCATGTGAAGCTTAGAGGTGCTTAGTTGCTGCCCAAGCTTGTGGGAGAGGGTGGTGTCCTTTCCTGAAACAAACTCAGTAGATCCCTAGTTTCTCTAGTGAGAGTGTGAGCCAATGCTTCCATTATCTATGCTGCAGCATTAGGTGCGACTTGAAAACTGACTGTGATAATTACCTCGGTGACTTGAGTTACCCGATTCTCAAAGTAGAATAGTGTTGATTCTCTATTGTGCAGAGCTCCTTCCATTTTTGTTGTTGGTTGGTTGTAGGTTGCGGACATGGTTTCGACCTTCTCCTTCTTCTTCTTGGCACTTGGCCTATGTATATCCACTGGGTTTGGCGTGTTGGTTGACTCTCCCACTTCAAATCGATTACCTTTACGCCTGGCACTCGAGCTTCGATGGAGATGCGAAGTTCGTCTAATTGTGCTTGGAGCTCTTCTTCTTCTGTCGTACAGTTAGCAAATCCTTCTAGCCATTCATCCATTCACAATAGTTTAGGGTTTTCAGTCTTGTAAACTGAGGGGTTTCAAGAGATCGATCCCTCAGTGGGGACACCAAATGAGAGGCGTAAGTGAAAAAAATTCGACCCGGTGGCCTCTACACCAAGACTATGCACAATGGCCTCATCATGGGGAATACGCAATAGGGGCACCACCTAGCAAGATATGCGGCTAGGACGCATACATATACACAATGAAGCATACCATGGAAAACAATTTCAAGATCGACGCCCGAATGTGGAATGGGGTGGTCGGAGAATAAGGTGAGAGGAGTGGTGAATGAGTGAGAATGGGCTTGCTACTTGTGCATGTTAGTAAGGAAGATAACGAGGTAGGGGAAACTTGCGAGTATGCTCACTTCTCATACAAAAGGTGGCGAATCCGCACACCTCAAGATGCAAGTAGCAAGATGATAGGAATATGAGAGCGAGAGAGAGAGTGCGTGTATGGTGGCGAATCTGCACACCTTTACATAAGCAGAAAAAAAAATTACAAGGAACAAGCATATACTATACTTAACATGAAATGTATCCAAAGCGACATAAGATATGGCACCAAGTTGGAGTATGTGGATTGCTTGCAGAAGATGGATACAATAGGTAACACATGGCAAAAAGATGAGAAGGGAACAAGATCATAGGAGGCATAATGGAGAGATGGGAGTTGATGGCGAGGAATATCATGAGTGTGTCCACCCTTCTTCTTCTTGAAATTGTGCCTTCAATCCTTAATTACAAGTGGTGGAGGTATGGTGGTCATTTTTTTTGTGCATGGTGATGGTGATGATGATGGTGTTGTGATTATGTGATTAGGGTTCATGCTCCAAGCATGTAGCACAAGAGTGTGTATGGATAGGTGTGTGTGTGTGTCTCTCTCTCTCCCCTCAAGTGAGCTCTCATGGACTCCTTATATAGGGAAGGAGGAGAGGATTTAGCAATATTTTTATTTGAGGTGAGTGTCCCACTTTGGTGACTAGGAAAATGGGGTGCATGTGACTGTGGCTCCCATCTTGTCTCCTCATTATTTAAAATACCAGAGTCAATAGAGACAGAACAAGAGAGAATGTGGGTAGGATGTAGAGGATAGGAGATACTTACAATAGTCTAGCTTTGACTAGAGACATGAGCTTATTAGGGAGAGAAGAGAGAGGTAAGAAATTTATAAGAGAGGTTGTCGAAGGTGGATAGTTGTTGATGAGGATGGATCCTCCAAAAATGGTGATAGAATCACTCTAGACTTGCCAAGACCTCATTAAAAGAGCCTTGTCTCTTGTAATCATGCTTGAAAACTTGTAGAACCATAGCCATTCTAGAGGGAAGAAAATTGGGGATGGCCTGTATCACCATTACACGAGAAAACTGGGGTCCACCACAAAAATCATAGCTCAACGTTCATAACTCCAAAAATTCTCCAAAAAATTGAGCTAAAAGTTGAGATCACGAGCTATATCTTTCATGTTGAACGCTCCTTCAGATTCGGGGTTCTTCTTTACTTAAAAAATTCAACCAAATAATGTATTATTTGTGGCTGCAAAGGTCTTTTGGTGGTCCCCTTTGAGTGGACTTCTCTCTTGCCTTCAAGTGTAAGCTCCTTCATGTGTATGAAAACATGAACTAGAGTTTTGAAAAGATTGGCAATCATCTAGATGGAGGTATTATTGAAATTTGAAAGTGGGGTTGAGGTTTGAAAATGAAAACTAGTGAATAAAATATCTGGTAGGGTGGAATAATATATATACATGAAAAATATATTAGAAAATACTAAAATATATAATGTAATTTAGAATATATATATTTAATATTTAAGGTCAAAAGAGAGATCAACAAAGAAAGCTTATTTATGCTACATCGTGATTGATTATCATAAGTATTATTTATTTAATAAAGGCTAAAACGTTTTTGAAAAAGGGAAGAAAAAATCAAAAGTAACTTATATAATAGGAAATATTTTTGGTAAAAGAGAAAAAAATATGGGGGGGTTCCCATGCATGGAAAAAGCATGCCTCAGCATCTGTCCAAATCTTTGTAGAATCTATTTGCACAAGTTTATTTCCATCTCTGCGTACCGTTGCATTGCGACCATAAGTAATCACCTTGAACCACTTCACATCCAACAAAAACATCTCAAACCGCCTGAAGCTTACTTTCAGGATATCTGACACAAGACCACAGTAATCCAGGTTGCTAGTGCTCTCATTCGTGTCTCTAGCACTGGCCCTGCTCTTTTGCATGAAACTAACCATTACCCCACCGTTGAACGTGTTTCTTGTGCTGTCAATTTGTTGTGTTCTGAAATGATTTCCATGCGACCACAGCCCTTGCGACTACAATAGATTCCTCCCGTATCTCCTTGGAAGAGATCCACCGCACTAGCTCTGAAATCTTGTATATGCACGTCCGCACTTCCTATGTTAAACACCCCTTGATCGCAATTGGAAGAATGAATTGCAAGAACGTATACCAGTCGTACGATTTCAACCCTGACAGTTGATCGTCACGGGTGAATGTTGTCTTGAGACATCGCATATATCCTGTTGGCGTCCTGAACTCTGAAATCACCCTTTTAAAATGTCACTCTTCGTTTTTTAGCAATACCCATGGCGCTCTTGGAAGTTTTGTTTGGCCAGCTGCATTGGTGAAAGGCCACAGCTCTGGCATCTTTCCAACCGACTGCAAATCATCTCATGAAGCTCGATTGTCTTTCATTCCCATGATTGTCTTCCAGAGGAGCTCTCCCACATTCTTGAATATATGCATTGGATCCACCAAATGGTTAATTAGTAGATCACCCCAGTACGGCAACGTATGGAGAACGGACAAACGTTTCATTCCTGGAACAAGTTGCCCCTCATGTTGCTCCCATCGGCGACACCACTCTTGTACATGCATAGGACGACATTCGACGCGACCAAGCTGGCCTTCGCGCAAGTGATGTCCATCTGGAAGATAACGGTGGTGGCCTTGATAAATTTTCTTTCGAAGAGAGGTAGAATAGCGCACATCCAAAGACTGCCCGTAAATTGGACATGCATTGTATCCCGAAGTTGTTAGTCTTGCATATATTAAAGCATGAATCAGGCTAAGGCAAAGGGCTTGCGAATAGTGAGAATTTTGTAAATCAATAACCATTACCAGAAGCTTCTCCGTATCCTGGCCAATTATGCATAGTCCACATAAGAAGTCCATGGATCCTTGCATGCTGTTGTCCTACTGGTTCAACCGCATCTGCTATGTCGATCCCATGCCATAACTCCTGGAGCTCGTGAACTAGTGGAGCTAGATAAACATCCATGTTTTTTGCCTTGAACTTACCAGGTACAATCAAGCTTAAAATCAAATGACCCTTCTTGATAGCAAGCCACAGTGGGAGGTTGTAATTGATAAGGCACACAGTCCAAGTGCTCCATGGCGAGATTCTCAAGCCAAATGGATTGACTCCATCCATTGCCATGCTCGAACGCAAATTGCGTGGTTCACTCTTAAAATGTGGCCAGGTATCTTCAATGTGCCTCCAAGCCTTTGAATCAGCGGGCACCCTAAATGTTGCGTCAGTGGATCTATTTGTAGAATGCCACCGCATGAACTTTGCAATGGAACCACAACGAAACATGTTTTTTATCCTAGGAATAATAGGGAAATGCCGCAACACTTTAGCTGGCACTGTTTCGCCAATTGCATCTTGTTTGTAGCACATTGCTCCGCACTTAGGACACGACAGCCAACTGAGGTCAGAAGCTGCTTTGAGTCTGGCCTGGAGGCGGGCATTTCATTGCCAGCCGGGAGAAGTTGCTCCCTCAATAACCTGTTTAAGCCACATTAAATTAAAAAGCTCTCCGAGTACATCACCGTTGCAATCGAAAAATCTCTTTTGTAAATTACGTACCTAAACAAAGTAGTGACGCTTGCATCTGACCACCCGTACACTGACTGAAGATTCAAAAACGCCAGACAAGTACGAAGCACAAATATTTTGGCGCCTTCATAGATTGGTTGACGTGCCAACTTTCTCAACATGTCTTCAGGAGATAGGCGCACGGCTTCTGGTGCTGGTTCGTTCGCGTTAATCTCCTCGCTTGTCTGGAAGAAGGCATCCAACATCTCCTCCATGCCGTCGTCTTCTGTCTGTAAGCCCTTTTCTGCTTCCATCCGTGGCTCTATATTGGTCGGACCTTCACGCATAATCTTTTTTCTCTCTCTCTCAGATGTAGGTGCTATGTCGCAGAAATCAATGCCCGTTTCGTAGGAGTCGTATCGCAGATTCTGTACGGTTTCTCTAGCAAACTCTCCGTACTTGTGCACATGCTCATTACATATCCTACGCTTGCGCAGGATTTGATACTTGCAGAGTGTGCACGAGCATGCAATCTTTTCCTCCATGTTAGTTGATGACGTTGCCATCTACAATGACTATGAATGTTGTTTTAATATATATATATATATACTCCTCACAATGTAAACTACCTCGCATTCTCTAGTCTTGCCCAATCTCCGTACACCTCGGTCCAGAGGTGTACGGAGATCAGGACCACCGGGTCAAAATCTCGTCTTTATTGGTCAAATCCTATATGGGTAGACACATACGTGCACTCCCAGGTGTACATGGCAATGCATGTAGTAGGCAAAACCCCTTTGCCTCTTTTAGTTCCATAGTTTCTTCTCTGTCTACGTACCCTATCTCTCGTTCTTTCTCTCTCGATCTTGCTCTCGCTATCTCTCTTTCTCTCTCTCTCTCTCTCTCTCTCTCTCTCTCTCTCTCTCTCTCTCTCTCGATCTCGCTCTCGCTCTCGCTATCTCTCTTTCTCTCTCTATTTCCCTATTTTCCTATCTCTCTGCCATAACTTCTGGAGGTCCACTTCCCTCTCTCTCTCTCTCTCTCTCTCTCTCTCTCTCTCTCTCTCTCTCTCTCTCGCTCTCGCTCTCGCTATCTCTCTTTCTCTCTCTATTTCCCTATTTTCCTATCTCTCTGCCATAACTCCTGGAGCTCCACTTCCCTATCTCTCTCTCTCTCTCTCTCTCTCTCTCTCTCTCTCTCTATATATATATATATATATATATATATATATATATATATATATAACTCTCTTTCTCTATCTCTCTATTTCCTATCTCTCTCTCTCTTTCTCTCTCTCTCTCTCTCTCTCTCTCTCTCTCTACTTCCATATCTCTCTAATGATCGAACGAGCAACTGATCTAGGGAGATCTAGACGCCCACGACTGCGGAGGACTACACAACATCGACAGAGGCTGCATCAGAGGATCTAGCTAGGTCACTTTGGCTCGACATGTGCAACGCCCGGTCAGAGTACTGACCATGGAGGAGATCTACCTATCCCAACTAGATCGTTTAGCCATTTAGTCCACACCTAGCAGTTTCGGATTCCATAATATTTTATTTTGTCATCTTCTTACTCTGACTTTGTATCAGATCCATCACATTGTAACTTTCTTGTCTCATGTCTCATAGGTCACTTTGGCCTTTCGAAGACATTAATATAACATTTCATTTCATTTCTCTCTTTAATTTTTTTTTCTTTAATTTTAATTTCCTAAGCATACATTAATTCTCTCTCTCTCTCTCTCTCTCTCTCTCTCTCTCTCTCTCTCTCTCTCTCTCTCTTGATTACCTCTACACACACATGCATTTCTCTCTCTCTCTCTCTCTCTCTCTCTGTCTCTCTCTCTCTCTCTCTCTCTCTCTCTCTCTCTCTTTCCTACACACACACACACATTTATCTCTCTCTCTCTCTCTCTCTCTCTCTCTCTCTCTCTCTCTCTCTCTCTCTCTCTCTCTTTCTACACACACACACACCGCTCTCTCTCTCTCTCTCTCTCTCTCTCTCTCTATTTCCTACACACACACACACACACCTCTCTCTCTCTCTCTCTCTCTTTCCTACACACACACACACACCGTTCTCTCTCTCTCTCTCAGAGTTATGGAAGGCATTTCTGTAGCAGCATTTCCGAAGTGAACAGGTTCAACAAATTGATTCTCATCTCCTATTTTACATACAATGTCTTCCGGCACTCGCAAGGGTTCTTCTTCTTCAACAAGGTCCACAACCATTGTGGAAAATGATCCAAAATCTCCTAAGTGTGGAGATAGCAACACAACCACCCAACCAACGACATCGGAAACCATGATCATGGCGTACTTGGTATCATTGCAAGAGACCGTAAACAAACAAGGCTAAGACTTACGAGCACTTGCAATGGAGAATGGCACACTAAGGGTACTTGTGGTTGAGAATGAGAATCTCAAGAGGACACTTGAGATGCAAACAACACGTTTGATGCAACTTGAAGAGGAAGTCAAGGAATGTAAACGCTCTCTTGTGGACTTGAATGCTTTGAAGGAGCGGATGAGCAAAGTAGAGCATGACCATATATTGAAAGAGAAGAAATTTGACACTATGAGCCGGGATGTATGCGACATGAAAAATGTATGCACAAACAAGTCTTGGGCTGATGTATGTGGTAGAAATGTGGTTTCTAATTCCTCACTCATGCAAGCTATGGTTCAAACAAAGAATGTTGAGAATGTGGATGTGGAGGAGTTGAAGGAACGGGAGCGACGTTCCAAGAACATTGTTATTCGTGGAATTCCCGAAGAGAAGTTAGAGACACCTCCTTCTCTTGCCATTGTTATTGAAGATTTCTTCAAAACCCACTTTGGCATGTCCGGAGTTATGGCCTATGGAGCACATAGAGTGGGGAAGCAAGGAGCTCCTCGCTCGGGAGAACGGCCAATTGTATGCACCATGGCGGATGAGACCAAGCGAAAGATTATCCTTGATAATAGTTGGATCTATTTGAGGGATACAAAATGTCTTGTATGTGAAGATCGCACTATTAAGCAACAAAATATGCGTCCCAAGGCATATGAGGAAAATAATAATAAAAACAAGGAGATCTCCCATGAAGAAAATGTGCCCAAGGAGGAGGCAAGTCTCTCAAGCAAATAGGGATGCGTGACCTATGAGACCGAGTTACAATTGAAAATATGCTTTTAGAATTGTAATGGATACCCATGGAATGCGGGGGTTGGCATTGATGAACTAACAAGCAAAGCCGATGTTGTACTTCTTGTTGAAACTTGGGAGCATGATACACAAAGGATTAACGGCTTGGAGGATTACAATGTACATTCATTAATGTGGTCAAAGAATCTCAAGCAACGAAGAGGACAAGGAGGGTTAGCATGTATGGTTAAGAAAGGATTGGAAGATTTTGTATCAATTGTGAAAGATGACAAGTACAAACGTTATGTATGGCTGAAAATTATGACACCAAAAAGAGCACCCATTTTTGTAGCCGGTTGCTACATTCCTCATCATGATTCTCCCTTTTATGCTTGCATGGATAGAGATCAACCATTTTCTGATTTGGAAGAGGACATTGCTTATTTCAAAGGTGAAGGTGATGTTATTGTATTTGGGGATATGAATGCTCGCACAAAAACATTGCAACATGATACTCAACAATTTGATATGCCATACATTTCAAGGGAGTTGGAGGAAGTTCACTTGTATGATTGTACTTCAATGGATGAGAAAGAGCCGGATCACTATGGAAAGTTACTTTTACACATGTGTAATAGCACGGGTATGATCATTGCCAATGGTGTATCTTTGTGGAGTGGAACCAATGGATCTACATGTAGGAGACATAACGGGGATAGTGTGATTGACTATATGCTACTCTCTGAAGCCATCATGTATCGCATAAAGAGTTTTATGTTTGGTCAATGGACCCCGGAATCCAACCATCGCACCTTATGTATTGACCTTTCATGTGGAGAAGCAACTAAGCATGATAATCTCAGCCAAAGGAAAGAGAGGTTATCACTATGTATGGATTTCAAACGGGCACCAATGTACATTGAAATGGTTGAGCAAAAATTATGGATGACAAAGCTTCAATGTGATGCACCATTGGAAACTAAATGGGAAGCTTTCAAGAAAGCTATTTGTTCTTGTGCAGAAGAATGCTTTGCCATAAAGCATCTCCATGGTATCAACAAAGATAGATCACGCAAAAGGTGGTTTGATAAAGAATTTCAAGATGTTCGAAAGTCCTTGATAAAGCTTGATGCAACTATGGACAAAGACAACTATCAAAGTCATTTGCATACATACAAGGCATTGATTCAAAAGAAGAGAAGAAGATGGGAAGTAAAGCAACAAGAATTTCAAGTCCAAGAAAAGCACATGCATGTGGAAGATTTTGGAGAAACTTGAGAGGCAAGCGGGTTGAGAATTTTGGTAACTTGAGTCTAGTGGATATGTACACACATTGTAGGCAATTATATGAGCAAGAAAATACTGAAAAAATGCCATTTTATGGTTCACTCCCATGTATGCCGTCTTTTTTTACTATTGAGGATGTATGCGGTGGGCTTGAAAAGTTGGCCACTCGCAAAGCGAGAGATCTTCAAGGTGTCAAGCCAGAGATGATCAAATGGACGGAAGATTTTACCCATGAGTGGATGTGTGATATGTTGAACCTTGCACTTCAACATGGTATGCCTTATGATTGGAGTACTAATTGGGTTAAGCCTTTGCATAAAGGAGGGGATGTAAAGAATGTAAGCAACTACCGGACTATAATGTTTGGGTCTCTTATGGAAAAGTTGTTTGGGTGCATAATGGAGATGAAATTGAGTGATTGGGCTGAAGAGAACGACAAGCGCGCAAAGAGAAAAGCGGGTTTTCGTCGATGCCATAGCACCATTGATCATCTTGTCACTCTTCGTGTTCTCATGGAGGAAAGTCGGTTGAAAGGCAATTGATTGTATTGTTGTTTTGTGGACTTTAAGAAAGCCTTTGATATGATTCCACGTAACAATTTGTGGAGAAGAATGGAAGAACTCCAAGTGCCAAGTGAGTTTATGCTTGCGGTTTCTCGAATCTATGAGAAGGTGATTTGTCAATTGCACATGGGAAGAGAAATTTCAGAAATTTTTGTAAGCACTATTGGGGTTAAACAAGGATGTCCATTGTCACCAACTCTCTTTGGTCTATGCATCGATCAATTGGAGCAAATGGTACTTGACTTTATGCAAGAAGAAGGCATTGAAGAGGTCACTATTTGCAATGCGGTAATCATGCTTTTGTTGTATGCGGATGATGTAGTGCTTCTAGCATACACTTTAGAAGATGCACAAAAGCTTATGGTTGTCCTTGAGAACTTTTGCTTGCATAGTGGACTGATTGTAAATGAATCCAAAACAAAGGTTATGCTTGTGAAAACCAACCATAAGGAGAAGCCATGCATTGTGTACAACAACGAGACACTTGAAGTTGTTGAGAGCTTTAAGTACCTTGGCCTTGAGGTTCCATCCAATCACAAGTGGCATGAATGTGCTATGCGTCATTTGGAAGCGGAAAAGAGAGCATATTATGCATTTGAGAACATGTGTAATGCGGAAAACATCAAGTGTTGGATTCTCAAGAAGTATCTTTTTGATGCATTGGTGACACCGGTTCTTCTTTATGGAGTTGAAGTGTGGGGCGGGAGCATCTCAAAGTCTACTTGGAAAGAGTTTGAGAATGTCCAAAAGCGTTTTCTTACAAACTTTCTCCAAGTTAAGACACAAACACCATATATGCTCCTACTTCTTGAGTTGGGATCTCTTCCAATTGAGGTTATGGGCATTGAAAGAGTTGTGGAGTACATGATAAAGTTGCGTCAAAACCCCTCACATCGACCTCCTACAATTGCATGGGAAGCAAGCAAAAAAGTTCAAAAGACGCATAAAAGCAAGATCTTGAGCACGGGATGGATGCAAGACATAAAGAAGTGGTTTGGGAGATGGGATGCATTACACTTGCCACATGATGCTTCAATTGACTCTCAAGTGAATGAAGCTTTTCTACAACGCCAATGTATTACGGCTTGGGAGAAATCCGGTGGGTCACGCTTCATACATTACACCACCTATATTGCCCCCAACTACAAAACCATGTTCTTCGCTGAGAGAGGAAACCGTACTCACACTTACATGCTTGAGCCTATTCCCTTGTCCGCGATACGCACTATCGCAGCAATTCGGCTTAGCTCCCATTTCCTTCAATGCGAGATAGGGCGTTGGGGCAATGGAGAAGAGTCAAATCGATTGTGCACATTATGCTCACTGCAAGTTCGAGAGTCTGAGTACCACACACTACTAGAGTGCTCAGCTTTTGATCACATCCAAACTTGCTTCTCTCACATTTTCAGCCATAACTTAGACCTACACACTTTCCTCTCCCAGCCAAAGTGTGGGCTCTCCATTGCGACTCTCATCACTACAATTTTGGAGCATCGAGAGTCACTCATCAGCCATACACATACTACATCACATGTAACTTTGGTCCCATAGGTCATATTTGACCTCCGAGGATGATAATAAAATCTATCTATCTATCTATCTATCTCTCTCTCTCTCTTTCCTACACACACACACACAATGTAGAGGTAGAGAGAGAGAGAGAGAGAGAGAGAGAGAGAGAGAGAGAGGGGGGGGGAGGGAGGTTGGGGAGGGTGGAGATGGACATAATACCTGCGCAGCAGGTTTTGGCCAAGATCCGAGCAGGCGAAAATGGCCCCTGCGCGTGGGTTTTGCTTTTTTCCCCCAATTTTTTTTGCGTCGCTATACTCGTCGCAATACGCGTGGCAAATAAAGCCTTTCCACGCGTATATCGACGCACACTGCGACGTGTATAGCGACGCACGCTTATGACGTTGATATACACGTGGATAAGCATGGCCGTCGATATATACGCGTCGATATCTTCATTTAGTGTTGTAGTGAGAGACGACACCTGAGAGGTTGTAAAACCCTCCTCCGAAGGCCCCAATGTTGTCGGCGAGAATGGTCTATTCTTTGATTGCACAAAGGTGTACAATGCGTATGCAATGGACTATGCAACTTGGTCTATGCCGATGACGACAACGGTGACGACGACGACGACGACGACGATAACGATGACGACGACGATGGCTGAAATCTGAGATCTTCTAATCGCTGAATTTCGGGACTGTTTCGGTGGCTGAAAATGACTGTTTTGGCTGCGTTTTCTTGGCTGAAAAATGAGGTTTCTTAGGGCAGAAAATTGATGGTCTTTACAAGCTAAATCTGCTACACTTAAGGTGAATGATTCCGGTCTTAATTTGCTGCAGAAATCCAAAAACGCCACTAGGGGCTGAAATTGGTCCTTCTGTCGTCTGGGTTCTGCAAATGCAAAAACGCTTGGGTGATCTGCTGTGTCGTGATGATGCCGGGGCTGATCTGTTGTGCACAAATCGCCAAGGCTGATCTGATGCAAAAATGATAGGTCTTCTGTGGAGAAAACGCCAAAGTAGTTGCGGGGGTTGGTCTTGCTGAGAAGTTGCCTGTTGAGCAAGGTGCTCCTGCTGCCTCTTCTGCCAGAAAGTGCTAACTTGGGTTTGCTTATATATTAACTTAGCAAAATTGCCCTACCTACTTTTGTTGGAAAGTCACTTAAAAATAATAAGTGAAAATACCAATAAATAGGAAAATAGGCTAAATGCACTGGAAAATTCTCCTAACTGATGCTAATGGATTCTGATGGGAATTCGGATGATCATGCTGGGTGCAACCGGAGGATATGCATCTATGCTAAGTGACTCGGCATACATGGTCTACGAATAGACTCACAAAAGTGCCAGATCACTGCTAATCTAGACTTGACTGAACTGACTGAACCCTGCTGTGGTATAGCTTGTCCACGGACACATAGGGTTGGGATGTGTCACGTGACATCCCCTCCTTTTCAAAGTGAGGTACTAGTACCGAACTGTATGGCGTCGAGGGAGATCGCCAAGAGCATCCGAAATCCGAGAAGGGACTCTTCGCCGGCCCACTCTGCTGTGTGGGTTGAGCGGTACTTGAACTTCATAAAGGTCTGCAACACTTGATTCTTTGGGCCGCGTCGAAAGAGACACAAAGTCTTCTGAATCTCCTTTCTTGTATCAACTTCTTCTAGATAACTGCTTCTTTCATCTTCAAGAATCTCCATGGCTGAAAATTCCTGAAACCATCTCCAACACAAAACCATGAACATACCCATTCCATGTAAAGTGAAGGAAAAAAATCTTGTCTTTGCTAAAGACTGTGTATGCAATGTCGATGAACATAGAGACGGAATGACAACCCGTTCATCAAACACATGCAAACAATGCACTCGAATCTTTCTCTTAAGATCTACAGCAATCAATTGTGGCAATTTACAACAGAAATGCCCATGCTTGGTGATCATACTATCATGTGCTCTTTCGGAAACTGTGTCATGCCAAGGAAGAGACATGGAATGTGACTTTCTAACATACAAACTTTTCAGCTTTTCATGAAAAATCTGCATACATTCGTGCTCATTCATGAGAGAAACGTGCTCAACATGCAATATGTCATGCCTAGGAAAAGGGATCACATAACGATGCAGACTAAAATACAGGAAACCTTCACTAATGAAACACTCGAACAATGCGTGCGTATCAATCATGCGAACACATAATACTTCCTGTGATGGTTCTTTGGACCAAGGCTTGAGAGCCAAGATCGCTTCTTCGGGATCTATCGAATCTTCTTGTGGGGGATCTGTGGACCTCGACTCGAAATCCAAGATCGGTTCTTCGTGATTGATCGAATCTACAACGAGGTTAGCTTCGCTAGGAAAAACATCAACTAACACATCATCCTTGTGAACAATCATATCATCTTCATGCAACTCATCATGCCTGTGAGAAATCACATCTTGATCATGCAAATCATCATGCTTGTCATTGTCATCCAAATCATTATGCAAATCATTGGCATCCAAATCACCATGCTTATCATTGTGCTTCAAATCATCATGCAAATCATTATCATTCAATTCATCATGCTTCTCATCATGCAAATTATTATCAATCAAGTCATTATCATGCTTCACACAATCATGCAAATCCTGTGTGTCATGCTTTGGAGAAGAAGAAACGAAGAGAGTCTCCTTTTCCCGAATTTCGTGCATCGGTGCCGGCACTTGAGAAAAGAGTTGCAACAAGGCAGCTTTCCTTTCTTTGTACTCATGCTTTATGGCTGCCATTCTTTCTTCGTGTTCACGCTTTCTTTTTGCTTTTCTTTCTGCATTTCTTTCTTCTTGTTCTAACTTCTGTTTCAGAAAAAATTGTTGCAAAGCCTCCATAGGAGTTAGTGCAATCTTTGTCGTAGATGGGAAAGGGGGAGGGTCGGAAAAACCTCCTGGTGGGGAAAATTCTTTTTCGCCTCTCTCATGCTCATCACCTCCAAGCGAAGTATCCATTCCGCTTCGAGTGATGATCATTCTGAAGTCGTGGGTTCTTGTGGGTTCTTGGGGGTCTTGGGTTCTTAAGTTCACGAGGAACTTGGGTTCCTGAGGGTCTTGAGGTTCTTGAGGTCCTTGATTCATGAGAATCTTGCGTTCTTGAGGTTCTTGAGGTCCTTGATTCGTGAGAATCTTGGGTTCTTGAGGTGTTCTTTCACTTGCAAATCACGTTGAGAAGGATCTTCTCTTCACCCGAGTTCTACCCTTTTCTGCGGGCGCACCCCTTGGTGGCCTTGCGCTCACTCCAAGGTTGCTTTTTCCCAGCTCACGTAGATTGGCCGGCCGCTAAGTGCACAGTCTGCTCTCAATGAGTGAAAAAGAGACACAAGGGGAGGCTGGACAAGCCCTTCTTTCTTGGGATTCCTGTCACTCTTCAAAAAAACACGATTAGGAATCGCCACGCCCAAGTAAACTTGGGTTCCTGTGATCGCAACAAGCAAAAACATTCTTGTGGTTCTTGTGGTTCTTTCATTGAGTAATGCAGAACACTTCCAAAGCTCTGATACCAATGTTAGGTGCAGCGGAATGAATGTTGTATTTTCTCAAGATTGGTGATATTTATTGCTCAAGGTTCCTTTTAGTTCTTTAGGGAAAGAGAGAGCTTTCCGTCTTGTAGAGTGCTATGGTCACGAACAAAGTGAGTGGATATTGTGCGTGCAAATGAATGAGACTGAGAGAAGGAGAGAGAAGAGATACGACACCCGAGAGGTTGTAAAACCCTACTCTGAAGGCCCCACTCTCGTCGGCGAGAGTGGTCTATTCTTTGATTGCACAAAGGTGTACTATGCGTATGCAATGAACTATGCAACTTGGTCTATGCCGATGACGACGATGGTGACGACGACGACGGCGACGATGGCTGAAATCTGAGATCTTCTAATCACTGAATTTCGGGACTGTTTCGGTTGCTGAAAAGGACTGTTTTGGCTCCGTTTTCTTGGCTGAAAAATGAGGTTTCTTAGGGCTGAAAATTGATGTTCTTTACGGGCTGAATCTGCTACACTTTAGGTGAATGATGCCGGTCTTAATTTGCTACAGAAATCCAAAAACACCACTAGGGGCTGAAATTGGTCCTTCTGTCGTCGGGGTTCTGCAAATGCAAAAACGCTTGGGTGACCTGCTGTGTCGTGATGATGCCGGGGCTGATCTGCTGTGCACAAATCGCCAAGGCTGATCTGATGCAAAAATGCTAGGTCTTCTGTGGAGAAAACGCCAGAGTAGTCGCGAGGGTTGGTCTTGCTGAGAAGTTGCCTGTTGAGCAAGGTGCTCCTGCTGCCTCTTCTGCCAGAAAGTTCTAACTTGGGTTTGCTTATATATTAACTTAGCAAAATTGCCCTACCTACTTTTGTTGGAAAGTCACTTAAAAATAATAAGTGAAAATACCAATAAATAGGAAAATAGGCTAAATGCACTGGAAAATTCTCCTAACTGATCCTAATGGATTCTGATGGGAATTCCGATGATCATGCTGGGTGCAACCGGAGGATATGCATCTATGCTAAGTGACTCGGCATACATGGTGTACGAATAGACTCACAAAAGTGCCAGATCACTGCTAATCTAGACTTGACTGAACTGACTGAACCCTGCTGTGGTATAGCTTGTCCACGGACACATAGGGTTGGGATGTGTCACGTGACAACGTCTTTGACTTAGAGAGAAACCTCCTTCCTGATAGTCCTACCTCCCCAATCCTCATTGACTTGAAAGAACAAATAAGAAGAGAAGAGCTCCTATCCGCAAAGGCTTCTCTGATTTGGACTAGAGACTTCTGGGCAAGTGAAATAGACACCCCAGATAAAATCATTTTTCAACTCCTCAAGAGAAAGAAGATGAAGGATTTCATACCTTTTTTGAAGGATAAAAATAACACAATCTTTGTGTGACTGGTTTCTAACCTCACTCCTATCTATTGCAGACATAGCGAGAACCACGTACATATTTGTCAATCCATGAGACGAAGCTGACTCAACTAGTGCGTAGAGGCTACAAGAGGTTGTCAATCTCTTGGAAAACAATAAACAACTCATATCTAACACAAGCTACACTCAAATAACCAAAGTCACCTAAAGCTAATTGCTAATCGGCAATGTTACAACATCAAATGATATCCAAACGTTACGAAACTTCTAGGACATGTTTATAAGACCTAAGCACACGTGCTTATGGTCTCAAATCTCACTTTAGGTCAAGTGCAAAAATTACGATTATTAACAACAGTGAGTTTTTGACCTAGTCGTTTTTGACCCAGAATGCATCTAAATGCTTTGCAATGATGCCCCAATACCCCGCCTATGCTTACTTTGTGATTTCCTAGCTTAATTCTTACTTATGATGAAATTAGGCCGCGGGCTGGCGACGCCATAAGCTATGATTTACCATGATATGTTTACGTCAATGCGTAGAGCTCTTACCTACGGTTACAATGCAATAGATGGCACTGCAATGTGATAACCGGGAAGGGAGTAGGAAGCGTGAGAAGGAGAGAAGTGAGCACCATTAGCTCACACTATTTTTCTATTATCCAAAACTTAATCAAAACTTTACAAAGTTGGCTTTTATACGTTAGCCAAGGTCTAAAATGTGTAATGTCCGGGCACCCAAGACCTTTGAGTCTCCACAACTTATTTTATCTGCAACCTAGGTACATTAACTGATCTATTGTTTACATCTTGGAACTCTTATTGAGCCCGTAACTTATTACAAACATCACAATGGCTAAATAGATCAGGAAATTACAATACATGGCCATTTTGGAAAAAATGTGAACTATGTGTAAGTCCAATCTTTACTGCTTCTTCATGTTGATCTTCAATGTGCATCTGTAAGGCTCGGGCCTCTAGAAACTTCTGTTAATTGACGGAGTCTCAATAAACATTCCCCCCTTCCAATTTTAGTGCCTGTCCTTCGGTATTGTTGAAAAGTGTTCGTAGAGGTTGTGGAAGGTTTGATTGGTTGTTGATGGACAGATCGTCTTCATTGGTCATTGAATTTGTTGATGAGGTTCATTTTTTATGTAGCATCTTCATTTGGTGTGAGAGATGATACTGCATTTGTCCATTGTAGTAGCATAATGATGAGGCTGCTGTTTATTAATGAAAAGTATGTACAAGGGAAGTAGAATGACGAGGTTCTAAATTAGGGTCTAATACCTGGATGACCAAAGGAAAAAAATCCAGTGGAAAAAAAACACCTTTAAGATACGTGCATTATTGGAGTACTTATTAGGACGAGAAATATTAATAAAGTACTCAAGGGATTATTTGCTAATAGATATGGAACTAAAAAGCCAGCAAATATGAGAGGGTAGCATGATGGAACATGGGTTTGCCTCTTGTAGTCCACTCAAGGTGCATAGGTGATGTAAGCACAAAAGAGTGTCTAATGCATATTTTCTCAATGGTGGGACATCCTATTTATGCATACACAAAAATGCATGGAAAACAATATGCTATGTAAGAAAGATTTTGAGGGGTTCTTCAAAAAGATGGTGTAGCTATAAAACATATGACATGGCTTTGCAAGATGGCACCCCTTTAAGAATGGTTTTCGTTGTCGAGGATATGTGCTCTCATCTTACTGTGCACTGTGCATGAGTGTTGGACTTTACGACACTCCACCATGATTAAGTTAATAGACTTTGACTCTTATGCTCATCTCATCCAGCATGAGCGACACGACTTAGATATGCTCAACTCTTCCAGCTTGAGCGTAAGCCTAATAACTAGGACTCTTAGCACATAGTTTATTACGACTTGAAGCTTTGGGACAAAGGATTTGCTCATTTTATGGTCAACAACCTGACTCTGACTATGCCAAAGAGTGTTTTTTGCACCCTGGCGACTTGACTTTTTACATTCTTGTGCTTACTACAAACATTTCTTCAGGTAAAAGTAAGCTTGAATCCTCAAAAAGAGGATTAGTGCATGACCAAGTTGGCATTGAAGGTTTCTTTTGCAATACTTGTTTTATCTTCTTTGAATCTGCATTCACGTTGGTTGGGTTGTCCTTCTTTGAATATGAAGACTCCATTGTTCATTTGATTCTCCAATTGGGCCTGTTGTAAGAAGTCTTTGATGTTGTTGTAGGCCTTTGTTGACGGTCGGCATTTGGATTTTGACTAGGAGCATTGGAAGACTTAGGAATCCAAATCTCTTGATGACCTTTGTATCTCCTTTGTTGACTTTGCTTTGCTCTAGGTCTTGTTGAGTGCTTGAGATCTTCATGCATGTCTGGTGTAGTTGTAGTTGACTTGTGATTGACCGGTAGCCAAATCCTTTTCCAAGAGGAACATTCTTTGAGATGTATGTTTGTTCTATATCGTCTTGAGAGTTGTGGTAAACTTTATCATCTTTCGATGTTGTTCTATTGTATACCTGATTCTTAGATATCCTAGGATATTGTCAAGGTTGATACCTTGTGGGCATTCTTTCTTGGGAGGGACTTGACGTTACTTCATATGCTCTAGCCTGCAATTTTGGTACCCATATTTGTCTGTTACCTTTATAGTACTCTTGTTCTTTTAATCTCCATTTTGATGCTATCCATCTCATGTGTTTGTCTTTCTGTGTGGATTTCTTGTCTTTAATCCAAACCGGATCATTGACTTTGACTAAACTGCTCGGAACAAACACTTGCTTGACTTTCCTTTTCTTTCTTGAGTACTTTGGCTAATATACCTTTGATTTTTTGGGTGTCTCCTTAGAGGTTTCAATTGGGTCAGCAATTAACTTGAAGTTTTGAAATCTTGACTTGCTTGAAGAAGCTGATCCATGAGGGTTCTTTGATGTAGAGGCATATCCTGTCACACCTTTCATGCTAATTGGTGGAAGTTCCACTTTAAATTTACCTTTGTCTGCAAGATTTTTCTTTGATTCTTGTGACTTCTACAACTCTAAATCTATCATTGATGGTATCTGTAACTGTTGCTTGCTACCTCTTGGAAAAGAAAGTAATAGCATTATGTCTTCTTTGTATGCTCTGTGCTGGTCTAACCACTGATGTCTAAGGATGACATCTGCAAGCATTTTCTTTGAAGGCTTCACATGAAACTTTACTTGCTCTTCATGCTATTGGATGCTAAGAGTAGAAACCATTTCTTCTTAACTTGTACCCTTACCCATGATTTCTCTATTACCTGGCTTGTCTAGAGTAATCTCTAGAATGCTTTGAATGTTGTCTACAACCATATCGCACTTTGCTTCTTTATCCAGAAGAGCATTGCATCTGACACTCGCTCCAATTGTATTCCTGAGGACTATAGCTATTCTCACTGTTGGTTCTATTGAAGATCTCTGTCTTGCATTTTCCATGGTCTCATCTTGATCTAACTGTGTCTATATGGAGGGTGGCTTAAGACTCTGTTTTCCAATCTGAATTACATCGGCTGATTCAACTGGCAATGTCTGGGTTTGTGGACTTCCTATAGCTTCTTGGTTGTCTGCAACCCCGTTCTTCTTAACTTCTGGTTTTGGTCTCTCTGCTCAATAGCTAGCGTGGTTGCTCTTTTCTCTGTATGATTTGCACTTGCTATTTCCTGATTTTCTTTAAGCTCTTTTGAAGTTCTCTTCGATGGAGATAAATCATCTTCAATAAGATCTGCTTTGATATCAGTCTCCATTTTAATTGTGCTTGAGGACTTTGTGCTGTCATTCGAGGGTGACGTCTTGGTCTTCATTCTTTGTTTGCTTTGACAGCTGCATCTTCATTAAACTCTATATCTCTAGGACCTTTTGGGCCAATGTCATTCCCAATATGATGTTATCTGGTACATGTTTTGCTGTTACCACATGAAATTGAGCTATGATGATCCGTGGACCTATTTGAATGGCAGTGGAGATGATTTCCCAGCACTCTGCTCGTTTGTTTCTAGATATGCTCAAAAAATTCAAGAGCATGTTCTAGATGTGGTTGGCCACATTTTTTCCAAGTGCAAAAAGACATGTTCTTGTCTAGCTGAAAATCTAGCTTTGCTTCGCTTGACAGCTTTTCTTCATTCTCACCAACAATGTTTCACTTGATCGTCTCAGGATTTCTTTCTGTATTGATTGATTCTGTTGTGACAATGTCCTTTGGTTGAGCTTTATTTGCATTTTCTTTGCTTTGACCACCTGCTTCAATCAATGTTGACTCCATTGGTTGTAATATTTCACCTTTTGATTGCAACTGTTGAAAATTGTCCGCCTACATTTGGGTAAATTTTGATCTTAGAAGATCCATTGTACTTTTTGGCCATCCTTCTCTTCAAGATTTTTCTTTGTAAGATCGATGCTAGATTGATCATCTCTACCAATCGTGATTAGTGGTTTGTGTGGATGAAATGCTCTCTCGGGTATGCTTTTGTAGAAAGAGGCACATGATTTTATTTCCACTAGTGTACTTGCTATTGTTTGCACCAACTGTTGTTCATTTTCATTGGGGAGAAAAGAGAGGCTTGTTGGGAGATCTTGGTCTTCAAAGTCAATTTGAAAATTGACTTTCTCTTCCTTTTCATTGGGATCCTTCATGCCCGCATAGATAGCAAGCACTGCGAGCCACTCATCTTCTTTGAGTCCTAATGTTTTGGCAATGTCGTCAAGGAACAAAAACTGACGATCATCTACCACCACTGGATGAAAAGTGAGAATTTGGAGGTCTAGGACCGCTTCGAGCACCTCATCTCCCTCTATCATTTGATCTTCCTCCTCAATGGAGCTGGGATGTTGCAAGAGTACAAGTGCCATAGATGCTTCGGTCTGCTCATCAATCTCTTTGATAACTTCATTTGATTCCTTCACAATGGTCACAGGAGGTCTTTGGTTGACCTTTTCCTTTGATTTTCCCTTATCCATGCCCTCAAGCACACGTAATGCCAGAACCATTTCCCATGAAATAAATTGGGTGCCTATGCACCCCATGCCCAAATCTATGAGGTCATCCTCATCCTCTATCTTGTAATCTCGTTCCATGAGGCCTTTAATAAACCTCAACAAGCGAAATTAGAAGTTTTTATCAGCCGCATAGAGATGCTTCAAGAAATCCACTAGCAACCACGCCATGTCGGATCCCTCAAAGATTATGACATATTCTTCTATGTGCTGCACCATGTAGTCAAGAAAGCTTCTGAATGCCTCTGCATGAAGGTTGGAAGTGGCCTGCATGTCAATTGTCCCCTCAAACACATTGAGTAGTTCATGTGCTCGATGTGCAAGTCCTACCTTTTCTAATTGTGTGAGAAGTGCATCAGTAGACGTTGCCATGGGTTTGCTCGTGCAGAAGATGCGGAAGAGAGCTTAGAGCTAGAGTTTTGTGAATGTGAGAAATGAAGTTTAAAAACTAGAAAATTACTTTTATACCCAAAGTCACCTTTTAAGCACTTAAATTAATGTCAAAATAACTTAAAACTTCATTTTTAAACAAAATCACGCGACAAAGCATTGAAAGACACCAACATTGAAAACATTTGTGCTCCACATCAAATAAATTGCACGTTTCAATTGAAATTTGAACAAGTTGAGAATAAACAAGTACGCGTAGAAATGAGACTCAAAACACCTTATGTATTAATGTGGGAAAAATATCTGTCAGTTACAAAGTTTTAAAATGTCTTAACACCTTTTGTGAATCAAGTGGCTCAATGATCAACCATTCAAAAATAGGATTTAAAACCTTTATAGGAGACACACCACAAGTTGTCATAGATGCAGGATGTACAAAAATTGAAGATGGGAGGATTTTCAAATTTCTAGGGATCCCTATGGGGTTTAACTCACATTCAACCAGAGATGGAAGTGGGTAATGAAAAAAATCAGACAAAAATTGTTACATGGCAAACCCATCAAGCTGCTCTATCCAGCAAGGCTTTTTTGCTTAATCATTACATTAAGCCTTCACTAATGTACTTCTTGTCTTGTGGGAAACTAGCTAAGTACTAAATGAAAAAATCAGTCACTATATTCAAAGTTTTTTTTTGTGGGGAGGAGATGAAGATCATCCAAAATCCCAAAGGTTGTATGGGACACTTGCTGCCTGCCTAAATCTAAAGGAGGTTTGGGGCTTGTGAACCTGAGTAGGACCTCCACCAAGCTTGCAAAGAAGTGGATCGTGAGATATAAAGAATCAGATGATTTTTGGACCTTGCTCTTAATAGAAACCCAAGAAACTTCAAGCTGAAGGATTATAAGGCATGGTAGAATTTTTCATTGAGAGACACTATTCTGTCTCTTGTCAAATTCACCCCTAATGGGAGACATTTCCTTGCTTGATGTAGCTAAGTTTAGAAGCAACAACACAACAAGAAAGAGACTATCCATCGAAGAATCTTGAAAATATTATCACAAACTTCCCTCCTTTCACTAAAGCCTTTGATGTGTATAGCTTATGTTGGATTCTTAGACACTTGATTTTGTGTATTTCATAGCCTCTTGAACATGAAAAGCAAGACTTTTTGTGCAATGTATTACAACATATCCCCCAAGGTAAAGAGAGGAATATCTTAAAAAGGCCAAAGACATGGAACTTATCACTTTGTATGAATGGAGCCCATAATGATGGCTATAATATTGTAACTTACTTTGGGCTATGGCCAATTGATGATTAAATGATCAATGCATCAAAAGTTTTTACCATTGTTGAAGTGTGCAATGCTTGTTCAATTTAAGTCTTTACAAAAATCACCCATAAACTATTTCAAGTTCAATTGCAGAAATGTTTCTAAAGCAATTTCAAAGATTTAGGGTCATGCCCATTTCATGTTGCTAACGTGTGCTTGCAATGCGTAGGTGGATAATGTACCTGAGGACGTTGACATACCACCCCAATAAGATGATTTTACTTTTGAGCAAGATGGCGTACCACCACATCCTAATCAAAATGAAAATGAAGAACCGTGCATGAACCATGAACTAGCACTACAAGGAAGAGGAGATTTGTGTAGCTAAAGGCGATCTAAGTGGTTTGGCAAGGCACAAGGAATATAAGAAATCATACCCAAATAATTTTGCAAGACACACACTTTTTAGAGACTCTGGCAGTGCAAAGGGGTCCCTTCCTTCAAAGATTTATGACCTGCAACACATGATATTGGTACAACATATGTACGCCAGATTCTTACAGGTGTACATACAAAATCTAAACAACAACTAGATAGCCATCTACTTGCTGTAGCAATGCTATTGTTATTATGTTTTGGGATGCAAAGTAGATTGGAAGGATTGACTTAGCATAGGAGGAGTTGGCAAGGCATTGCCGATAGAACGAGTTCATGCTCAAGAGCATCTCAAGAGACAAATGAAGGAGAGTCTCCGTGCAAGAATGGCTTCACTTACCTCCACGAGGAGACAAAAACCCTTGAGCAATTGGCTACTCAAGGCATAAAACTTGCTAGTCATTTGTAGTACTAGAGAAAAACATGATGGTTTCTTTTGCTGAGATATGTTGGCAGATGAAGCCCTCTCTGATGAACCTAAGTGGGATCTCAAAGATGTGGATCCAAATTGTTCAAATGTGGAGGAAGTGGATGATCTCATGCCTATGATTGTTGCTCTAGATGATGTATAAGCGATATTATTAATCAAATAAGTCCCTTGAGCATCAAACATCTCTCTCTCTCTCTCTCTCTCTCTCTCTCTCTCTCTCTCTCTCTCTCTCTCTCTCTCTCTCTCTCTCTCTCACACACACACACACACACACACACACACACACACACACACATAAATTAATCTCATTAATTTGGTTATTATAAAAGTGTGGAATTTTACAAAAAGGGCAATTACAGAAAAGATAGGCTATGCAAAGAGAAGATTTAGCTTAGATCTTGGGTGTAATCTCCCACGATCTCCAACAAGAAAAAATCATATGTTTCCATGGATCCGCTTGTCACTCCTTGCAATATATCCTCTTCTAAGGGACCAAACTTTTCTTTGTATCTTGCTAGTTTTTGCTTCAATCCAACATTCTTAGCTTCTAGTGCTTTGCATTGAGCACACAATGATTTGTGCAGTCTCTCTTGATACAAGGCAAATTTTGGTCCCTTGGAAGAGGATGTATCGCAAGTAGGGACAAGCGGATCTATGGGAACATATGAGTTTTTCTTGTCAAATATCATGAGAGATTACACCCTAGATCTAAGCTAGATCTTCTCTATGCATAGCCCATCTTTTTTGTAAAATCCCACACTTTTAAAATAACTAGATTAATGAAATTAATTTATGTCAAAGAGAGAGAGAGAGAGAGAGAGAGAGAGAGAGAGAGAGAGAGAGAGAGAGAGAGAGAGAGAGAGAGAGAGAGAGAGAGAGATGTCTAACGCTCAAGGGATTTATTTGATTAATAATGCTGCTTATACATCATCTGGAGCATCAATCTTAACACTAGGTTGGTAACCTAACAGGACATAAAAGTGTCCTTTCAGGGTTTTGAAAAAAACCTCCAAAACCATAGTAGATCCACTCATTTTGTAAAATCCTTTCATGAGCTTATAGTTCAAGGCCTACTACACATGGAAAAAATAAGAAACTTGTAAAATTTCTCATCTTTTGGTCACACCAAGCCTCCAAAGTTGATGGACCAGTGCATTTTCATCAAAATAGTCATTTCTTACGTTTTGTTGCATAAAAATAAGATTAGGGATTTTTGTAGGACTTGATATAAATTACCTAGTTAACTTCAATGGGTTGGTGATCAGAACATATGATTGTTTCTCACTCACTATTTTTTGTTTTGCCAAAATAAATAGGTACAAAAAAGTTGAATTTTTACCATTCTGCAAACCTATCATCAAAGTTTCTATAGCCACGCTCAATACAAATAATATATGGATGTTTTCTTAGTTCCCTATTGCTTTATGTTCATAATGAGCCATGGAGCATGTCAAAATAATAATACATCTCTTACCAAGGGGAATCTTGGGGACAAAGATGAAGTGCTAAATACAGCAAACATGAAAAAACTGGGTTCAACATTATGAGTTGTATAATCCCATAGAAACTATTCAATATCTAGCCAAATTTGATCCTTATGACTAGATATGGTTACTACCTACAAAATGCATGTAGTTGTCATAAGAAACTAACAATATTGAAAAAGCTATACTTGATATACTAGAATGTTTCGTTTTCTTCTATAGTTGAAAAAATTAACCGTCGTTGTGTACTATGCAAAATAGGGTATTAGGTGCCCCAAAACTCAAGGAATATTAGCTTTATGTTACAATATGCGACATAGAAAATCAAAAATGCATTTGGATATCATGAAATCCACCAAAAAAATCATAGAAGTGCTAAAATTGGCTAAAAAGCAGGATTTGACAAGTTTTGTAATTTGCTCATAACTTACAACTTTAATATTTATTTCTCCCTAGAAGCATCAGGACATGTTGAGGACTACTAGAGACAGTTCTCTAGCATTATAGACCTCACAAGCATGAATTCTAGAGTGGTATAGTTGCAAAAAGTTCAAAAAAGGCAAAAACAGGACCCGTTTTTTTACACAGTTTAGGTTGTGAAATGTTGTGCAAGGACAAGGTTAAAGATGGAATTGATATTCCCAAAAAATGTCGAGTTTTTTTCAGCTCATGAGACAACTTTCTAGATAGATAGCACCTCAAAATCCATTTTGAAACTCTTGACATAATTCAAGAAAAATGGTCACTTAATAGGACATGAAAGTGTCCCATTACCAACCTAGTGTTAAGCACCAAATCATCCACTTCCTCCACATCTAAACAATTCGGATCCACATCTTTGAGATTTCACTCAATTTCATCATCAGAGTGGGCTTCATTTGCAATTTCTTTGTAGGTCTGATAACATTCAAAGCTTTTCTCTACAGATCGTGTAGCTATCCTTGCTGGCTTGTACATTAGTTGCATATTGAAAAAGATCTACACTAGATTTGCAACCCGTTAAAGAGTTAATCAATTTCTTCTCTTAGCAAAAGATGACCAATTTCTCTACCATATTCTTTCCATCAAATATGTTCACTCATTTTTTTGATTACATCTACGTACCATGGATCTTTAAATATTCCTTCTCTATTGGTGTAAGCTGTCTTTTGTGTGTAAACTACCCTACCATATGTATCACCCGATAATTGTGCACACACTTTCTTAAAATTATCGATGACCTCATTATTAGCAGATTGATTGTGCATTTGAACCTTTGGATCCAACACAAATCTTGCTCCATGTAAAGGGGTGTGTAATTGATCTCAACGTTTCTCATCAAAAGAGACCATACAAGACATCCTTTTAAATGGGAAGTGATAGGTGTGGGGTTTGAACCACCAGATGATTGATTGTATGCAATAGTAGTGGAGAAGCATTGTTCATGGGCCATTCTGCATAGACGAGGGGCTAGCTTACTTCATCTTCAAAAGTCATCTCCACGTCCCTCTCACTTAATTAGTGAACTAAGTACTTTCGGACCAACCTTCTTTTTTTCTTTAGCAAGTATTCTCTTTACCTTGAGCGTCCATTCAAGAAATTTTTCAGTGACACCTTTGGGTTTTTTTGCAAGCTAGCACATTTTTAGGTATTTTGAACACATGTTCTTTTATCTTGTGTGCATTCTGCTAAATTTGTGGCCACAAAATTTACACCTCAACCTCGATGAGATCTTTCCTTCTTTCAATTCATCCATGTAGTTCCACTCACATCCTTTCACATATTGCAAAGAGGTCCGTGAGCATAACAAAACTATATATCAATACTATACCTCAAATCAGTTTCGATCTATACAAAAATCATTGTTATACTCTTAAGAAATCAAATCATCTCGATCGATTTCTTATTTAAAGATCAAAAAACACTTACAATGTCCACAAACATAAGCAAAAACATTTCATTATTTATTGTTATTTTAATCTTAAAAATTCTTTTTTATCGTGAGCTTTCACTCTACACATGAAGAAGAATTGCCTAATTTACATCTATATAGACTTCAAGAGTATGTGAACTCTACACCTATGAGACAATCTCCTAAATCTACTTAAATTATCTTTAGGTTTCAGTCAATATGTACATGTGAGAGGTAATTTCTAGTTACCCTACCTAAATAACTTCCAAATGTGAGTCAAAATCTACACAAGACAAGCAATCACTATTCTGCTTACAAAAATCACCTCCAATGTGAGCATCGCTCTACACTTGGCAACATGCAATCCCTAAATAAGTCTACCTAAGCTAATTTTAAGTGTGAGCATGGCTCTACATAAAGAAGTAACTACTACTTTAAATTAAATTAAATTATTTTCAAATGTGACTTTTTCTACACATGATGGTAAGCATTCACTAAATTCACTCTACACAAAACACATTAACCAATATATCTCAATATTAAAATTTAAACTCAATTTTATATTTTTTTATAGGCTTTATATTCTAACCAAACGCTCAATTAAAAGAATATATTTTTTGGATTTTGGGTTTTATCAAAATTTAAACTCAATTTTATATGTTATATTTTTACTAAAATAGGCTTTATTTCTAGCCAAAATCTCAATCAAAAGGATTTTTTTTTCTGGATTTTGGGTTTTTGGAGTTCACCTTTAAGTTGAACTCAAGGAAACTTGTTCAATAAAGATGCCCACAATGGAGAAAGGCTCACAATGCATGTTAATATAGAATAATATATTTTGATCAAATTATAGTTCAATTGATCGAACTATATGTAGATTGAACTACAAAGAAATTGAATGATACGGTGATTTTGCTAATGTGACACCGTATCATATGTCCATTTAATCAATGATGCTATATAATATGCCCATTTAAAGTGTATTAAATGTACCTCGTATAACGTGCAATGCAACTTTGATGAGGAGACACTACAAGTTCAATTCAACCTAAGCTAAAGGGATACTGCCTAGCACTTCTAAAGACTACTTTGTCTATGTTACATCTTCATTCAAGGGGAGACACCCATACTGCTCAGCTTTCAAGGTTTCTAGAGAGATATATCAATTTTCGGACTCAAAGATGGGGTTGAACAAGGGCTCAAAAAGTAGTTGAACATCGAATGGAAGAAACAATGCAGTTACAAGCACTAGACATATATATTCAAATTTATTTAGGCCTACCCCATAGCAAATAAGAAGAGAACTCTACTTTGGCTAATTTTGCATCAAGGTATTTGGTGTGGGCACAATGCCCTCATGATTGGAGTGAGTAATGGTAGATGCAGTAGATGCAAAGTGCACATAAAAGATACATCTCATTTCTTTTTTAGCTGCCATGACACCATGAAAGCTATAGCAAAGGTTCAAATATGTGTGATGCTATGTAGGGATAAATCAGTTAAAGTTAAGGACCTTTTGCTGGGAAATTGTAAGAACTTGGTTATAGCTCTTTGGAACATGTAGAGAGGGATTATTCTTTTGTTTCTATGGACCAACATGAATGCTAATGTACATGGATCTTCTCCACAACACCCCTTTGTTCTCCTATGAGAACTTAGGAAAGCATCTGGCATGCTATGTAAAGAAACCATAGATGTGCTAGACTCTGCAACAACTATTTATAACTTCTAAAAAGACGTGAGGTGGCAAAAACGGAAGTCCAAAAGTCCTATGTTCTACTCAGTTTCAAGAACTAGTCTGAGAGATAATTTTTATATAGTATAGCTTTGTGTCTCATGTGACCCTCCCCCTACCCAAGGGTCCTCTACTTTACACTTTTTTCTTTTTCAATAATTTCAATTTATTCATTTCTCAAAAAAAAAAATCCCTAGGGTAATCATTATAAGCTTTGAAAGGAGTTCAAGATTCTCTTATGTCTTGTGCATGTGTTACTCCCTGGCCTATGATCCTATACTAAGAAGAGGGCAATTTTAGTGGGCCCCAAACCTGTATTGTAGGAAACCTAGCCCTCAATATAGGAAACATGCTAAATTTGGATGGGGTAGAGCGTGCGTTTTTAGGGTTGCATAGAGGCTAACATTTGGTATTAAGTAAGTGACACTGACTCTTTTATTAAAAGATCAACACAGGACACATTAAAAACTGAGTTGCGTGTTGACCAATAGACTTCTTGACAATTGGAGAGATGTCACGAGCTTTGAGGTTGAGGTTCTGTTCTCTTGCAAAAGTGGTACATACTGCATGTTCCACTACGTTGGTGCAACCAAAGTGTGTCGATCCTAGCAGAGGGCACAAGAAACATTGTGTATACTTACATATGTGGGGCAGAGGGCTAGAGCATCCACAAAGATCCCGGGAAGACAGATGCCAGTGGATGTGTATGCATTATGTGGTTTTTTAGACCATATGGGCTTCAGAAAGGGCCTGACAAGGTGGCAAGGGAAGGAGGTTCAAGGTGCTAGTTTTTGGCTTGGGAGTGTAGTGATTGAAGTGATGAAGAAGTAGGCTTGTATGGCTCATCAAACAGAGCTACAGAGCCCAAGATATTGAAGTTTGGAGCTGGAGTGCATTGCAAATTTGGGACGGATAGGGAAGGTGATGACATATGGCCAAAGTTGGTGTAAGTGGATAGATGCGAAGTGCTCAAATTGTTGAGCATGCCAATCAGAGTCCGGATAGGAAACATATGGCCATTTGAAACTTTGCTGTAAGACATCACATCAGGTGTTTTTTTTTGCCTTGACTAGGTTTGGGAAGGTAGCATAGTTATCGAAATCGACGGCTTGCCAGATTACACCAAGGTGAATGTGGGGTGGTCATTGATTTTTTTAAAACTTTTGGCGTCTTATTTGACGGGCTCAAAAAGGTTAGAGTGCGGCAAATTTCTCACGGTTTTGAACCGGCAAGATGGAGTGTCAGTGCATTGACGAGATGTGTGTTTGGAAAATTTAGCATGGGGGAGCACCGATGGTGTGGAGCTCATGCCCAAAAAATCCATTTGTTGGTGGATGTTAAAAAGCAAAGAAGGGCTGAGTTGGAACATAAGGAAAAAGGGAAGTCTTTTGAAGCTAAGGGGAGCCGGCCGCTTGAATGTAAAACAAGTTGAAGCCTCTAATGTGGAAGGTGACCAAGAGCAAAAAGGGGAGAAAGAAAAAAAGAGGGGAATGGTGGGTTGACAGAGTGGAGAGGAGAAGAGAATGGGAAAATCTGCTTGCACAAGGTTGTAGAAGGCGCGAGAGATATCGGCCACCATGAAATGAGAAGTGACCAGCTGGAGTTGACGATCATATTCAGCCCAAGACCTGCCTATTTATGTGCACCACCAATCTTGCCATGCAACATTAGCAAGCAACCCATCGTATGCAATGACGACGTCATTGTAACTTTGGCTATTTTAAGAAAGGGGCTCAACTTTTTTAAGGAGGGGAGGGAGATAGTGTAAAAAGGAGAACCAAGGGTTGGAGACAGAGGAGATCTCCAAAGAGAAAGCAAGGGAATTTGAGAGCCTTTGACGATATAGAGGCAAGTGGGGGGACCATTTTTTCGGGAAGGAGCTCGGGAAGGAGTCCGAGGGGGGTTTCTTCGTGGGGAGCGCAAGAGGAGAAAGGAAGAGCTCTTGATGAGTTAGAGGAAAGGAGTTTGGATTGATTTGGATCCAATGAAGGTGCCAATATCAGAATTTTTCTTGTTGATCTTAGTAAAGGGATCCATATAGCGGTGGAGCCATCAATAGCCCAAACTTTTTTTTGGTTTCTTGATGCAGTTGTGGCGAGCCGGATTGTAGCAAAGGTTTCATGCTTGGTTGTAGATGACTCATTAGCTATAATTGAAGCAAACCTTTATTGAATTTCAGTGTTGCCTCTTTCCCTCTTCCCACTTCTTGTCTTTGCTCTACCCTTGCTATCTGGTGCCAGTTTGAGAAGTGTGTGCCTTCCTAGACTTGTGGTGTGAGTGAGAGAGAGAAAACAGAGAGTGGTTTTTGTTGTGTAGAAGTTGTAGATTGGCAAATTTGGTGTGGTCTGCTATCAATTGTTGGTGCAAATCATGTGTACGTGTGGTCGTGTGCAAACAACGGTCTGTATGCAAAGCTATTGAGTTTTGAAGGTGAACTCTGGTGGATTGGGGTGTAGTGATTATCATGGGCTATAGAGAGGCAACTGTTTGGATTCTAGGCGTGTTTCCCTTTTCCCGTTTCCATCTTCTAGTGCCCCCCATGGAGGAGCTATTTGATTACTCCTATTTGAAGACGAAGTCGTGATTTTGGATCAAATGAAGTGAAAAACTTGAAGAGAAGATACGGTGCAAGATGGCATGGATAGGTTTTCCTACTTTCATTGGGGTGGAAGATGCAAAAGTCTGGCTGCAAAACTATGGTCTATTCGTGCTAGAAAATAAGTTGACAAAGGAGGAAGGTGCGGTACAGATTTTACCATTGTTGGTTCATAGGAGTGCAAAATGATGGTTCGATGGATTACCAACAGAGGTGAAGATGAGTTGTAAAGTTTTGGAAGCTACTTTTCAACATTAGTACGTGCCAACAGTGCATCTGCATGAAGTAAAGAGAAAATTAGATGATCTAAAGAAAAGACTAGACGGAGATTTCCAGGCGTTCATATGGGACTTTGAAGCCCTTTGGCGAGAGATGATGGAGGTATCTATACCCAAAGTGTCGATTTTTAAAAATTGAGCAAGGTTTTTGATTGCGTGCATGGGGAGGTCAGGGATAAAGTGGAGGAATATGGGCTCATGATGTATGCGGATGTGGTGGAATTGGCGAGAGGTCAAACTAGATTGCAGTGGTGCAAACAAATGTACCGGTGTGGGAAGAACCCAAGGTTTTGTGGATACAAAGAGATGGAGTGGTTCCCATGCCAAGGTTTCCAATTAGGGCTGCTACAATTGTGCAAGAGGTGAAGACAGTTCCAGATGTCCAAGGGGAGTTTCTTGGTGGGGAGCCCAAGAGGAAAAGGGAAGAGATCTTGAGGGGTCAGAGGAAAGGAGTTTGGATTGATTTGGCACCAACGAAGGTGCCAACATTAAATTTTGTTTTTGTTGATCTCAGGAAAGGGATCCATACAATGGTGGACCCATCAGTAACCCCAACTTTTTTTTTGGTTGCTTGATTATGCAGTTGTGTCAAGCCGGATTGTAGCAGAGGTTTGATGGCTGGTTGTAGATGATTTTTAGTTGTAATTGAAGTAAACCTTTACCAAATTTTAGTTTTCACTTGTTTCCATTTTCCCCCTTCTCGTCTTTGCTCTATCCTTGCTGTCTGGTGCCTATTTGAGAAGTGAAAGCGGTTTGTGTTGTGTGGAAGCTGTAGATAGGCAGATTTGGTGTGGTCTGCTATCAATTGTTGGTGCAAACGTTGTGTACCTATGGTCGTGTGTAGACAATGGTTTGTAGGAAAAGTTTTTGTTGTTTGAAGGTGAACTCTAGTGGATTGGGGTGCACTGATTATCATGGGCTATAGAGAGGCAGTTTGTTCGGATTCTGGGGGTGTTCCCATTTCCCCCTTTCCAACATCTTATGGACCTCTCTCCTTTCTGCATTCTTCTAAAAGATATGCTCCCTTTTTTTTCTCTCTTTTACCCACCCCTTCTCCCAAGAGGAACATGGAGTTGAATGAATCATTGAGGAATGGTCTGGTGCACTTTGTACAAGCTAGCCCTCAAACAGAAGCTCATCCAACTATCTTTGTTTCTAACCCTCTTTTCCAAGCTATGGTAGTGGGAGTAGCTTTCATATTGGCTTCTACAATGCATTGTTTGTCAAGCTCCAAAGGCCTAGGCACGATGCCTTAACATCTGCCTTATGCAGCTATGGAAAAAAAACTCACAGAAGGTGGTAATTCACTCTCAACTCCCCCATCTCAAGATCGGGTGCAACATCCATGTAATACAATGTAAGACATCTTAATCTATTTGCCACGACAAATGATGTGGGCATAAGCGAGGATATTAGGGATTTCTTCAAGAAGCTAAGCCGAGGTCAAATCGTTGAGCCCGACAACCATGATATTTTGGGTGATGGAGTAGAGGGCCCTCCCCAACATCACAGTCTCCTAGATAATAAGGTAGAGGAACAAGGGGAAGATCATAGCACTAGATGTGATAAAGAGGATGTGGTGGGTGAGGAAGAAGGAGTAACCATTCCCATCAAGGAGCTTGAACTCTAGCATGCACAACTATAAGAAGGGTAGTCATTGGGCTCCGTCATGGGGTAATGCCTTATATTAATGCTTTGAAGAATTGGATGGCACACAACTTGGAAAATAGAAACATTAAGGTATCTCATCTTCAATATCTACCAAACAACTATTATCTTCTTTTTTGTGATGACCCAAATGCAGCTTTGCAGATTGTTAGTAAGGGATAGTGGTTAATAAAAAACTCTCCTTTGCCATTTTTTAATTGGTATTTAGGGTTTATTCCTAGGGATCCCAAACCCACCAAAGCCCTTGTGTTTCCTAAGCTTCTTGTTGAATTCTACCCATGGCTGAAAAATATTGGCATGAATGGGCAGATTGTTACGTCAAAGATCTAGAGGGGATATTTACCCAAATGGGACCCACAAATCCTGAAGTTTTTGGTCCCAATCAAGGACTCTCATGCAAAATACCTTCACCTACAATCTGTAATTCATGTTTTCACTGTAAGAAGCACGTGCATTACATCAAGGACTACCCTTATCTCAAACCACAATCCCCACAAGATGAGATACCTTAGGAAAAAAATATTCCTTCCAACCATTTACAAAAAAATGTAGTGCCAAAAGCTCTAAACATTCAAAAACGTCCTATGCCAAGAACAAAAATAGCTTCAGTCCTTTACTACAAGAAGTCTATCACCCTTTCATTTATGACTTACAGGAAGGTGAATCTGACAAGGAAGTCCAGAAAGAAGAGCCAATAAACAACAATGGTGTAAAAGAAGCTAACGAAGAAACGTCCTCTCCCTCTCTAGTCAATCTTAATAGGCCTCAAGCCCAAAATATCACTACTCCTCCAAAAAACCCCATAAGTCAAGCCAGGGGGTTGTCCTCAACTTAATTATCATACATTGAAGAAGTCTCAGTCTCCACCACTAAGGCCAAAGAAAAATAGAAAGAAGAGGAAGAACTATTTGAATCTCAGCTACAAGGTCAAGATAACCACACCAAGTTTCAACTCTGCTCTAAATTTGACAAATCCCTGAACATCTTAATGACTCAAGCTGAGAAGGAGAGGCTACCAATGCCCTCAATATTTTCATGCAAAAGGAAAAAGGAAACCTCTAAGGATCCCATCAGATTTTCAGTATCCCTACCCAAAGCGTAGAAAAGTAACAAGAATTGAAATGCCCTAAAATCAAGGCTTTCTTATTTAATTTCAAGGGTTTGACTAATCCTCTTAGGACTCAAGTCATTTGAAGTTGGATCACTGATTCTAACTTTAAACCTAACTTCATATGTCTAAAAAATTATAATAATGGCCCTAATCTTGTAGTCAATTTACAAAGGCTGGGAGAAGGACACAAGTGGTATACTACTAATCATGTGAATGGTAGAGGGAGGGTAGCATTGGGTATACTTGAATTGTACATCAATCTAGTTTAACACACTTACATATTTGATAAAGGGAATTGGGTGGTTGATTCTCTATGTTGAGATGTCAAGCTCAACATGTACGACTCCTGGATGACTATCACCAACAATCATCATCAGTGGAGCACCTTGGTGGATATGCAACTCTTTGCTAGTGATAATACAACTGGACTACAACAAGGTGGTCTACCTATCAAAGTGATGGAACACTTATCTACTTACTCCACTCACTAGCGGTTTATACTAGACCGTTGTACTAGTTCCCCTTTTATGTTGTATTTTGCCTTATGTTTTTTAGACCTCTTGTCTTTAGTTTGTGAAGAAGAATAAGTATAGTCTTTTGCCTCCATCTTTGTGTGTGTGTGTGAGTGTGCACATGCTTGCAAGATCTTAAGCTCTCTCCTTCTCTATCTCTTGATATGGTATTAGATCTTGGTTTTGTCTAAAGAGCCTGGAGTAGAAGGCAAGATCAGTCTAGGTAGCGGCGTGGATATTTGTGGAAGCCATCATCAACGATCTCCAGTTGAGGTGATTCTACTTGGAGAGTGTGCATCTCAGGGTTCTATGTAATCCTTTGGACTGCGACTGTGCATCAAGATTTCCAATTTGGGCACGTTTTGGCCCCCAGTTTTGGAGTTAGAGTGCGTTTGCATGCAAAAATGCTAAGGTTGGGATTTTGCAGATCTACATATAGGCGGTGCAGAAAGATTTGGTTTGGATACAATATGCACAAAAACTGTTTAGTAAAGTGAAACATGTGTATGTATACAGATTGTGGTTACAGGTGGTAACTGGCTACTTTTAGCAGGTTGATTGAAGAATGAGTGAAGGGTTGGAAACATGTTGTCAGACAATGATGGGCTTAACCAGGTTGTCAATGAGAAGCTGGACAAGAACAACTTCCATGCTTGGAAGTTCCAAATGACGAATTTCTTTATGGGCAAAGGTTATTGGGACTACATTGATGGAGAGCATGATGTAGCACCACTACTTCCAGAGAAAGGTGCAAGTGATGTGCAAATTAAGACGTTTAAATATTGGAACCAATGATCTTTGAAGGTCAGGCTTTCTATCAGTGTATAGAACACTATGATTGGTCATATACAAGATGCTCAATCTTCTAAGGCATCTTGGGACACTTTGTTGTCATTGGATGTGACCAACACAAAGGCAAGGAAGCTGGAGTTGAAGGCTGATCTGAATATTGTTAAGAAGAAAAGCATGTCCATCAATGACTATTTGCTGAAGTAGAAAACATATGTGAGTCACTTGCATGGATCAATGCTAGAACTGATGATGATTATAAAGTAGAAGTCTATCTTCAAGGTTTGGGTCCTGAGTACAAACAGTTTAAAACTGGCATCCATCTTTGAGAGAACATTCCCATGTTTAGAGATTTAGTGTCCTTATTGATTGTGGAATTGAAGGATCTTGACAAAGACTCCTCTACATAGGGTGGAAACAATTTTGAACAAGTCATTCTCAACAATAGAGGAAGAGGAAGAGGACATGATACTAGTCATGGACGAGGCGGAGGAAGAGACAACCACCAAACACAATAGCAGAACAACAATCATGGTCAAAACACAGGTGGTGGTTGAGAAAAATTTCAAGGCACGGGGAGTCTAAAAGGTCATGGAAACGCACATCTTCATAATGCAGGCTAACACAGGAATGTAGTATGTTGGGGTTGTGATAGACATGGTCACTTTGAACGTGACTGTCCAGATAAGAGGCAACAAAACAATTATGCAACTACTAGCAAGAATACAGATGGGTTCAAGAGGCTATTTGTGGTGTAGTACATGATGAATACTATGTTTGAAAATGTGGAAAAATCTAGTGATAATGTATGGTATGTGGATTCTGGTGCATCAAATCACTTGACCAGCCATGGTAAAAGGTTTAAGGAAATCCAGACTTTACAAAGTCTTGGATATTCATAGTCATTTCTGGCTATCCGAAATTTCCATAGTGAGCTACATCACCCGATCAAATTAATCACTCAAACCCTATGGCTATCCTCACCCTTTCACTGTACATAGGCATGTGTGAGTTAGGGGCCTTTCCCCACATCTCCTTAAAACTCTCAACTAACTAGTCATTGGGCTAGTTGAACAAAATAATAATAATAATAATAATTTATGGCCCACATGTGTGTAAATATTTCATGGTATATATAGGGCCTAAAAATAGGGATTTCTTGTAATTATTTGGTATTTATCTTAATATTTTTATCTAGGTGTGCGTTATTTACCTAAGTATGTTATGTACATTGACTTATGGTTATCATAATTCTCTTCCATTGTACTCTCTTTATTCTATAAATATATATTTTCATGAAAGCCTCTCTAAATCTTGGTGTGAATCCACTCAAAGAAAAATCACAAAAATATCTTTCACCTAGTCATTTCCTTTTACTAAATTACCATTTTCCTATATGCATTCTTATTTACTTCTTGTTGTAAATAGTCCTAAATCAATAAAAACAAATGAAGATCCCGTCATTTGATTCCCTATATTTCTTTTTTCCATTTTATATTTATATATAGTTGACGCCATTCCAAATTCCATGAATTCTTCTTTACTTCTTGTTGTAAATAGTCCTAAATCGATCAAAACAAATGAAGATCCCATCATTTGATTCCCTATATATTTTTTTCCATTTTATATTTATAAAAATAGCTTACACTATTCCAAATTCCATGAATTCTTCTTACATGCATTCTTCTTTACTTCTTGTAAATAGTCCTAAATCAATAAAAACAAATGAGGATCCCACCATTTGATTCCCTATATTTCTTTTCTCTAGTTTATATTTATATACTGCTGACACTATTCTAGATTTCACGAATTTTTTATTTACTACCCTGTTTTTCTCATCATATCCATATAATTGATATTTGAGAATAATCCTAATCCATGAATATTTTCAATCCTCAAGAATCTACTAGGTCATGCTCTTATGAAAAGAGGGGCTCATCTTTGGAGGATTATGCAAATTCAACAAAAGGGGGGCCACTAAGACTTTTGTAGGAAAAAAAATAAGCATTTTGGTGGGATTTTTGGCATCCACCTCCACTCCAAATTTGAGCACCTTGTGATCTTCACACTTGGCGTGAGAGAAGCTTTGATGCTACCATTAAGACTTCCATAGGATAAGGTTCCAAAAATTAGATCTTTTATCAAGTGGCCAAAGCAAGGGCAAATTGGATGGTCATGAGAAGACTAAAAAGTCTTCCCACGTCCCTCGGAAGGAGGGGGCAAGCCCATATTGTAGGGGATGAGAGAGAAACACACACACAAACACACACACACACTCCAAGGCTCCCCCTTTACACAAAGGGAATACTGGACACATGTTAAGCTCGTCGGCCAGTTGCCCCGAACCTCCCCTCAAATCTTATTGAATGACCATAGATGTGGACCAATGAGAATTAGACTAGAGTAAATTTAGTCTAATCAATTTAATAATTCTTGATAAAAGAACCAAATAGAATTAATCTCCCTATAAGACTATTGAACAATCTACCAAGGGGTGCAATGAGCATTTAGCAGCCCAATGGCTTGCCTGGTTCCTATTGGCCAGAAGACAAAAAGGTCCAATGAGAGTAGATGAATTATTTAAATACCTAAAGCTCTCACAAAAGGGAAAAGGGAGAAACTTGTCAAAAGGCTATCCACTATGCTTCTAATTTGTGATTGGCTAAGCTCTATAGGAGCCAATGGGAGGCCAACATGAGCATTTAGGAAGAGGGGTCGACCAAGATGAGAGAAGGGGATGCATTTTACTCTAGCACAATCCTACACACACACACACACAAACAAACAAACAAACACACACACAAATCATGTGTGCAAGAAGAACTCCATCTCCTTCTCCAAGCATTGAGAAGTAGAGGCCTACACCAACAATTCTTGGCTATGGAATGCAAATTCAACCAAGAGCCAAGCTTCAATGGCATGCTCATCTCTTGTACCATGCTAATTACTAAGCTAAACTATGCTATTAGAGTAATTATGCATTAGGAAAATTTTGAACTCATTTTTGGGTCTTTTAAGAGTGCCACATCATCAAAGTTGTACAAAAGAAAGCAACCCGGTAGACCCCTCTAAATATTGCTTAGAACCCCATGATATGACCTATCATTGGAAAGTTCTTAAAAAATGGATCCTAAAGAGCCAAGGTCCGAAAAGTTTGGATGACTTCTATGAAAGTTATGCCATTTTTTTCAATCAGCCAGGTTTTGTTACCATTACGGTAATCTAAAATCACCTTTTTCTAGATCTACATGAAGGCAATGTCCGATACATGCATGCTATATATAATAGATAGCATTTGAAGAGTAGATTTCTAAATATCCAACCTCCGACAAGTTTGGATCTTATTTGCAAAAAATTTGCCGATCCCCACTTTTTGAAAGCTATGCCACATCAACAATTCTTACAAGGCCCATTTTTGAGTCCAAACTTTTCCTAATGTGAGGAGAATACTTGTTTCTCATAAGATACCTCTTTTTCCTCTCAATCTATCCTCATTCCCTGCTAGCTCTCACCATTTTTGAAGGTGTGTGAGATCTTGGGACTGAGGCTAGGGACACTAGGTGTGATTTTCAAGAATAATTTGGTGCATGAAGCTTCCATCTTCATTGCACCAATGAGTTTTCTCAAGGAACACAAGAACTATATTGTACAAAAGTCTCCTGTGATGGCAGAAGCTATAATACAAAGCCTTTATGGAGGGGGGACCAGCTCCATGTAAATCCGGTCCTCAATTGTTGCCAATTGTTCTATTTATCTCTCTTTTCAAGTATTGTCAATGCCAAATTAGCTAGGTGTAAATTTCAATGTTGCTTTATCAATCAAGTACTCTATCTGTGCTCATTAGGAACTTGTTCTTAATGAAACGTTGACTATGTTATCAATTTCTGCTACACACAAGCTATTAGTGCATTGAATATTACAGATCATGTCAGGGACGACATGAATTCGGACGGGGGGGGTGTGACCTCTGGGTCAACAACACGATATAACTCAACAAAACCTTGTTTTTTGAGAGTTATGGAATGCTGAGGATTATGGAATTTTTAGGTCAGTTTTGTACAAACACTTTTATCATAATCTAAGTTTTAAGCTGATGTCAACTGTGTGAGAGAGAGGAAGAGAGCGAGCGTGAGCTTCATCGTGATGCTACTCCCCACTCATTCATCACATTGTGTATCCGACAACACCATCATGCTAGCCTTCGCAAGAGCTATGCAACAATGCCAAGCATTCCTTGTGGTACATAGTAAACACACTCACACATCTACGGGCTATTTGCAGTTGTAAGTATATCAAATGATGTTTGTTTTCTACGTGCAAATATTCATTAGAATCGTGGTGACATAAGCTACACATAGGTACTCATAGATTTTAGTTTTTGGGCACTTTGAAAATCCATATCTATCTTTATATGCGTTTTTTGCAGATGGGTTTAGAGCGAGGATTTTGAGTGTAGAGGCTTGGGACAGGTGTATCCTAGTGAGAGGATGGTGTTCCTTAAGTTTTGTACAATTCTGGTACGACTTAGTAAATTTCTTTCCGTTTGTGTGCATGTGAGTTGGTGGTGTATTTGAGAGCAGTGAGATTCTAGATTGTGGTTTAGTTGGCCTTCCAGAGTGTTGTATATGTAGGATGGTCTCATCCTGACAAGCTAAAGAGATTTCCTCCGTGTGCCTATTGTGTCATCTGTGTCCTCAATTGAAATTATGTTGATCTAGGTTGTGTTGCATGCACTTTATAGGTGGTGTGATTTTCTCCCGCAACAGTGACTTGCAAATGCAGGTTGTTTGACACGGTGCTACCCTGTAGCTTGCACAAGATTAAGCCAATGCATTGTGAAATCTAACCATTCCATCACACACACACACACACACACACACACACACACGCACACATACACACTTAGGGTTGTGGGACGTATCTCACCACCATAATCTCTTACAAAATGAGCAAAGAACTTGACAAAACGAGAACACACTAATCACTTACTCAAGCAAGCTCAAATGACAAAACTTAAAGATACAATTCACCTTGCATTGGCCCAATAAATCTACATAAATCAAAGACAACAATTCTGAAGCCAAGCACGCCTTGAAGCACCAAAACCTCAATTGTTGATAATGGAAGAGCATGCACAATAGTGGTTCAGAATAGGGCACTCACACTCTCTCACTTTGCAGTGTGTAACATCAAAGATTCTCTCACACCAAGTGTGAAGCTCACAAGGTGCTCAAATTTGGAGTGGAGGTAGACACCAAAAATCTCCACCCAAATGCTTGTTTTATCTCCTTCAAAAGTCTTCAGTAGCCCCCCTACCATTGAATTTGCATAGTCCTCCAAGATTGAGCCCCTCCTTGCATGAGAGCATGACCTAATAGATTCTTGAGGGTTTGAAAATATGCATGGATTAGGATTATTCTCCAATATGAAATATATGGATATGATGGAAAAAAACAAGTTAGTATATCAGAAATTCATGGAATCTAGAATATTGTCATCTATATATAAATATAAAATGGAAAAAAGAAATAAAGGGAATCAAATGATGGGATCCTCATTTGTTTTTATTGATTTAGGACTATTTACAAGAAGTAAAGAAGAATGTATGTAAGAAGAATTCATGGAATCTGGAATAGTGTCAGCTATATATAAATCTAAAATGGAAAAAACAAATATAGGGAATCAAATGATGGGATCCTCATTTGTTTTTATTGATTTAGGCCTATTTACGAGAAGTAAATAAGAATTCATGTAGTAAAAGGATAATTTAGTAAAAGGGAATGACTAAGTGAAAGGTATTTTTATGATTTTTATCGGTGTGGGTTCACACCAAGATTTAGAGAGGCTCTCATAAAAGTATAAATTTATATATAATAAAGAGTAAGTATAATGTAAGAGAATTATGATAATGATAAGTCAATGTACATACTAGACAATATCACTAGATTTTTTTCACATTTGTAGACATAGTATTCATCATGTGCTGCACCACAAATAGCCTCTCGGGCCCATCTATATTCTTGCTAGTAGCTGCATAATTGTTTTGCTGCCCTTATCTGGACACTCACGTTCAAAGTGACCATGTCTTCCACAACCCCAGCATACTATATTCCCGTGTTAACTCACATTATTGTGCTACGCATTTCCACGACCTCTTAGACTCTCCCTTCCTCAAAAGTTTCCTCGACTACCACTTGTGTTATGACCATGCTTTTTGTTCTTATATTGTGTTTAATGGTTGCCTCTTCCTCGGCCTTTTCCATGACCTATGCCATGTCCTCTTCATTTAAATCTATAAACAACGGAATGTTCTCTTAAAGATGGATGCGAGTTTTAAACTGTTTGTACTCAGTACCCAAACCTCACAGACAGACTTCTACTTTATCATCATCATCGACTGTAACACTGATGGATGCAAGTGACTTACATATGTTCTTTATCTTCAGGGAATAGTCATTGATGGTCAGGCTTTTCTTTGAAATAGTATTTAGCTCAGCCTTCAATTCTAGCTTCATTGCCTTTGTGTTGGTCACATCCAATGATAACAACGTGTCCCAAGACTCCTTATAGGAGATTGAGCATCCTGTATATGACCAATCATAGTGTGCTTTACACTGATAGAAATCCACTACATGAGGTGCCAGATTCTTTCGATGAGGTGCACATGCAATGGCAGAAGACCACAAAACCACCCCGCAAACCTGCTCTCAAGAAATCTCCTACTCCGAGGAAGTATACAGAGCAAGAATTAGAAGAGGTGGTTGATGCACGAATTGTGCAGCTTTTTGATGCGCAGAACAAAGGTAAAAAGTACGGCAAAAAGAAATGCACTGATTCCCGGGTTATTTGGATCCTCAATCTACTTTTGAAAAGGCAAGAAAGCAGAAGAAGCGTGTTCAATTTGAAGGAGTACCCAGTTCTTCTTCTTCTTCTTCTTCTTCTTCTGACAGTTCTTCTAGCTCATCTGGCTCAAGTGAAGAAGACAGAAAAGAAAAAAAGCGAAGCAGAAAGCAACGCTTCGAAAAGGGCAAGAAAAAAGCATGATATTTTATTGTTTAGTGTAGCTGACAGGTGGAAAAGTCCAAGGGTTATACAAAAGGATCTCGAAAGGATATTTGATTATTCAAGTGCTCTTTATGAGATTTGGCCATTTATGTCTTTCTGGCCAGCTTGTACTCAATTTGAGCATTCAAGAAATCTATAAATAAATACGTGCAAGAGGAAAATGCTCACTCTTGCACGAGGGAGATTGCACCCAGTGTCGTGTTATTCTTCTCTCCTCTCCTCGCTTCTCTCTCGCCATGTCAGGCGTAGCACACCGCTCTAGGAGGTGCGCCTGCACGTTTTCCCTTGCTCTATCTCGCTCTCTATCTCTGCGTGTGCGACGATTCAGGTATGTTGATTTATCGTTTTATGGTATTTATTGTGCTATTTTGAGTATTTTTTCAGGGCCGTCGTGCCTTTGTTTGTAGTAGTGGTATCAGAGCGAGATAGAGCGAGAGGGAGAACATGCAGGTGCACCTCTTAGAGCGGAGTGGTACGCCTGGCACGGCGCGAGAGAAGAGAGGAGAGGAGAGAAGAATAAGACAACACTGGGTGCAATCTCCCCCCATGCAAGAGTGAGAATTTCCCTCTTGCACGTATTTATTTATAGATTTCTTGAATGCTAAAAAATGAGTACAAACTGGGTGGCCAGACATAAATGGCCAAAGCTCATAAAGAGCACTTGAATAATCAAATATACATAAAATATAATATCCTTCTACATAATCCATTATCTATTGATACTTTTGCTAAGAAGTTGTTGATTGAGTCTAAAAATATCCAGGGATATCAAGATGAAAAAATGAAGATTAGGAAAGAGATATAAGAGCTAGAAGCTCTCTTTGACCCTAGTTGTCCTTCCCTCTCCCCCCCCGCCCCCCCACCCGCGCGGTAGATCTTAAAGACAAACTTAGAGAGGAAGAGCTCCTAGCTGCCATGTCCTATATCCTTTGGACAAGAGATTTTTGGCATGGAAAAATAGACAAAACTATGTTTAATGTTCTCAAAATATAGAAGATTAAGGACTTTATTCCTATGCTTAAAAATAAGGATGGACAGAGTGCATCTTCTCACCATGAAAATATAAAGGTAGAAAATGACTTTTTCTATGATATACATTTTTCTCCCCTCCCAAAAGAGGGGCTCACCACACTAATGCCAGAGCCAATATTCGTAGAGTTAGAAAAAGAAGTGTGCTTGAGCATGTAGCCAAAATATTGGATCAGCCCCTGGGGGATTCACTCTATATACAAAATGGGATGCCACCTACGAGCGGACAACCTTGATAAAACCCCTATATACGACCCATATTATGGAATATGACCCCCCTTTATACGCTTATACAACAATCAATGAAGAAAACTATCATATCCCTATCTTACATATAAAATTTAGATCTCACATGATCTAATGGAGTAAAACTAGTCAAAGAGTTGTAGCATAGTGACTGGTAATGTACTAAGGAATGACTTCTATTGATAACTAGATGTACCCTCAATGTGTCTTAGTTTGACTTTCAAACTGTGTGTCCAATCAGCTTATAGTTCTATTGCACATCGGTGACCAATCATTACAAGCATTCAACCCAGGTTAGGTCCCAATCATTCAGCTTGGGAGATAAGCCCCGTAACTTATACACTTATGTAACTCGTAAAAAAAACCCCCTCCCCTGCACTTACATTGTGTGGTAAGTCTTCCATGGTGACTCCCCCGGGGATCAGCCCCTTACAGAGGGGGAGGTTTCTGACACTATTACTACTCGTATGCTTGATAAATCACCTAGTGTCGATGACATCCCATATGAATTTTTTGAGATTTATAAAAACTTTATGGTGACCCATCTCTTGTCCATTTAGAAGGAGGCTTTAAAAGTATGAGCTATGAAGGAGTACGAGCGAAAGTGCGACGCGAGAGAGAGTGCGAGAAGAAGAGCACGACGATATGGTGAACTCACTCTACTGTAATGTGTAGAGCATAGTGAGTTCTTATTAGGTTTTAACAAAAGAATATGTGTACATACCCGGCGGCCCGCCCACTTACCTGGGTGACCACATTGGGCTTTATATCCCAACAACCTCCCACTTAAAGTCCAATGTGGTACTTTCAGTGTGAGAGAAGCTACTATACAAGCTAATATAAAAAAGATGTAGAGAAGTGATGTACTACCCTACACCTAACTGCTTGCGAAAATGCGCAAAGCTCTCTGAGGGAAGTCCTTTTGTAAGTAGATCAGCAGGATTTTCTGTGGTGTGAACTTTGACAAGCTGAAGTTGCTTATCCTCGAGCATTTCCCTAATGAAATGATACTTCACATCCACATGCTTTGTCTTTGAGTGATAAACTGGATTGCGAGCCAATTGTATAGCACTTTGACTATCACAATATAACACAGGCATCTCTTCTTTGATTCCCAAATCTGTTACTAGTCGATTAAGCCAAATTGATTCTTTGCATGCCTCTGATGCTGCAACATATTCAGCCTCTGTAGTAGACTGAGTAACACAATCTTGTAATCTAGAACGCCATGATACTGCTCCACCAGCCAATGTAAAGACATACCCTGACGTAGACCTTCAGTTGTCTAAGTCACCTGCATAATCTGAGTCTGTAAAACCCTTTACACTTAGCTCTTGACTCCCATAGCATATACGCATACTCTTTGTAGCTTTCAGGTATCTCAATATTCCTTTCACTGCCTCCCAATGTTTCTTGCTTGGGTTTGACATGTATCGACTTACTACTCCCACTGCAAATGCAATGTCTCGGCGAGTAGAAATCATTGCATACATTAAACTACCCACTGCAGACGCATATGGAATCTTATCCATTTCAGCCTGTTCTTCCTCAGACACAGGACAATCTTGTTTGCTAAGTTTCACATATGGTGGCAATGGAACACTCAATGCCTTTCCCTTCTCCATATTGAAACGTTGCAAAACCTTGTCAATATACTCTGTTTGAGATAACCAAATCAAATTTTTTGATCTGTCTCTCTCAATGCGCATACCAAGTATATGAATTGCCTCACCCATGTCTTTCATGTCAAACGATTTTTCCATCTTTGACTTCAAAGCTGAAATTTCTTCCAAGTGCTTGCCAGCAATCAACATGTCATCCACATACAAAATAAGGATCAGCCAACTGCCATCCTTAGCCTTCTTCGTGTATAGACAATGATCGAACTCACTACGTTTGTAGCCTTGAGAAAGCATAAAGTTGTGGAACTTATGGTACCATGCCGTCGGTGATTGTTTTAAGCCATAAAGACTCTTTAACAACTGGCATACCAAATCTTCCTTGCCTTTCTCAACAAACCCTTCTGGCTGCTGCATGTAAATTTCCACATCTAAATCACCATGCAAGAACGCTGTCTTGACATCCATTTGGTGCAACACCAAATCTAATATGGCAACCAATGCAAGAAAGCATCTCAATGTAGTCATCTTGACCACTGGAGAGAAGACTTCATCAAAGTCAATGCCTTATTCTTGCTTAAAGCCCTTGGCAACAAGCCTTGCTTTGTACTTTGGCTGACTTTCATGAGCGGTAATCTTATACCTGTAAACCCATTTACAAGGTAGAGCCTTTTTGCCTCGTGGTAATTTAACTAGCTTCCATGTCTGGTTTTTATGCATCTCTGACTGCATGGACAATTGCCAATTCTCGGAGTCCTTCATTTTCACTGCTTCCTTGTAACATGAAGGCTCATTGCAATCAGTCAACATGACATAGTTCATAGATGGAACAAACCTATCAGGAGGTCGCGTGACACGTCCAGATCTACGCACAACAAGTGGCTCAGGCTCAGCCACAACCTGTGGTTCCAATCTATCCTGTCCTTGCTCCTCCTGAGCCCTGACATTTTGTCTTGCACGTGCAGGTCCATCTTCTTGGAAGACAACTCTTCTAATCTCCTCAACCCTCTCTGGTTTAGAATGATATTTGGATTCATTAAAGTGAACATCATTGCTGCAGAAAACCTTTCTGGATTCGGGATCCCAAAGTCTGTACCCCATCTCACCAGAATTACCATAGCCTAGAAAGATGCACTTTCTACTCTTTGGCTCAAGTTTGTTCCTAAATTCCTTTGAAACATAAGTATATGCCTCACAGCCAAAGACTCTGAGATGCTTGTATGAGGGCATTTTGCCTGACCATACCATCTCTGGCACTGAAACCTTCTGCAAAACCTTTCTAGGAGATCTATTTACAAGATGAACAGTTGTTGATACAGCTTCAGCCCAAAACCCATTTGGCAGCTGTGCATTAGACAACATACTTCTGACCTTCTCTTTTATGGTCCTATTCATCCTCTTAGCAACACCATTTTGAGGAGGATTGTAAGGAGCAGTAAGTTCACGTTTTATACCTTTTGACTCACAAAAGTCATGAAAGGCCTTTGAAACATACTCTCCACCATTGTCAGTGCGTAATCATTTAATCTTCTTGCCACTCTGATTCTCCACAAGTGTCACAAACGTTTTGAAAACGCTAAACGCTTCATCCTTGTGCTTGAGAAAGTAAACCCATACTTTCCTCGAGTAATCATCTATAAATGTCATAAAGTAAGAAGCTCCCCCTAGAGATAGGTTAGGCATAGGTCCACACAAATCACTATGAACAAGTGCCAACTGTGTATCTCTTCTACTGCTTCTATGCTTATGTGGCTGCTGTGTTTGCTTACCATACAGACAATGTTCACAGAATTCAAAATCACTAAATCAAAAGCCAGGAAAATAACTAGAACGAGACAAGATTTCCATTCCCTTCTTGGACATATGTCCTAACCGGCTATGCCACAAAGAAACGTTCGGCTGCTCGGTTACATTGATTACATTTTAAGAGACATTTGATACATAAATCATGTAAAGTCCTCCAGACTTTACTCCATGTGCTAGTGTCATAGAACCCTTGGATATCTTCCACATGTTTTGTCCAAAAGTGGTGACGTAGCCAGCATCATCAAGTAAACCTGTGCTGATCAAGCTCTTTGTAATTGCGGGAACATGTCTCACATTCTTCAGCGTGAAAGAAGAGCCATTCTGAAACTTCAATTGAACATATCCAACACCTAAGATCTCACATGTCTGCCCATTGCCTAGCCGAACATGATCTTTAGTGGTCATGTAAGAGGTAAACCACTCCTTGTTTGGAGACACATGAAGTGATTCCCCTGAGTCTATAATCCAGTCACTCAGTGCCTTTCCATCAGATGCTGTAAGAAGAGCTGAGTCCATTTTATTCTTCAAGAAGTAGATGTCTCCTGACACTAGACTGTCATCCTCTGCAACAGTGTTTGTCACATTTATTTCTTGAATCTTCACTGAGGACTTGTTCTTCTCACCATGGTCTTCTACTTTCTCTTTGCCTTTTTCTGCTTTCCATTCTCTGCAGTCTCTTTTCATGTGACCCTTCTTGCCACAATGGTAGCATTCTATGTCACTCTTGCCTTTAGCACTCCGGGACTTGCTATGAGACTGATTCCTCTTTCCACCTGTGTACTTTTCTTTGGTCCTTCCCCTAACAACTAAGGCTGTTCCTTTGCCTTTGTCCATTGTCTTTCTATTGGTTTCTTCAGTAAGCAGACTTCCTTCTACACCTGCTATGTTCAAACCATCTGGAGGTGCAGAATTACTCAAAGCTGTGCGAAAAGTGTCCCAACTTTCCGGCAATGTGATCAACAGGAACATAGCTCTAACAGGTTCATCAAACTTGACACCTTGAGCTGACAACTGGCTGTAGATGGTGTTGAATTCATTCAGATGATTGGACATAGGGGTCCCTTCTTTCATCTTCAAGTCAACAAGCTTCTTAAGCTAGTATACCTGTGAAGCTGCACTCTGCTTCTCATAAAGATCACTAAGCTTTATCCATGCTTGATAAGCCGACATCTCGTCTGCTACATTGAAGTAAACGCTTTCTGCCAAAGTCAGCATAATGGTAGAAAGTGCCAATTCATCCATTTCTCTCCATTCATCTTCGTCCATATCTTTTGGTTTTATCCCCTTGAGATTTATAGGTTTTATTTGCTTCTTTTGTACCAACACGTGCCAAATCTGCTTCTTCCACAATGGGAAATTGGTTCCATCCAGCTTCTTGATATTGTAAAGAGCAGTGTCCTGTGATCCATCCATAGCTACGCTTCACAGTGGTTTACTTTCCTGGGAAAAATTCGACAGAGTTTCCCCTGTAAACTAACCTCTGAACCAATATCAACCTATCAAATGAACCAAGAAAGCTTCAGATTCTGCATAAATTTCGGCAGAGTATCCTTTGTAAAATGGCTCTGGTGTACTAAAAAACAGACCAAAAACAGCTCAAAAAACACTGTCTCTCTGACACTGTAAGCTGCGGGTAAACCTGTCCTGCACCTGTACTGTCTCTCACTGTCCTGTCACTGTCCTGTAAGCATAGACTGCGACAATGCCTCAACGGCAGTAAAGCAAAGATGCAATCCAAACTGTCTAACTCACAGTCAATACATCCGAGCTGCCTATCTAAGGGTGCTCGAGGGATCGCTCCAAGACCTATATCACCGAAAGGATCTCAACATTCGAGAATCGCCCAGCTCAATAAAACCTCACTCTACCCTCAACAAAGGCTGCAGTAAATCTGACAGTACATAGACTTCCCACAAAGTCATACATCCACAAATTTCCCACTATATGCTGTAACCGCTGCGGTAGTTGTTTGCTGCGTGACTCACAGCCAGCAAACCCTCAACAGACATACATCATCTCTGACAATACATCCCATGTGGAAGTACCTGCAATGTCAGGATGAAATCTGGAATATCAAGCAGCAAACACAAGCTACCTGATGAACTAGTGGATGTCGCCTACAGTCTGTGTGTAGATGCGCCCGTGTCGTATGTGACACGCCTCCAAGAACTGTGAGCCGTCCTTCGATGTGTAGACAGCCACAAATCAGCACTCTGGAAGTGCAGATATCCTCAGCACCTGCAGTCGTAGGCCGAAATCCCAAATTTGCAGAGTCGGATCTGCACCCACCGAGACCACGTAGTCGAAAATGGCCTACGCAGAACTTTGTCGAAGCCGAACGGTGGCCGAGATGACCTCAGAATGAAATTCTGAGAACACCGAGGCCTACGGACTCACCCGCAAGATTTGGGGCCGTGTCTTCGCCTATCGAATTTCACTCCAATCTGAGCTGGTGACTCTAGCCTCCTGCAGTGCTGCCCCGAGCCTCGATCTGAGCTCTGATACCAGTTGAAGGAGTACGAGCGGAAGTGCGACGTGAGAGAGAGTGCAAGAAGAAGAGCACGACGATATGGTGAACTCGCTCTACTGTAATGTGTAGAGCATATTGAGTTCTTATTAGGTTTTTACAAAAGAATATGTGTACATACCTAGCGGCCCGCCCACTTACCTGGGCGACCACATTGGGCTTTATACCCCAACAAGCTATGTCCACCTCTATTAATATTGGAGTCATAAGGTTTATACATAAAAGGGGAGAAAAAGAGGATCTAGGGAACTAGAAACCCATCACCTCCCCGAATTCTGTTTACAAGGCTTTCTCATTAGATTTAACTAGAAGATTGTGTCCCATTATGCATCAAATTATTCTTCCAAAGCAAAAATTTCAGTGTCACCTCTTTCCCTTTTCTTCCTTCTCATCTTTGCTCTATCCTTGTTGTTTGGTGCTGGTTTGAGAAGTGCGTGCCTTCTCGGGCTTGTGGTGTGAGTGTGAGAGATAAAGAGGCAAGCCATTGGGCTACTAAATGCTCATTGGACCCCTCGGTAGACTGTCCAATGGTCTTCTAGGGAGGTTAATTTCTATTGGTTCTTTTATCAATAGCATTACTAAATTGATTAGACTAAATTTACTCTAGACGAATTCTCATTGGTCCATCTCTATGGTCATTCAATAGGATTTGAGGGGAGGTTGGGAGAAACTGTCCTAGGAGCTTGACATGTGTCTAGTATTCCCTTTGTGTAAAGGGGGAGCCTTGATGTGTGTGTTTCTCTTGCATCCCCTACAATATGGGCTCGCCCCCTCCTTCCTAGGGATGTGGGAAGACTTTTGAGTCTTCTCATGACCTGCATCCAGTTTCCCCTTTCTTTGGCCATTAGATGAAAGATTTATTTAGTACTTCCCCTTATTAAATGATCAGTTTAACATGAGAAAATCATTTGGGAATATTAGATATTAGTTTTTACAACATGACCTGGTTGTCAATGTCGGTGTGGTCTTTGTTTTCATTTTGCTGATGTAAAGAAAGTATAGGTTGTAGCCTTTGCACCAGCTCATCTTGTTCGTCCAATCCGACGTATATAATCTTCACATGATGCAAGAAAATCATAATTGATGACGAACAAGATATCAATATTGCTAGTCCCTTTTTTTTATAGGCTTCATTAAGTCACATACAAGATAGAAGATTTATAGTATAAAGATCTACTTCCTATAGTGTTTATGATAAGAAACTTTACAACTGATGGGTGCTTTTGCTAGTTGCATCACCAACTGTCTTTGTCCTTGTAGTCCATCCCGGATTTTTATGACCATTCTCAGTCATGTTTGGCCTCATTTTGTTGCTTAGCATTCTTTTCTTACCTTTGCCATTACCCATTGTGCATATGGCTTTTGCGACATGCTTCGTAAAATGTCGTCATTTTCTTGAATCTTTGTCGTTTTGTACGGCTCTCGACATCTCTTCAGTCTTTTCTTCATTTTGATTATGTATTTTTCTTCTTCTTAATTTTTGAAAATCTCAAAAACAACAAAATAAAACCAAAAAATTAACTCAACAAAATGAAAAATCATTCTAGTAGAATTCTAAATGCTATGTACATTGTACACATGTCCCTAGGGGCCCATATATGGCTTTTGTCCCCATTTTCATCTTGTAACTCTACAGGGTATCACCAAGGGTATGTGTTGGGCTTGGGCAATCAAAAATTCTGCCTATGCAGGCCTTGTAATATAGCTCTATTATGCATACAGAGTCAGTGCATGGAAAAGATTTATGATGTGCAAGATGTGGGTATAAGAAATTTGCTTATTGGCATTTTCTAGTGAGTCTTCCTATTCTAAGCAATGTGATGATCTTTGAAGCTTATATGCCATTTTGCTTGATTAAAGGTTGTAGAGCTATTTTGAAGGCTTACTTATTTTTTTAATGCTTCTTTGGAATCCATTTTAGCCTTATGACTGGCTGTTGGATTTGGTATTGTTCCTCAGAGTGGATTCTCTTCTAAAAGTACTGTAACAGTAAGAGGAATTGAAAGAATTCAAGCGATTGTGCAGTAACAGCAGTTTTATTGGCTTCCTTTGGGACCCAGTTCTTTGTGGTTACTGGCTATTTTGTTGATGTTGCTAATTTGGGAACCCATACTTTTCCTTGCTTTGTTTTTGTTTGCAATGACTTCTTTGGGATGCACCTTGTCTTTGTGTGATTCTTCAGCGGTCTTCGCTTCAGTCCTTGTACTCTTGATTGGAGACAAGATTCAGACTTTGGGAGTTGATAATTTAACTGTTTTGAAATCCAAATGAACTCCTGATCTCTTTGTGCTTGAGTCAACTTATTTGGGACCCAAATCTGATTTGTGAAAGCTTGCGACTTTGTGCTTTTCTTAGATATTCTTGCAAGCTTTGATCATTTTTCAGTTGGTATTGGATCTCGTTATTTTTCATCAAAGATCTTTGTCTTCTTGATTCATACCTATTTTTGGCCAAGCTGTCTCTTTGGTATCCAAATTTGTCAAACTTTTTGGTTCTAAATTGTTGTTGTTTGCTTTTGTCCTTCTTTAGTTGTTATGGAAGCTACTAGTGATAGTGATGTCAAAAGCTGCTCACGATAGTGATGACTTGAGTACCTGGTAGGGGATGTCAAAAGAATCATCATTGTCACTACTATCCTCAGTAATGTTGCATTCTAGTACTTTCCCTTTTTGGTTTGGTTAGTTATGGAAAGTTACTGTTTGCTTGCTCTTGGTTTGTTGTTTTTGGGATGACTTTTCTAACCACTCGATTAGAGTATTGGTATCTTGTTGACATGGCTTAGAGCGTTGGTAGCTTGTTGACATGGCTGTGTTCTTCTTCGCTGAGTCTTTTTTCTATGTATGAGAGACACATCTTAGAATGCCTGTTTTAGATACATCTCCACCGAGGATTTTAGAATCCACTTTTGATGTACTTTATTTTTGTAACGATGACATTGTTTCCTGGGTCTTTGATATGGAGAAACATAAAAACGTGCATTTGTTAAAAGAGTTATTCATGTCACCTAATGGGTTGTCTGTATTTTCATTGTTGGCATCTTCTTGAAACTCCAAGTGTTCTACAGAGTTGTAGAGCTCATTTTATTCTTTGTCTTTGTTTCCTTGGATTACACTAGCTGCAAAGCAAGGAACAACATAATAGGCATTTTCATCACAAAACTTCGTTTCTGGATCGTCATGAATAGCACACACATCCAAAATTAGCCAAGATGTGTTCCCATTCAAGTGGCTCTAAAACTTCCTCAAGAAAGGGTTCTGGGATATAATCCTTATCTTCAATTGCCCTTTCTGGGATGCCTTCCTCTTGCTTTAATCTTTGGCATTGCGAAGCTCCACAAATACATAGTTCTTTAGGCTTAGCGGACCATACTGGAAGTTCTGATCCTTCTATAGTAGCAAAATCAAACTCCTTCATAGGTGTTCTTGTCACATCCTTGTAACTATGGTTTTGCAGATTTATCCTTGTCATGGTTTCCATATGTCTCAGGTAGATATAGTCATATCCCCCCAATTTTGGACCAATGAATGGTCTTCCTAGAATGATATCATAGTTGTTCTTCTCTCTTGGTAGCCCTTATTGCTGGTTTTTCCCATGTTTCCAGACCTCTTTTGTTATGGCAAGAGTGCTTTTTTTAACGAGATTTTATTTTTGTGCTTTTTAAACAATGCACAAATTTTTGTTCTTTTTAGAGTCGTTTTCTTGAGCAAATATACATGTTCTAAACAATGTCCAAAACCACCCAGTAAGTTTATACACAAAAGAACAACGGATTATCAACACAATAAGTGTCACACAAAATTTGTTGCATCATTAAACAAAATAAACATTACCATGCCAACAATGTGTGATAAAAAACCTGAGAGCATACTACTTCACTAAATAGAGTGAGGGGCAAAATGGGGTTGCCTATTTTTGATGTAGAAAGTAAAGGGTTCATAGCACGGGGATTGAAATACGGGTTTGACTAAGTATGAAGGAAACATCCATCGTAGTTAATGTGGGTTGATGTATTACCATGTGCTCCTTAGGTTACAGACCCAAGACATGCACATACACATAATACATGTGCCTACAAGCAATGAATGACTTTTGAGGTATCATCCTTTTCTGGAAATTTGGACATGTACAGCTTGGCTCGCCTTTGATATGAACATCATAACAGATTTCAGTAAGTATATGAAACACAACATGTTTCTTTTGAATTATAGAGACTTTCTCTAAGAAGGTTCCAGCCATCACTACAGCTACTTCAACCCTTTTTTGTGCATCTTTTGAAATACCATGCCTCCACTTTCGTCGCCTACTATTTGAACCTCCTTCTCCACATAATGAAGAAAGACTATTTTCCTTGTACTTTGGTGTGCTAATACCAGCAACTTGAAAACCTGCCATTGTTAGACTAGCAAGCTCTTCTATCGAGACTTTTGTCCCCCTTGCAATGGGCAAGATCATAGGGGCTATTGGTACCTCCTTCACCTGATTTTTAACTGACTTTGTGTGCTCCACATCATGATTGCAAAACCATAGCCATTTCTCTATGGTTTTGTCTTTGTAGCATCTTTCTGACCAAAAGCATGGCACGACCAAACCTGAACCATGACTATTAAGAGTGTTACTACAATTTTTCCTACCCACAACACCAAAACACTTCCTATTAGAATGAATGGGCATTCTTCACAAGGCCCATTGTTCACGTGGAACATCATGTTCCTCTACATAGATTGACTCCTCTATGTTGAATGTCAAATGTTCATTTTCAGGCATGTAGTCTTTCTCAATCTTTCTTCTTCACTATTGCTTGACTCCATGGTTTCAAAGTCTGATATGACGTGGACGACCACGAACTTTGTGTTGTTTTCACTCCATTACTCTCCATTTGATTTTGTTACTACTATGATATACGGATTATGTACTTCTTTTACATTTTTTTGGGTGGTAACATTTTTTTGGGTGGTAACAATGTGTAACTACATGATTGATGTCACTATGTTTGGAATGTCTCTATTTTTGGCATGTCTCTATGCTAATTTGAGAAAGATGTAAGATCAGTTTGTGAGACTACCTGTCATACTTTCAATTCCTTTTTAAAGAGCATACTTTTTCTCTAGGTGGTAGCTAACAAAGGTTTTATTTGTATGATTTTTTGTTAGTCTTTTCATTGTTTTAAATGTTCTTAATCTCTTGTAGAAGCCTTTGTGATAAAGATGGAGAGATACTTTTTGGAATTCTTATACTAAAATGAAGGAAACTCTTGCTTTTTTTTTTGTACTTGAAAATTTTGGCTTGGGATTCATATTGTTTACTTTTGGCCTATAGTTTGTGTGCAAGTTTTGTCTTCCACAAGCTCATTTAGGCCATGTTGCACTGCAAAAGAACAAAAAAGTAGTACAAACTTATATGAAGGGTTTTTTGCTAAACTTATGTGTGTGTGTGACCGTTCCTAATCTCTTGCAAAGGCCTTTATGATGAAGGTGGAGCGGTACTTTATAATTTTTTTAAAGCTAAAATGAAGGAAACTCTAGCATTTTTTTTGTTAATTTGTACTTCAAACTTTGGTTTTATATTTATATTTGTTTACTTTTAGCCAATAGCTGTACGTAACTTTTGTCTTGGACAAGCTCATTTAGGCCATGTTGCATTGCAAAAGAATGAAAAAAAAGTACTAATTGCAAAAGCATGAAACACGAAGCTCGCAAAAATAAATCCCCTCAATATATGGGATGAAGCTGACTTGACTAGTGCATAGAGGCTACAAGAGGTTGTCAATCTCTTGGAAAACAACAAACAACGCACATCTAACTCAAGTTACACTCAAGTGATTGAAATCACCAAAAGCTAATCGCTCATCGTCAAACAAATCACATTCGCTACAACATCAAATGACATCCAAATGTAACAAAACTTCTAGGACATGTTTATAAGATCTAAGCACACATGCTTGTGGTCTCAAATTCCACTTTAACTCAAGTGCAAAAATTGCGATTATTACCAACACTGGATTTTTGACATGGTCGTTTTCATCCCAGAATGCACCTAAATGCTTAGCAATGATGCCCCAATACCCCGCCTATGCTTAGTTTTTGACTTTGAAGTTTAAATTTCTACTTATGATGAAATTAGGCCACGAGTCGGCGATGCCAAAAGCTACAAAATGCTGTGAAATGCTTACATCAATGCATAGAGCTCTTACCTGCGGTTGCAATGCAACAAACATGACTGCAATGTGACAACCAAGGAGAAAGTAGGAAGCTCGAGAAGAAGAGAAGTGAGCGTCGTTAGCTCATGCTGTGTATTTTATTATCCAAAACTTACAAATTACTTACAAAAATTGGCTTTTATACCTTAGCCAAGATTTTTGGTGGTCAAAACTAATAATTTGGGAGCTCTACCAAAGATGGGTAATGACAAGTTGATACAATCTGGAAGCTTGTAGCCCCGGCTCATCAATTACAAGGTTTATCCAAAAAATAGGAGTTTCAATAATCTTGATTTATCAAAATAATAAGTGTTTTTACAATGAGAGCTCTGAAAAATGGTATCCAAGTTAGCTTGCTACTATCATTCTCTCCCTCCTCGCGTGTGTCGTCCCTTGACACAACTTTATGGTCTGAAATAGTCTTCGGGTTGACGGCTAGTAAGGCGGTCTTTAAGTGCATTTAGAGCCTTTTTGTATCTGATCTTTCTCTCTTTATCTGGAACCTGCAAGAACTGCATAGTGACTCTGTTTTTAAGCTCGACTACAGAGTAGCCAATGAATCTTGAAGTCAGGTTTCTTATCACTGGCCCAAATATCTTTGTTAGCCAAGTGAAAAACCCTGTGTAGAACGCTTCCTCAAACACCAACATATTATGTGAAGGTAAGAACATGCATCCGGCGTAGAAGCCATAGAGGATATCTTTGGAAGGTTGACCACAGACATTGTAGCATAAACCTTTATTGCCCTAGAGGAATGACATCCACGGGGCTCTTGCTTGCTCTGGATTATGAAAGACTTCAATGCAGGTGAGCATCATTTAACAAATTTTATACAACATCGCATATGATAGATTAGGTAGACTTTCAAAGAATGACAAGGGGATTTTCACCATGTATTCTTCTGTGGTCGGTCGCTTTTGTGGAGCTGGCAATCTTGGGTAGTTCATCCATGTTGGCCGCTTCTTTGTTATTGCCTCATGTACTTGCCAGGTCCTTACTCTTGGTACAGGACAAAAGCTGGGATCCTTTTGTAGTGCCACACGTGCTCTTGTGAATAGAATCAGGTATCTTGGATTCTTGTTCAACCAGCTCAGCCTCCACTTGGGGTGGTCTTCATCTGTGCCTTCTATTTGCATGTCTTTGTAAAGCCTCTCTTTGACTTGGAGAAATTCCACCTTTATCAAAGGATATGACAGGGATTGCTGAGGCCATTGCGCATTGATTTGATTGGGAGTGAGTTGAGTAACATTGACAGAGTGAAGAACTCTCAACTCCCAATCCATCGTTGCTTTCTATTGCTCATTTGTCTCTTGTGTAATATTTTCTTTGAGTGCATCTTCCTCAGATTTTGATAGCTGGACCATTGTCACTTCATTTGCTTTGGTTAATGGTACTTTGAATTCCTCTTCACCACCTAGCCCTTCTACTAGCTGTGTTTTCATCTCAGCAAAAGAAACTGAGGGAATATCTATTTGTGGCTGTTCTGAAGTTCCGGCTTCTTCATGTGTTTCTTGTTGTCCATCTCTCAGCGGTTGGTTGAACCTTTTAAGCTCGTCTATTTCTTTTCAGCTCTTCTTCTGTTGCACCCGCATTAATGCCAGGTCTCTGCGCTGAGTCTACTCTAGTTTTAGCTCTAGCTCGAGGTCTTTGTTCTTTTTCTCTAATGCTTTGTAGACTTTGTATGTTCCCTTGATCCAGGCTACTGTGAGATTTTCCCATATTTGTCGCAAAATGGTTGCTTGATCATTCATCCTCTATTTTGAATATTGCGAGGAGGCGTTCTCTACATATAACTACACTTGGATCTTCTGAACTGATAGAGTTGTAGTCAGAAGTTCGTTGGTAACCTCTGTCAACTGGTCATCTTTGGCTTTGCAAGCATCCGTCAACTTCGCAAGAAGTTCACCTAACTCCTCCATCTCCTTTTGTTGTTTATCTCTTGCTAGCTGATGTTGTTCAGCTTCAACTTTTAATTCTTGCACTTGTTTTTGTAGATTGGTGATGATGTTTAATATGTCTTCTAAGTCTCCTTGGAGAGCCCTGTCGTGCAGCTCCGCTGCCATGTAGAGAAAAAGAGCAGAGAAATGCAAGCTAAGATTCTTTGAAGCCTACTTGATTAATGGTCAGTGATGAGGGCTTGTTAACAGGCCAAGTCTAATGATTAATGTATGCCAAATACGGCTTAGAAGGGCCAACAGATGCCTCAATGATGCCAAAAATGAGTAGTCTTGAAGTGAGCACAGATGGAAGATTATGATCTAGAACTGTAGTGCTTGAAGTGCTCTATCAGCCTGTCTTTACGTCTCGTCGATTGGAGCTACGGCGAAGAAGTTATGTCACTTTGAAGTTTGAGTGGATTGCAGATCCGTACCGGATTGGGCAATTGCAGCTGATGTGACATAATTGAAATGAATGCACAGGCTTGAAGTGCTCAATTTTTGGAGCCCGTAGGTCCTTTCAGATTAGTGATCGGAGTTCCTGTTGCCAAGATATTATCCGTTAAAGATTCACCGAGGGCCGGCTCCGTACCAGGCCGGTCCGCTCGATCGGAGTGCCATATGATAATTTTTGGGGATCGACCAAGCTGCTCTAGAATAGAGTGCAATTAAAAGATCCATAAGTGCTTGAGGAGCTTCGTGTTCGGAATGTCATCTCTTGGAATGCAATGATTGTGGGATAACTCCAACAGAGGTAGGGCCAGGAAGCTGGACAAATGCAATCACGTACGCTTATATCTTGAAGGCAAGCATCACCATGCAAGACGATATGGGCATCAAATTCATGATGATATTGTTAGTCAAGGGCTATTGGAGGAAAAGTTTGTGCTTGGCAGGCTTGTCTAACCATGCCACTAACCATCCCTTGCTTGAGATGCATGCCAAACATGGCAATGTGAAGGTAGGGGAGCAAGATGAGTATCATTCAAACGGTGTCCTTTGAGGGCCACCCGCCCAAGGGGACATTCTTAGTGGCCACCCAAACCATTGCTTGGAGGAATGGCCGCCCGAAGTTGAAAACAAAATCCATTAACACAATGGCTGCCTATTGAGTGTGAAAGGGGGGAAAAAAAAAAAGCGATGGCGTGAGCAGGCGTGTAGGTAGTGAGGAAGGCAGAACGCGAGCAAATATGAGTTCGCCGTGGCGGCTACATGCCTCAAGAGATGGCGACCAAGAAGCAAACAATGCTCAGCTTTCCAAGGCACTCTATTCGATACCGGCCATGGCTTGATCAACGCTGCCCGAGTCGTTCCGCTGCCACGTCATCATGACGTGTCCCGTGCCACATCAGTCACGGCACCGTGACTGATGGGCCGGCGAAAAAATAAGGTTTTTTTTGGGGAGGAAAAAGCTGGAGGCATGGGAGAGAAGCCAAGGCAAGAAGTTAACGAAGGGAAGGAGAAGACAACGAGGGCATAAAGAGGAGAAGAGGGGCATAACGAGGGGGGTTTGAGCTGGAAGGCGAGGAGAGCTAGGAAGGAGACAAGAACTCGGAGATTGGAAGGAAAGCTTCGACAAGGATCTCGCTTAATCTCTCTCTCTCTCGAGCTTTGCGAAGGATCCGTGCTAGAGCAATAAGGCAAGGGAGATAACGGGAAGATTCGAGGGAAGAAAAACTTTGATAGCCGTTTTTCGGCTCTTTGTAATTGCCACAGTGAGTTACCTCACCCTACCAAAATCACCCAAACACTGTGTCTATCCCTACCATTTCACTGTATATAGGTGCGTGTGAGTTAAGGGACTTTTCCCATATCTCCTTACTGAAATAAAAAACCCTCAATTAGCTAGTCATTGGGCTAGTTGAGCCAAAACAAAATAAAAAGTATAAAAAATATAAGTATATTATGGCCCATGCGTATGTAAATATTTCTTTGTATATAGGGCCTAAATAAAAGATTTTTTCATAATTATTTTGGTATTTATTTAAATATTTTTACCTAGGTGTGTGTTATTTATGCTTTGTACATTGCTTCACCATTACCACAATTTTTCTTACCATTTTTCATACTCTTTATTCCATATAGAAATATTTTCATGTAAGCTTCTCTTATATTTGGTGTAACTCCACCCCAACAAAAATCCAAAAAAACTAGTTTTATTTATGTGTATATTTTTTCACTATTGTGATTTTTCCCTTCCTACATCTATTTTGTTTTTTTTCTAAAAAAATTAGAACACCAAAAATATTTATCTTTTTATGGTAGCCTCATAATGAGAGAGATTTCTTTTGACCCCTTTATATTTTTTCCACTTATATTATTTATATTTGACATGTACATATTTTTTAGACCCCTCAATATTTGATTTTCTTAGTTGTACTATTCACTTATATCATGATCTCAACAATATCTTCAATTATAGACCTACCAAATAAGGTCAAGGGTAGGTGGCATGCATACATGCACTATGGAGGGCTCACTCTTGGAGGTATTCAAAAGAATCATCCAAAGAAGGACCCCACAAGGACCTTGTGCAGTGGAAAAAAACGGTCGGTTTTGCTGAATTTTTAAAGTTCACTTGCTCTCCGAATTTGAAAAGGTGATACAAACAAAAGTTGTAGCTCGTGGGCTGAACTTTTGCCTCAAATGTTTTCATATTTTTTTGAGCTACGAGCTGTGAGCTATGATTTTATTAGTGGACCCCAGTTTTCCCATGTTATGCAACCACACTCTCTCTTCCACTTTATCATTTTCCTCTTTCACACACACTTCTCCACTCATCATCCCCACCTCTCTCACCCCTCCTCTCTGCACCCTACTCACCTTCTCCTCAACCTTGAAGAATAAGAGAAACCATGGTGAACTCATACCTCCCACACACAATTCCATTCCAAAATTGACCACCTAGTCTCATTTTACCTCCTCCAATTTACCCATATCTATCAAAAAAACCCATATCCAATTTACCCATATCTATAAAAAAAACCACAAAATTCATCCTCTTCTCTTAAAAGACAGCATCATGGTGGTTGATTACTCAGCTTCAATTACCTTGTCTCTCAAGGAAGGTCAAGCGTGGAGAAAAAATGTACCGTCAAAGCTAGTGGACCGTCAACAAGCGTCAAAATTGGCCCTACTCAAGACACTTGGAGCATCAACCTTGTAAGAAATCCACCTTTTCTTACCTCTTAAGAGTTTTTCTTCCTTATTTGTATCCTACATGGATACTCCCATTGTAAATATCCAATTCCATTTGTAAATTAATACTAACTCTACTAACACTAACCCACTATGAAAAGTCCTATCACCTCCATTTCTCTCCTCTCTCTTTCCCCACCAACTTCTTGATAATTCCAAGCAAAAGAAATTAGATAAATTGCTGAAAATCTAACCCAACCATGGTTAGAGGAGTAACCCTAGCCTTCAAAATTGCTATAAAAGGAGGGTGTAGCTAGCACAAAAGGGGGGAGCCATAAGCAAGAGCACTATGCTATAGCTTGAGAAGCCAAGCTCAACCTCTCTAGAAGGAGCTCTTGAGTGGAAGCTCATTGTCTTATGCATGTGCATGTGTTGTAATAGGGGATTAGCAAAGGAACTCTATGCCATTTGTAAGAGAGAGAGTGTTCATTCAATTGAGAGTAGGAAATCTATCATTTCTCCTACTAGTGTAAGCCCAACATTTGCTGAATCAAGGAGGGTGGATTTGGACTAAGCTTGGATACTTTGTCTCCCTTCCAACGTGAAGAAATGGACAACAATGATGCGTAAGTGTCTTGGTGTTTTTTGTTAAGTTCTTGATAGCTCGTCTCGGGTGTTGTCATCAATCTAGCCATAAATCCCACATACTGTAAGAGGGCGACAGGGTGGAGAGGACTCCCCTGGCCTTAAGACAGTGATTGGGGTGGTTTTTCTTGTGATGCGTTGTGGTGAAATTTACGCAAGCTATGTTGAACAAATACTAATCTCACTTTGATTTGTCATGACAGATTTGTAAGAAGGTATTAATGCAACAAGCACCCTCTCCGATCCCCCTTTTTCTCTCTTTCTTACATATATATATTTATGTTTGCTTGATCATTAACGATACACTTCAAAGCAGCCTGAGCACCATCTCTCTCTCTCTCTCTCTCTCTCTCTCTCTCTCTCTCTCTCTCTCTCTCTCTCTCTCTCTCTCTTGTGTTTTAGTGTGTGAGAGTGTTCCATTGGTGTTAGGGTTAGTGTAAATTCCTTGCTTGTTTGTGGGTTGCTCTAACGATTCTCCTCTTTTGCGTCCTAGTTCGCTCTTAAACTAGGTGGTGCCCCTTGTGTAGTTGGGATTTGGCTGGGGGTTTGTTGTTTTGGGTTGTGTTGTGTTGTGCCCCAGCCCCCACTACAAGAGGTTATGTGCTCTTGTGACGCCTATAGCGACGGAAATACACTGGGTTTTTATAACCCCCGGCGTCGCTATAACCGTCGCTAAAAGCGTCGCTACAAGAGCGTCGCTATATGCGTCGCTATAGCCGTCTCTAAAGGCGTCGCTATAGACGTCGCTATATAGCGACGTCTATAGCGACGTCTATAGCGACGCTTATAGCGACGCTCTCACAGAAGAGTATAGCGACGCATATAGCGACGCTACAGAGCCATAAATAGCGACGCTTATAGCGACGCTTGAGAGAATATTTTTTTGGTGGCAGGGCATTGAATGCCCTGCCACCCATCAACCATATTGTACTTGATTCACTTTTTAAAAAAAGTGCAAAGGTAAATAATAGACCCAAAATAGTCACCCACAAGACGCATTGTTTGCAAAATTGACAATTGTACACATCATAGACAAACTGAATTGATTGGCAAATGTAATAATGACAATTGTACAACATCATAGGCATAAAGAATTGATTGGCAAAAGGAATTGCGGTGACAAATGTAATAATATACATGGTTCAAAAAGACGTATAAAATCCGTCTCATGATACATAAGCTATGAGAAACCCTAAACTAATGCTATCTAGCTACGGCTAAACTGACGTCGTCTAATCAGACGTCTCATCGCGTCCAAGCGGCGTATCTGTCGGATTCTGCAAAAAAAGACAATAAGACAGTTTTCAGTAAGTATAAACATATAACGACATTTATAAAACAATACAAAAAATAAAAAAGAGTAAACCCTAATACTAACCATGCCGCCGCGAGAACTGAGAATGTCCATCAGGGCGTTTAAGCCCTTCCTGCCTGCGTACTCGCGCTCATACGGTGTGGGATCACGTCCTGTCATCGACCACTGTCAAAATATACAAAGATTTCATTATGTTAGAACTAAAAAACTCATAAACCCTAAACTATCGAACATGCATAAAGAGCAATGTGAAAAGACTTACAAAATCGGCCTCAAATGATGCCCATCCACCGCTCCCCAAGTGGTGCGAGCTCCCTGCCTCTACTCGCGCTCTGGCTGCATCCTTTTGTTGCTTCCACTTGTCGGGATTCTCGCGCGCTGCTTTCTTCGCATTCTTCCAATCTTCTTTGGCCAGCCAATCTGGCCTATTCCACCCATTCTTGATTGCTTTTTGCACTTCGGAACGCTTGTGTTTGCAGTATTCGCGCATTCGAATCTTCATCAGGTCTTCATTGAAGCGCTGATCCCGTGTTGGAACGGGAAACTCATCATGAAGTATGCTGATGACTCTGTTTTTTAAATCACTTGGTACTTCACTCCATTTGTTTAGTATATAGTGTCTAAACAGCTGAGAGCAAAGACCACGCATGCGCGAGATCACCTTCTTGCCGTCATCATCCATGATGATGCCGCCGCTGATGTCGACGGAGTAAGGCAAGCCCTCTGGCCGGTGACGCGTGAACCTGGGTGTCCCGGCAGGGGTCTCTAGCGGCGTGTCGATGGGGGTACGGACGTCAGGTGTCTCCACCGGCGTCTGGGCCCCGAAGCGAGGAGTGTCGAGTGGGGTGGCTCCTGGCGGAGTAGGTAGAGGTGTGTAGCTTCTAGGAACAGTCAGCCGTGCAAAACCTGGCGTAGACGGCGATGCTGTGGCTGGTGTGGGGGCGGGCAAAGAAGGGGAGGGTAAAGAGCCTCGTCGAACACGAGGCGGTGTGGAGGCATCGGTGGCGGAATCCCCACAACAACCGCCACCGCCACCACTAGAGCGCCGGTGTCTAGACGAGTGTGACGCTCGTCTCGTCGACGCCGAAGCTTCGGAGCGCGCCGAATGCTCCGAAAGAGAGGGAGATGCGGATGGTGTAGGAACGCGCGATGATGCGCCAGAGCGATGACGCTCCACGTACCACTGTCTCTGCTGCGGTGACAAAGAAGAAAGAAACTCCTCATCATCCATACCTGCATTAAACACACGAATATTTAAACTTAATATTGAATGAATAGAGTAGACAATGACGCAAAGACCATTAAATACAATGACGTAATGACGCATATAAATACAATGACGCAATGAATCGAGTGGTAGAAGAGGCAAGTCGAAAACTCAGAATTTTCAATCAAAAGATGTGAGCGCGAGTAGAAAAGAGCGTTACACACCATGGAAGCTACTTAGAGAGCTAGAGCTTTTACAGCACGGAGCAAAATTGTTCAAATACAATATTTGTGGCTTTAAGAGATCTCTCTCTCATCCTCGCATAACTCAGCATAACTTCCTATATCTATATAGAGCTCTCCGTTTAAACACATATCCTCTGTTTCATTTTGTAGCTCCTCTGCATGCACCCCATATAGAGTAGTAGCATCTTGATGCTCGTCTGGCACCACCGCAGCGGCTTCTGATTGAGCATCTTCTCTGATCTCCTCCATTGATGTCGTTGTGATTGGCACATGGTAGCCTTCATACGTCCTTGCACTACGAGGGGCTAACTCTATGACGTACCACCAGTTTGATGTAGACTTTGTAGGATGAAATACTACCTGCCAGAGCCACATAACTTACATGAGAGCTTTCAAGCACATAACTTGTAAAAGGGGGATGTTAACTATTTATATACTTACTTGTTCACAATGCTCGGGTAGTACGAAAGTGTCTCTTAGGTCAGTCCATTTCTTAGTAGAATCCACCTCAAGAAAACCAGACTCTCCTCTACGCACAGTAGCGTTTCGACCCTCCATGATTATCTTGAACCATTGCACGTCGAACAAGTCGACAAAAAATCCTCTGTAATCGATCCTCAAAATCTCTTGCAGCGTGCCGAAGTAAGTGAGTTCCGCCACCACGGGATCTGCATCAGAGGAACGTCGTCGACTAGACTGTTCAAATTTTGCCATGATTCCACAATCTTGAGTAAAACGCTTTTTGTCGATTCGTTCCACCCTAAAATGTCGACCTTTACACCATGCTGCTGTGTATGACTTATACTACAACGAACAAAGATTATGAGTGGCCGTTCAAACGTTTATAAATAAAGTCACTTGCTAGTCGTACATTGCAAACTTACCTTGGTCGCGCAACCCCGAGAGTACTCCCACTCTTCTTCAGTCACTTCGCCACCGCATTGTTGTGCGCTTTTCAATTGGTTGTGCAACCATCTTAAGCTCATGAAGGTTGGTAGGCTCTCCAGAACCGCTGGATAGTGCATCGGTGGTCGTCTTCCCCGTCTCCACTCGATTCGTGCCCTTTGTCGCTCTTGCTTTGCATCCTCATATTGTGAAATCCACTTTTGCATCACTGGATTGTGAAGCATGCAAAATCGGTTGATTTTAGCCTCTAGATCTTCCGTCATCTTCTTCTCAACACCGAGATTGCACATGACAATCCCAGATATGCGCTCATCATCTATGGTTCGCCATAGCGTGTCCCGGGATTTATCAAATCCGTCTAGCCACTCTCCAATGTACACTAGGGACTCTGATACCAACCAACCTTCTGCCATGCTACCCTCCGGACGTGCCTTTTGACGCACATATCCCTTAAGCGTTTTCATGAAACGCTCTAAGAAGAACATCCATCTGGAATGAACTGTGCCAGCTATTTCCACCTCATCAACTATGTGAATAAGAAGATGCACCTGAATGGTTAGCATTGTAGTAGAAAAATGTTTCTCAAACATGCACACAAGCTCCGCAGCATTTAGTTTGGCGAATGGTATGGAGTCTACGTCGATCTCCTTTTGTGAGATCCATTGCACCAGCTTTGCAAGTTTGTAGATTGTGTTACGGATGTCGAGAGACAAACATCCCTCAATGGCAACCGGTAAAATAAACTGTAAAGTATGTGCAGCAATGATATTAAAGTCCACATTTTATGCAATGATATTAAAGTCCACTATGAACGTACCTGACACATTTTATGCCAATCGTGTGACTTCAAACCGGTAAGCTTTCCTTCTTTAGTAAAACACGTTCGGAGCGAGTGCATTACGCCAGTGGGGGTCCGCAAAGATCGAATGGCCTCTTTTACTTTGCGTTCTTGGTCTCCTGTGAAAATCCATGGTGCTTTAGGGAGTTTTATCGATCCATCAGACGCTGTTTGCGGCCAATATTGCTCCATACGATCCACATTTCTAAGGTCAACTCTGGCTCCCAAAGTATCTTTCTTGCCGGTCAAATGGTCCCATAGTAGATTACCCACATTCTTGAATATGTGCATTGGATCGAGCAAGTGATTGATCACGAGTCGAGGCCAGTATGGTAACTCGTACCATAGAGATAGTCTCTTCATCCCTGGAGGCAATCCGTCATCGCACATCTCCTTCTGCTCTAACCATGCTTGTGCAGACATCCTTGGTGGCTCTCTTCCCAAAAAGCCATCGCGTAACACATGATTCTCCGGAAGATACGCTTGATGACCTTCGTAGATTTGCTTCTTCAGTGAGGGTGCCCTACGTGCATTCAGTCTAGGTCCACATGTGACACATGCTCTGTATCCGCTTGTTTGAAGCCCTGCATGTATACACATGATAATAGATCAACTATGGGGAAAAACAAGATTTACAGTGTCTGAGAGAGGAGTGTCAATAGATCACCTGAGCATTCTGTTAGCCCGGGATAGTCATGCATGGTCCACATTAGAATACCTCTGATCAAAGCATTCCGTCGTCCTGTGTGTCGGCTCATATCCACCACCTCTATGCCAATCCACAATTGTTGTAGCTCTTCCAATAGTGGACGAAGATACACATCCATATTCCCCACTTTATATCGCCCTGGCACAATCAAGCTTAGCCATAGGTGCCCCTTCTTCGTAGTCAACCACGGGGGAATGTTGTAGTTGACGATGACAACGGGCCATACACTGTAAGATGTTGATCTTTGACCAAATGGATTTACGCCATCCATAGCCAGGCCTAAGTGCAAATTTCGAGCTTCCCTGGCAAAATCCGACCATGTTCCATCTATATGTTTCCAGGCTGCGCAATCTGCAGGAATTCGTAGCACACCATCCGAAGATTTATTCTCCTCATGCCATGATGCTAGGGCGGCCATGGACTTACATTCGAAGAAATGCTTGATGCGAGGAAGCAAAGGAAAATGTCGCAAAACCTTTTGTGGAATTTTTGTCCCGTGGAGATCTACTCGATATCTTTCGGAATCACATTTCGGACACTTCTCCATGTCTGTGTATTCCCCTCTGAAAAGAATGCAGTCATTAGGACAAGCGTGGATAGAATTGTAATCCATCCCCAAGTTTCGCAAAATCTTTCTTGCTTCATCTCGGGAATCTGGCATCACATTGTCAGCTGGTAGAATGTGCTCTTTCAGCAATCTACACAACATAAAAATATGATACAGTCGTGTAAAAATCTATCAGATCATTATACACCATGAGTTCTATTAAAGTAAACTAATTGTAATAGATCACCTGAAAAGCGCTGTGACGCTAGTGTCACTCCATCCAAACTTTGCCTGCATGTTGAGAAGAACCAGGAGTGCTTTCAATCTAGACATACGTGCTCCATTATACAATGATGTATCGGCTTCACTTTTCATATCATCATAGATAAGCCTTTCTGAATCCATGATCGTCTCGATCATTTCATCAATCTCGGGCTCAAACATTGCCTCGTTGGGAATGTGCTCTGCATGATCATCCCCCGAGCTGTCAGAGGCTACATCTTGTGGCCTCACATATGCTGCTTGACCAAAGCGCCTGCGAATACGTCTATTGGGTTGCAAGATTGCTGCTTGTTGGCCAACGTCAGAGTCCGACGAGTTATAATTGGCAACAACTCGATCTATAATAGATGGATCGAACTCGCCAAATTCACGAACGTGCTGCAAAGAAACACGTCTTGTCCGTCGCACAGCATGCTTGCATTGATTACAAGGACATAAGACCCTCGTTGAGAGATAGGTGTTTCGGTTGGACGGTCCCACATCCTCGTCGCTACTCATAATGAGGATAAAAAACTTATAACCTAGACAACAAATTTAATATTCTATTGGCATTCTTCGTCTTATCTCTCTCTCTCTCTCTCTCTCTCTCTCTCTCTCTCTCTCTCTCTCTCTCTCTCTTTACCTCACATTCTCTAGTCATGTCCAATCCCCGCACACCTCGGTCTAGAGGTGCACGGAGATCAGAACCACCGGGTTATAATCTCGTCTTTATTGGTCAATACCTATATTTGTGGGTACAAGAAATCTAGACACCCACGCCTACATGATACTGCATGTAGTGGACAAAATCCCTTTGCCTCTTCTCTAGCTGTAGCACTTCACTTCATCTTAACATCTTTTCACAGTAGATCTTTTCACTGTTCGTCTAACTCTAAACCCTAAACCGACAGTAATTCTTGCGTGGACTCGATCTAACGTAAATAAGCGTAAATCTAAATAAACGTAAATCTAACTAAAAATAAAGCTAAATCTAATTTAACGTAAGTCTAATGACTAGAGGTTGTCTAGATGGTCATTGTGTCGGGGATGTAGTGACTCTTGCCGCCCTGAAGATCCACCTTCTTCCCTATCTTCTGAAGACATTTCACCAGTACTTTTGGATCGACGGAGCCCACTATGAGTGAAGGCAGCAATACCCTATATTCCATTGAGGGCTTTCTTCACCCGCTTCATGCAGGCATCGCAGTCTATGGAGACCCGCATCTAATCTAATATAACATAAATCTAAATCTAGCTTAAATAAACGTAAATCTAGTTAAAAATAAACCTAAATCTAATTTAATGTAAGTCTACATATAACCTAATCTTTAACGTCTTTTAAGATAGTTTCCTACGACGTTATAACTCTCTTCTTCCTGTGTGTGTGCGCGTGTGTGGATGTGTGTGCCAATAAAAAGAGATAAATGGTATAACCTTTCTATCACCCATGCCAAGTATGATAGATTGATTATGCCATTTCTCTCTTGAATAATAGGTCTTCAATTCAACTCCTCGTCGGCTAGATCTTTAGGTCTTTTAATCTTAATTAGTTTCCTACGACGCTCCCTTAGTTTCTCTTTCTTTCTCTCTCAATGTGTGTGCGTTTTTTTGGATCGTATGCATGTTTTCTTTCTCTTTTCCTCTTTCAATGTGTGCGTTTTTTGTTTATGCATGTTCTCTCTCTCTTTTCCTCTCTCAATGCGTGCGTTTTTTGTTTATGCATGTTCTCTCTCTCTTTTTCTCTCTCAATGTGTGTGTGCATTCTTTGTTTATGTATGTGTGTGCGTTTTTGCACTCTCTCTCGCTCTCTCTCTCTCTCTCAAAAACACTATATGTGTGTGTGTATGTGTGTGTGTGTGAGAGAGAGAGCGAGGGAGAGAGAAAGAGGGGAAGGGAACATGAGAATGAGGAGAGGGAAGGAGCATACCTGGCTCTCCTTCCTCTCCTCGTGTGTGTGTGTGTGTGTGTGTAAAAGAAAAAGAGAGAGAGAGAGAGAGAGAGAGAGAGAGAGTGAGGGAGAGCGTTACCTGCTCTTTGCTTGAGGGCGCCGAAAAACTCAGATCTGAGATCTGAGTTTTTGGGCGCGCTCGGTTATTTTTTTTACCCCAGCTGGCGTCGCTATGAGCGTCGCAAATTTCTTTGTAAATTTGCGACGCTCATAGCGACGCTTATAGCGACGCTCATAGCGACGCCGGGAATTTTTTTTTTGAGCGTCGCTGTGTGAGCGTCGCTAATGTGAAGAGCCTCTTGTAGTGCCCATTGAGCAGCACGGGAGCCTTGAAGGGTGTCTAGAGGTTGCTCTTCTTGTTGCCCGCCCCGGACCGCCTCAAATTGGTGCCCCCACTGAGGAACGGCTTGTGTATTTTTGTGTAGAATCAACCTTTGGCATAGTCAAGTAGTTTGCATGAATCACGAAAATTTGTATGATCCCTTCATTCCCATTGCAAGGCAAAAGGTACACATAATTGTTAGTACTAAGTTGCAATTTCAACGTGTCATTCGTAGAATTTTAGGTCCTCTTAGGTTGGCTGAGATAAACGCTTCAGTAAATCCTTTTATTTTGCCTCTCATTAGGTACGACCTTGGTTTGGACGTCTATATTTTTGTTTTGTTTTAAGCATTAGGTCATGCATAGACCATGGATAATGGCCGAGGAATAGAGGTTTTCCCCTTCCATTTCACTCCACACATTAGAATAAACATTGCAATTAGTAGGAAAATCCATTTTCAACAACGTATGGTGTTCATGTTTGGTGCCCAAAGAGTCGGAGAAATTCTTGCATCACCAAACCCTGTCATTCTACCTCTCATCAACTACCACACTTCTTTTGATGTACATGTGTTCATTTTATTTTAAAATGAAGTGCAACCTAGCAAAATAGTGTGTATGTTTGTTTTTTCTTCGTCCAAGTTGTTACAAGAAACAAAAAAACGATCATTTGTTCTAATTGGGAATGTGTGTGCAGTGAAATTTCAATCCTTAGAGATCTAGCTCTATTACCAATTGAGTTGCAGGAGCAAGCAGTAAGGCGTCTCCCTCATAACAAGAGGGTGGTGAAGTTAAGACGGAAGGTCCTACGCGTGGATTCCATTTTCCTCTTGTTGTTGGGCACTAAGGAAGACCGCGCATTCATCCAACTAGTGTGTGCCCTAAGATTGGTAAATAGAGTGAAATTTGGCGTTTGGCGAGTGCATTTCACCATTGAGGAAGACTCTTCAGGAAACTTGCGGCCAGAGTTCATGCTTCATAGACTCACATTTGGTGAATTTTTCCCTCATTTGCGTCTTATTAATAGTCTCCCTTTCGCTTTCAACAAAGGAGATAGGGAGCTATTCAGAGCTTGTCTTAATAAAGAGAGCATAGAGAAGATTGCAAATTTGTATAAATTCTCATCCTTCTCTACTTTCTATGACACTTTGTTCATAGAGACATTGTAAATCTCTTTATGCTTTTGAATGATTTAACCATAATCCTAAGGAGTTTTTGTCCAGGAATTTTGTAGCACAAGTGGAGTCTTTAAATCTTGCAAACTTGATTGGACTTGATGAGGATGTTCTTTATGAAATTGTGAGAAGGTTGCCTCACTCCGACTGTGTGGAACTCGAAGGAAAGGAGCTCCTAGTCAATTGCTACTTTTTCACGGCCTTCGACGAGCATGAAGATCTAGTTTTTATACAAACCGCTTGTGCGTTGGGAATTGTAGAGCAAGTGCAATTTATCACTTGGGACGTGGTTGCTCTTTTGGATCCAGAAAATGAAGTTCTAGAGATTTCTCAGCTTTGAAGAATTTCAACCCTTCTTAGAGCTCATCAATAGTCTACCTTTTTGTTTTGATCAAACAAATCGAGACCTTATTGAAGCTTGGATAGCTAAAGAAGAAAACCTAGAGTGGTATTTTCTTACTTCTTCATTTGCAGGCGAGTGGTTCTAAATCTCTATTGTATCCCTTATTGTAACTCGTGTTGTAATCTTTCATAATAATGGAGAGCCAACGCCAAATGTCTGGATATCCTCTTTTCTTTGGAGAGCCTGGAGAGGATGCAGAATTAGTTTTAGCAAATTTCAAGATGTCTTGCCGTATCAAGAGGATAGTAACCGATCAAGAACGTGTAGAAATGTTTGAGGTGGTCCTTAGGAAAGATGCTAGTATTTGGTTTGACTCTTTGCCTGAGGAAGTTAAGGGGAATTACACAGAAGTTTTGAATCATTTTAAGAGATACTTCTTTGCTCCCCAAAACACTCAAAAACTATGGCAAGACATTGTTTCTCATAAGCAAAAAGACTTAGATGACTACTACTTGTACAAGCAAGAGTTTCTACATCTTTGGGCTCTATGGATACGAAATGTTGCTAACCCTGGTGATGGTGCAGAATTTTTAAAGAAGGAGAGGTTCATAGCCGGACTCTTTCCTGACCTTAAGGTAAAACTTGAGGCGGGTGCACCTGCTACTTTTGATGCAGCGGAAACTAGGGTTGCTAAGAAGTATAGGAAACTCAAGTGCTTAAGGGGAGAGGTTCCAATAGAAGTTCTTAGACCCAAAGGTAAGTCACAAGCATCAACATCTAGGGAGCTTCCTAAGGTAACGGCTGAAGTGATTGAGAAGTTAAATGAATCTTTAAGCAGCCTCTCAATTCACCTTGCACAAGCTGTAGGTCCAAAGGGACAAGCAAGGAAGTCAGAAGAGAGAGAGCCACAAACTAGGAGAGTCTTGCAATGTTGGAATTGCGGAGAGTCTGGACATGGGATGTATAATTGTCTTTGGCCCCGTGGAGAGCCAGGGAGACCTAACTTGAATTACCCAGTGATGAATGCAGGAGAAGGAGCTGGTCAACAACCAAGGCTTTTACAAAGGCCAAATGGACCAAGACCACCTCCACAAGGGGTAGAAGGAGTTCCACCTTTGCCAGATCCAAATGTGCATGTGGTAGAGGTGACAAATTCAAATGAGGTTGACATGGAAGCCAATGGCATTAAGCGTGGCCGAGGAAAAGGTAAAGAGAAAGAAGGAGTCACATCACAAAGTGACCATGGACAAGGCAAGAAGGCAAAGAAAACCAAGGAAACCAAGAGGACTCGACGTCGTATCAACCTCCAAGACTTCCCTCTTGGACATGGTATGGCTCCGTACAACTTGTTGGAAGACATGAGAGGTAAGGGTCCTGATATTTCATGGCCTCAATTTCTTGCATTATGTCCACAAGTTAGGAGGGATTTAACAAGGGTAGTTAGCACTAGGAGGAAAATAAAAGAGAGTGTGCCTATTGTAAAAATTGCACAAGCTGAAATGAATGAGGACATTACACTGGTGCTAGACTGTTACATCAAAGGAAGATTGGTTAGGAAAGGTCTAGTGGATGGGGGTGCACAAATTTGCATCATGACAGAGGGACTCATGCAAAGACTAGGCATGCACATCCATGAGACACCTGAAATCAAAGTCAAGATGGCAAACAATAGCAAGGCTAGGTGTGTAGGCATTTGTAAAAATGTCTTTGTAGAGGCCTTTGGCATTAAGAAAGTGGTGGATTTTTATGTTATGTCGACCAAGGGAAGTGGTTATCCATTTATCCTAGGAAGACCATGGCTAATGAAAATGCGAGCTTTGCAGGATTGGGAGAGTGGGAAATTAATTTGCAGGAATGACAATCATAAGAAGGTTGTCTTTGACATGAAGGAGCAACGCCAAGAGGAGCTCCATGAAGAATCATCTCAAAGTGAGACGGAAGAAGGTTGGACCGATAGCACTTCAGAAGAAGAAAGTAGCAGCAGCATTACTGAAGAGGATTCTTCCATCGAAGTCATGGGGATAAGGTTTAAGCCAAGCAACCAAGAGACCTCTTGTCAAGGCTTGGAGGAGGTAGGTCCTCAAGAGAACGAAGGTGTTCAAGATGAAGGGATGCTGGAAGGTATTCTATCAACAACACTTACAAAGGATGAAAGAGAGGAGTTCAAATGTGTGCTGAGGAAATTTCCTAGGATTTTTGCTAAAGACTACACCGATGTGCGTGGAGTAGATGCTGTTCAACACAAGATTGAGTTGAAGCCAGAGGCCACACCTAAGGCTCAAAAGCTACGAAGGCTAGGAGTCATTAAGGAGCAGGCTTTACTCAAGGAGGTAAGAAAGCTTCTAGCAGCAGGTTTCATTTATCCAGTGGAGAATTCAGAGTGGGTCTCTCCTGTTGTTGTCACTCCTAAGAAAAACGGAAAGTGGAGGGTGTGTGTGGATTACCGTCCACTCAATGAGGCAACAAAAAGAGATCACTTTCCCCTCCCATTTCAGGATGAGATACTAAATGAGGTAGCTGGTCATGAGAAGTACACTGTGTGTGATGGCTACTCAGGCTACTTTCAAATAGGTATCGCATTGGAAGATCAATTGAAAACAACCTTTATCACTCCTTGGGGTTGTTATGCTTTTAGAGTCATGCCATTTGGACTGACAAATGCTCCTACAACATTCCAACGTTTCATGAACATGGTGTTTCAAGCATTCTTTGGAAAGTCAATTAGGGTGTTCATTGATGATTTCTGCATTTATAGCTCAAAATCATTGCATCTACAAAGGGTAGGAGAAGGTTTAAAGAAGCTCTACGACATGGGAGGTCAACTCAACCCCGACAAGTGCCACATAGGTGAGGATGAAGTGATCTTGCTCGGTCACAAGGTTTCTTACAAAGGCATCGAAGTGGATCCTTCAAAGGCAAAGGCTCTTATTGAGCTACCATCACCCAAGAGTCTTAAGGAGGTCATCTCATTCATTCAAAAGGTGAAGTATATGTCACGCTTCATTCACTTAGCCTTGGAGTTGCTTCATCCTTTGCAAAAGTTGACACAACAAGTAGAATTTTCATGGTCTGATGATCTTGAAGAGTACTTTTGTAACATTAAAGTCATTTTGTCAGAGCTACCAACACTCATGCCTCCATGTTGGGAGTACACATTCTTTGTTAGCTCTAGTGTTGGGAAGGAAACAATTGGTGCAGTTTTATTACAACAAGATCCCCACAGTACAAGGATGCGACCCATCTACTTTGCTAGTAGGGTCATGAATGCTTTGGAGAGAGACTACACAGAAGCAGAACTCATGATGCTTTCTCTCATGTTTGCGATAAGGAAGTTTAGATCCTACTTGCTCCCAAAACCTTTTGTAATTCTCACCGCAGAGAATTTGTTCCCTTGGGTGTCATCTCAAATGAATCTTAGTACTAGGATCTCAAAGTGGATTATGGAGTTGCAAGAGTTTCAATACTCTTTCAAGGTAGAAGATAGTGTGCGTGCACAATTGGCAGGGATTCTCACTTATAGGGTACATGAGAAGGAAATTAAGGTGCCTCAAGTAAAGACCCTACCATTGCCACCACCAAAAAGTATTCCCAATGCTTTTACCTTGTTCTTTGATGGAGCTTTTCGATGAGCCACAGGGAAAGCAGGGGGAGGGCTAGTGTTGCTCAACCCAAGTGGAGAGGTGTTCATGAAAGAGAAGGTCAATCTACCAGGTTCAACTAGCAACAATGAAGCAGAATACGACACACTACTTCATGGTTTGAAGATGTGCATTGGCCAAGGGATACAACGCCCCATGGTAAAGGGAGATGCACTTCTCATTGTTAAACAGATTTTAGGCATTTGGGCATGCAAGAATGAAAGCTTACGGACAAAAGTTCATGCCATTCGTAGATTGTTTAATCAATTTGAAGAAGTGCAACTATATCATATTCCTAGGAAACAGAATGAAGATGCTGATTTACTTGCACAGCAAGTAGTTACATGTGTTGAGAAAGAAGTGCAGGTCATCATGGTGGCAGCAGCTGTCAAGCAACCGAGATACCAGGGATTGGAGTCATTGGCTCCCATTATCGGCTACATTTTGGAGGGTGAGTTTCCACAAGACTTCACGAAGGCTCAGAAGAGGAGACTCATGAAGAAGGCAAGTTTCTATCTCTTCCTAGAAGGCTCCCTCTATCAAAGAGGGAAGGATCAAGTGTGCAGAAGAGTACCAACTATCGAGGAAATTCTAACCATTCTAAAAGGTTTGCATGAAGAGGCATGTGGTGGTCATTTTGCCCAAGAATCAACTGTGAAGAAGATTTTTCTTGCGGGGTATGTTTGGCCAAGCTTGCATGTGGATGTTCAACATTGGTGTAAAAGCTGTCACAATTGTCAGATAAATGGAAATAGAAGGTTGGTGCATGGCCCAAGGCAAATAGTGCTTGCAAATGGACCCTTTGAAAAGTGGGGCATTGATGCTATGGGTCCTCTGCCTAGGACAAAAAATGGTAAACTCTACATTCTAGTGGCTGTAGACTATATGACTAGGTGGGTGGAAGCACAAAGTGTGGCAAAGGTAAATGAGAGGACAGTGAGCAAATTCTTCTACACTCACATTTGTTGTAGATTTGGCACACCTTTGGAGATTGTTTCTGATAATGGTCCAGGGTTTAGAAAGGGATTGCTCACAGAAGTCTGTGAAGAACTTCACATTCTACATCGTCACAGTACACCCTACTATCCACAGTCAAATGGTTTGGTGGAGAAGGCTAATGGTGTCATTGCAGGAATCATTACAAAGATGGTGCAAAACAAGACAAAATTATGGGCTGACTTCTTGGATGGTGCCTTGTGGGCATATCGAACCACATATAGGGAAGCCACGGAGTTCACACCATTTCACTTGGTCTATGGTCAAGAGGCTTTGTAGCCTATCGAGCTCAACATTCCAACAATGCGACTTCATGGCAAAGGAGCACAAGATGATCAAGAAGCATGGATGGATCGACTTCTTACCTTAGCTGAGCTTGAGTGGAAAAGAGAAGCAGCATACGAGTGCTATAAGAGGAAAGCCACACAGACAAAGGAGAAGCTTGACAAGAAACTGAAGGACAAAGGCATCAATGAAGGAGATCTTGTGCTAAGGTATGACAATCGACTCGATAATCGTTTTGATACCAAATTTGAAACAAGATGGCAGGGGCCATACATAGTCAAGAAGGCTTTCAATTCAAGTTACTATCAGCTTATGGACTTGAATGGTAAAGAGCACTCCAGGAAAGTAAACGGGTATCGCTTGAAGCCCTATTTGAGTCGCCTTCTACCAAAGGATCTACCAAAGATCTGTCAGAAGGCCACTGTCTCATGTAAGTATTGTTACATGAAGCATGAGTGTAACTCTAGCCAAAATTCTGAGGGGCCAAACAATAAAGATCTCGTCAAGGACTCTGAAGCACTCTCTTTGGAAAAGATGCTCTATGATGGTACATGAATATACCATCATCCAGGGGGAGGGCTAATGATAGCCATTTTTTGGCTCTTTGTAATTGCCACAGTGAGTTACCTCACCCTACCAAAATCACCCAAACACTGTGGCTATCCCTACCATTTCACTGTATATAGGTGCGTGTGAGTTAAGGGACTTTTCCCATATCTCCTTACTGAAATAAAAAACCCTCAATTAGCTAGTCATTGGGCTAGTTGAGCCAAAAAAAAAAATATAAAATATAAAAAATATAAGTATATTATGGCCCATGCGTATGTAAATATTTCTTTGTATATAGGGCCTAAATAAAAGATTTTTTCATAATTATTTTGGTATTTATTTAAATATTTTTACCTAGGTGTGTGTTATTTATGCTCTGTACATTGCTTCACCATTACCACAATTTTTCTTACCATTTTTCATACTCTTTATTCCATATAGAAATATTTTCATGTAAGCTTCTCTTATATTTGGTGTAACTCCACCCCAACAAAAATCCAAAAAAACTAGTTTTATTTATGTGTATATTTTTTCACTATTGTGATTTTTCCCTTCCTACATCTATTTTGTTTTTTTTCTAAAAAAATTAGAACACCAAAAATATTTATCTTTTTATGGTAGCCTCATAATGAGAGAGATTTCTTTTGACCCCTTTATATTTTTTCCACTTATATTATTTATATTTGACATGTACATATTTTTTAGACCCCTCAATATTTGATTTTCTTAGTTATACTATTCACTTATATCATGATCTCAACAATATCTTCAATTATAGACCTACCAAATAAGGTCAAGGGTAGGTGGCATGCATACATGCACTATGGAGGGCTCACTCTTGGAGGTATTCAAAGAATCATCCAAAGAAGGACCCCACAAGGACCTTGTGCAGTGGAAAAAAACGGTCGGTTTTGCTGAATTTTTAAAGTTCACTTGCTCTCCGAATTTGAAAAGGTGATACAAACAAAAGTTGTAGCTCGTGGGCTGAACTTTTGCCTCAAATGTTTTCATATTTTTTTGAGCTACGAGCTGTGAGCTATGATTTTATTAGTGGACCCCAGTTTTCCCATGTTATACAGCCACACTCTCTCTTCCACTTTATCATTTTCCTCTTTCACACACACTTCTCCACTCATCATCCCCACCTCTCTCACCCCTCCTCTCTGCACCCTACTCACCTTCTCCTCAACCTTGAAGAATAAGAGAAACCATGGTGAACTCATACCTCCCACACACAATTCCATTCCAAAATTGAACACCTAGTCTCATTTTTCCTCCTCCAATTTACCCATATCTATCAAAAAAACCCATATCCAATTTACCCATATCTATAAAAAAAACTACAAAATTCATCCTCTTCTCTTAAAAGATAGCATCATGGTGGTTGATTACTCAACTTCAATTACCTTGTCTCTCAAGGAAGGTCAAGAGTGGAGAAAAAATGTACCGTCAAAGCTAGTGGACCGTCAACAAGCGTCAAAATTGGCCCTACTCAAGACACTTGGAGCATCAACCTTGTAAGAAATCCACCTTTTCTTACCTCTTAAGAGTTTTTCTTCCTTATTTGTATCCTACATGGATACTCCCATTGTAAATATCCAATTCCATTTGTAAATTAATACTAACTCTACTAACACTAACCCACTATGAAAAGTCCTATCACCTCCATTTCTCTCCTCTCTCTTTCCCCACCAACTTCTTGATAATTCCAAGCAAAAGAAATTAGATAAATTGCTGAAAATCTAACCCAACCATGGTTAGAGGAGTAACCCTAGCCTTCAAAATTGCTATAAAAGGAGGGTGTAGCTAGCACAAAAGGGGGGAGCCATAAGCAAGAGCACTATGCTATAGCTTGAGAAGCCAAGCTCAATCTCTCTAGAAGGAGCTCTTGAGTGGAAGCTCATTGTCTTATGCATGTGCATGTGTTGTAATAGGGGATTAGCAAAGGAACTCTATGCCATTTGTAAGAGAGAGAGTGTTCATTCAATTGAGAGTAGGAAATCTATCATTTCTCCTACTAGTGTAAGCCCAACATTTGCTGAATCAAGGAGGGTGGATTTGGACTAAGCTTGGATACTTTGTCTCCCTTCCAACGTGAAGAAATGGACAACAATGATGCGTAAGTGTCTTGGTGTTTTTTGTTAAGTTCTTGATAGCTCGTCTCGGGTGTTGTCATCAATCTAGCCATAAATCCCACATACTGTAAGAGGGCGACAGGGTGGAGAGGACTCCCCTGGCCTTAAGACAGTGATTGGGGTGGTTTTTCTTGTGATGCGTTGTGGTGAAATTTACGCAAGCTATGTTGAACAAATACTAATCTCACTTTGATTTGTCATGACAGATTTGTAAGAAGGTATTAATGCAACAAGCACCCTCTCCGATCCCCCTTTTTCTCTCTTTCTTACATATATATATTTATGTTTGCTTGATCATTAACGATACACTTCAAAGCAGCCTGAGCACCATCTCTCTCTCTCTCTCTCTCTCTCTCTCTCTCTCTCTCTCTCTCTCTCTCTCTCTCTCTCTTGTGTTTTAGTGTGTGAGAGTGTTCCATTGGTGTTAGGGTTAGTGTAAATTCCTTGCTTGTTTGTGGGTTGCTCTAACGATTCTCCTCTTTTGCGTCCTAGTTCGCTCTTAAACTAGGTGGTGCCCCTTGTGTAGTTGGGATTTGGCTGGGGGTTTGTTGTTTTGGGTTGTGTTGTGTTGTGCCCCAGCCCCATTGAGCAGCACGGGAGCCTTGAAGGGTGTCTAGAGGTTGCTCTTCTTGTTGCCCGCCCCGGACCGCCTCAACGTGAAGAAGGAGAAGAGCTCAAGAGGCAAGCCAAGGCGAGGAGGAAGCTTGCTCTGGTCCATTGCTAACGAGAGAATGACTCTCTCTCTCTCTCGGAGCTTGGAAAAAGATAAATCTCTCTCTCTCTCTCTCTCTCTCTCTCTCTCTCTCTCTCTCTCTCTCTCTCTCTCTCTCTCTCATCCTCAAAGCTAGCTAAGTGAAGGGCAAGTTCGAGGCTTGAATCCGGTGAAGCATTTGGTAAGGCAAAAGATGCTTGGCAAGAGCAGATAAGTAGATTCCGGCAAGATAAGGTACTCAAGAAAAAGAGAGTCAGAGATCGGCAAGAGTTGGAGTGTGGCTTGGCAAAGGAGAATAAGGCAGTGCAAAAAAAACATAAAGCAGGAAGTTATAGGATAATTGGTAGTAATTGAAGCTTGATTATTGAAGTAGTGAGCAGAATCGAAGCTTGCAGAATTCATGAGGTAAAAGAGGCAGATAAAGCGACAGAAGGGAATCTCATCACTGACATCAGTCCGAAGTTGATTAAGCATTTTCTTAAGTCTGGTGTCGCTAACGGCCCGGTTAATCTTGTAAACGGGAGCTTAAGCTCCTAGTTAGTAGATGATCCAAGTGACGGTGCTGCTAATAGCCCGCCTTGGCTAAGAATTAAGTTGGGCTCAAATCTTTAATCAATGAATTGATGATTGCGGTGATTGACAGAGTTATCAGTTGTTCTTGTTTTCTCTGTTACACACCTCCCACAGCCAGAGGCCCGACGCCTGCCCGGCTCACGTAGCGAAAACATATCCCCCGACATCTTTGGTGAACCCGATGCGAAACGAGCCGGGGTGGGAGGTAAAGATGGAGAATTTAGAGCAGATGATGAAGATGATTTCAGAATTAAGTGCGAACGGGTTTGATGATAAGTCAACAGTTCCAGATTTTGCAAAGATGCTTCAATTGGTTCAAGGATCTCTGCTTGAAATAGAGACAGTAAAGAAGAAAAATCAAATGGATGAAGCTTTGAATGCAGCTTTAGATGCAGTATACGACAAAAGACGACTCTTTGATGGCTACGATCCAGAGGGCTACCTAGAGTGCTATGAACTGGAGACCAAGGTAAGAGGGATACCAGAAGAGTTGATGGTCAAATATTTTGAGCAGTTAGTGAGTTCAGATGTGAAGGAGCAGATTCAAGAAGTTACCAAAGCTTGCAACTATGACTGGGAGTATTTCAAAGAAGGTATTGTGCAAGTACGTTATGAGCAGTATGAATGCTATCAAGAACAGAGTGCAAGTCTACTGGACTACGCAGATATCCGAGGACAAGTACGATCAAAGTTAGAAGCTGTGATTGATGAGTTTATAATGCAGGATGCTACCTTCTTACAGGCTAATGATGAAGACATAGTCAAAGCTATGTATGAGAAGTTGGGGTTTGCAGATGCCTTGCATGAAGTAGAAGTCCTTGAGGGTGAGTCTCTAACTACGCAGGGTGAATTTTTCAAAGAACATGTACATGTAGTACAAGAAGAAAAAAAATCATGGGATCAAGACAATGAATTGGCTAAAGCTCAGGAAGATGTGCAGGTGAATGAGTGCAGTCATATTCAGGTAGACATATAGGAAGATTCGGTTACAACTGATACTTTTGCTACTGACTCAGAATTAGAGCAAATTTTTTCTGGTACAGATTCTACCATAGAGGTGATTGAAAATACTGGTATAGGTTTTGCCAAAGAGTTGATTAATGATACAGATGTTATGGGTCAAAGCAGGGCTGCTGTTGAGAGCAGCAAGACCATGGTTTTTGGTATACCAGATTTATCGAATTTGGATGTACCAGATTTTGAGGACTTGGCTAAGCAAGAGTATGTGCTTGATTCAAAGGGGGTGCAGACTCCTTCATTGACAAGATTTTGTGAAGCACAGCTAGAAAATTGGAAAAGTGTTCTTGAATGTGATTACGATGATTCAGAGGGGGTGCAGACTCCTTTCACACGCTTCTGTGACCTAGAGCTATCGATCTGGCAGACTGATCCTGAATTTGATTATGGTGATTTAGAGAGGGAGCAAACTTCTTCTCTATCAAGAATCTGTGACACAGGGCTCACACGATGGCAAGATGATCATAAACTTGAGGATGCTAATTCATAGGGGGTGCATAGTGAAGTGCAATCTCTTGTTGATGAATATGATTGGTTTCATTGTGCCGATGATATAGACAGGGCAGTAGATGAAATTTTCAATATGCATGTTGAACTTTGTGCTACAAAAGTGCAAAGATATCTAGTTGAGGGTGAAAGACTTAAAGAGCAGTTTACTGCAGATGCGTTTAGTATGCATGTCATATGTGCGGGATGGAGGAACCTGAGATGTGCGGGATGGAGGAACCTTCTGAAGTGGTGGACCTAGACCTTATGTGCTTATTGGACGAAGCCTTGGAAGGGTTCTCAAACACAGATGCTAAGGATACCGATCAATCTATATGCATGCATGAGGAAGTTTGTTCAGATTCAACAGATGATGAACTTATGCAGCTGTTAGATAATGCACTACTTGATTTTGAGCCTCTACAAGATAGCGGATTGTTTTCAGATGCATCTTTTGTTGGAGCTATATATGGCTCACTCTACTCAACTTGGTCTCACCTATATATTTGTATCTTGTCCTCAATATGAGTCAGTCTTTGGGAGCATACATGGTGTGTCTCTTGTCTCGTCTCTCTCTCTCTTTCTCTCTACATCTCAACATGGTATCAGAGTAGTAACGATCACGCGCCGATTCAATTCATGGTGACAAAACAGTATGTGTATGGGATTCGCATGTAAGATTCAAAATTGATACAAATTTTATTTTTGAGCATTGATTCTTGTTAACTGTGGTTGTTTTGTGTTAAGAAGAATATGATTAGTGTTTTATGTGGCGTTTATTGCTAATCAATCTAATCGTTGATTATGTTTTCTTGTTGATGACACCCTGAACTTCATCTCAATTTTTTGGGGTGTTCTGCTCAAAATTTGGAGAAACGGGAAAAGCGCGATGGAGCGTAGCGCAATGGCTTTTTTCATCCAAAACTTGTTCGTCTCCTCGAGCACTTCGATTTGAGATCTAGGTTTGCGTCAATCGGAGTTCGCAGCAGAAAGTTATGCTGTTTTTACTGCAATTGAGCTTGACGCAGCTTTCTTCGTCCTACTTCTTCGTGAAGCGTCCGCAATCGTTTTTCTTATTTTGGCGTTAACTTCTTCGAGAAGATTTAGCTTTTTTCTATTCGTATTGTGGCCGTCAATCTTGCGTCTCACGCCACTCTATTTTGAGGACTCTTTTATTATTAACGTCTCCTTTACCCTGCCTTTTTTGGGTGACGTCTCTCACATCTTTGGACGTTCCTTGAGCATCCTTCTTACATTTATCGTTGACAAAACGTAGTACTCATATCTCTCTCTACGGCCTTCACCGTATATGGTGTGCAGATTCTGCGATCTTATCTTATACGTCTTCTCGCAACAAGATATGGCTATGAATATTCTCCTGAACGGCTTTCCTTCTGGCCAGTGTTCTGTTCCTCCTTTCCAAGGTCAAGGATTTCCAGGCTGGAAAGCAAAGATGTTGTTAATTCTTGAAGGCGATGAACTCTCCGATGTTGTTCTTGGAAATTGTGTTTGTCCGCCTCAGCCTGTTGATGCGGATAATGATAACGTGCTTATCACTGAAGGATCTATATTTGAAGCTTGGAATGTTGCCTATACGGATTGGCAACGACGTGATAAAGCAGCTCGTCGGTATATTCTTTCTGCTCTTACTGATTCCCTTTTGCTTGATATGTATGAACTGCCTACTTCCCACGATGTATGGAAGTACCTTATTGCAAACTTTCAGAAGAAATCTGTTACAGAAATACTTTATTTGAGAGGTTTGCTTAACAAGTTACAATACGAAGTTGGTACTACCATGACGGGACATATTGAATCTTTCAAATCTATTATTAATCAACTTGTTGTTGCCGGTGATCCTGTTCCACAAAAGCAACTGATTACACTTCTCCTTGATACGGTGAAGGACTCTTCTTATAATAACATTGTTACTATTCTCTCTAATAAAGATGGTCTTGATTTCGACCAAGCATGCATGTCTTTATTGAATACTCTCAACGTCAAGAACGTCGTAATGCTGGTCACGATACAGCTATGATTTCACAAGAGGAGACTGAGTCACAACAGATGGAGCGTGCTTTTTATGCTCGAAGGCGTCCATTTCAACGAGAAAACCGTAGAGGTGGCCGTCACGGTAATATTTTCTCTCGTCTCAAATTTCCTAATAAGCGATGTTCTTACTGCAACAGAAATGGTTATACTGAAGATGATTGTTGGGCACGTCAATATGATGAAGAACACAATATTACCACAAAGAAACCACGTTTATCTAGAGACTCTTCTTCTTCTTGTGAATATTGTGGACGATCTAATCACCCCACTCATATGTGCTATAAGCGTCGATTCGACACAGATCGTAATAGAGCATATGCTACTGAACATCAAAACAACATTGTACCAGAAACAAGCTGCGTCCTATGTTCAGTTGCTCCAGACAGAATACTTCATGTACGTGATGGATCACTTTTTCTTGTCGATTCTGGTGCTACAGGAAATATGACATATCAGTCTAAGTGGCTTCATAACTATCATCCACTGCCAGTTCAACGTGTTGTTTATCTTGTTGATGGTACTACTTGTCAAGTAAAGGGTATTGGAGACTTATATCTTGGCACCTTATCTTCTTCCACTCGAATTTTGCGAGGAGTATTACATGTACCAGATCTTCAACGTAATCTTCTTTCAGTTGCTAGACTTGTTGATCTTGGTCTGTTTGTTGGATTTGATCATACCAAATTCCGAATTGAGAAAGATGGACAAACTATAGCCACTGCTCCTCGAAACGGTAACTTGTTTGAACTCTCTCTCAACGATGCTATAGAAAATATTGTCACTGATCCAAGTGATCATGATTGCAAAGTATGGCATCACCGTTTTGTTCATGCTGATTTCTCAAAACTCCTTGATCTTCAACGTCGTGATCTTTTCATGGCATGGATCTTAAAGCCCATCCCCATATGGGAATTTGTGAATTTTGTGCTCTTGGGAAACACAATCGTAAACCCTTTCCTCTTTCAAATACAACTCATTCTCATGACATATTGGATCTTGTTCATACGGATATATGTGGACCTCTACCTTCTTTGAGATCACAATATCGCTACTTCATTACTTTCATTGATGATTTCTCAAGGTATACGACTGTATTTCTACTTAGACAAAAATCTGAAGCCTTATCTGTTTTCAAACAATTCCACAAGGCTGCGGAACTTCAAACTGGTCGTCGCCTTAAGAAGCTTCGTAGTGACAATGGAGGCGAATATGTTTCTCGAGAGTTTGTGAGTTACTGTGCTGACAGTGGAACTCATCATGAACACACTATTCCATATTCCCCTCAACAGAACGGTGTTGCTGAACGAAAGAATCGCACTATTCTCAATGCTGTAAGATGTATGCTGATTCATTCTGGCTTATCTCGTGTTTTCAGGGCTGAAGCTACTTTGACAGTAGTATTTATTCAGAATCATCTTCCTACTACTGCACCCTCTGGTAAGATACCCATCACAGCATGGACATGTGACATTCCTTCTGTATCTCATTTTCGAACCTTTGGATGTATTGCTTATATTCATGTTCCCAAAGAAACACGAACAAAGCTTGATGCTCTTGGTCTTAAAGTGATTTCTATTAGATATTCTGGCACTTCCAAAGGCTACAAATTCTATGACCCTTCCTCCAAGAAAGTAATTGTGAATCGTGATGCTACTTTTAATGAACAGCTTATGGGAGGCTCATGATCCATGGATGATTCTGATGATACTAAATCATTGCTTCACGCTTTTCCATTTCTTTCAGAAGATGAAAGTCTTCCTATAGAGCAACTTTCCTCTTCACAACCATCCATTCCGAATGTTGCCAATGATAATATTGATATTTTTGTTGATCTGCCTATTGATTTTGAACATGGCTCATGTCATGTTTATGATGACGATATTGTGGATAATTCTTTTTCTACTTCTGAAGATCCCGTTACTTATGATGAAGCTATCTCTTCACCACAAAAGGATCAATGGCAAGAGGCTATGGAAGCAGAGTACGATTCTCTTATCTCTAAAGGTACATGGATACTAACTGAATTACCTCCTGGTCGTACAACTATTAAATGTAAGTGGGTGTATAAGACAAAAGTAAAAGCAGATGGATCTTTTGACAAGTTCAAGGCACGTTTAGTTGCAAAAGGTTACTCCCAAGTAGCTGGTGTTGATTATCAAGAGACTTTTTCACCAGTTGTTCGCATTACAAGTGTTCGAGTTTTATTGGCATTTGCTGTTCAATTTGATTTAGAAGCTCATCAAATGGATGTGCGAACTGCTTTTCTTAATGGTGACTTGGAAGAGGAAATTTATATGGAACAACCAGAAGGGTTTGTTATTCCAGGTAAAGAAGAACTTGTTGCTCAACTCCATAAGGCACTATATGGTCTCAAACAAGCTTCGCGAGCCTGGTACACAAAATTTGATCTTTTTCTCACCTCTAAAGGATTCATATCTTGCTCGTCAGACCCCAACTTATACATAAAACGCCAAGGTAGCAGTTTTGTGATTCTTGCTCTTTATGTGGATGATACCATCCTTGTTTCCAATGATTTGGGATTTCTTTAGCAAGTGAAAAAGTTATTGTCCTCTGCATTTGATATGGTGGATCTTGGAGAGATTCACTCGTGTCTTGGCATTCAAATCCAACGGAACCGTACAAAAGGTATTTTATTCCTTCGACAGTCAAAGTTTATTGCAGATACTATTCAAAAATTTGGTATGGAATCTGCACATTCAACGAACACACCTTGTCTTGCGAGCTCTACGAAGAACACTTCTGACAATGGCGGTCAACTTGTCACAAATCAACCTTATGCTAACTTGATTGGATGTCTTCGGTTTGTTGGCATGAACACTCGTCCTGATATTCTGTTTGCTGCTAATTATCCTGGACAACATCTTGCATGTCCTTCTCTTAAGCATTGGTCTGCTGCAAAGCGTGTATTGAAATACTTGAAAGGAACTACAAATTTTGGTTTAGTCTATCGACGACAACTCACATCGGATTCTATGCAATCTCTTTCTCTTTTGGGTTACACAGATGAAGACTGGGCAAGCTCGCATTTATCTATGCGATCTACTAGTGGAAATTGCTTCTTTATAAATGGTTGTCTTGTTTCTTGGACCAACAAGAAACAACGTTGTGTTGCAGTTTCTACGACTGAGTCAGAATATGTTGCGGCATCACTTGCAGCTCGTGAGTTGATTTGGCTTCGACAAATGCTAGTTGATATTGGTCACTCTCCTCTTTCTAGCACACCCTTGCGGTGTGACAACCAAAGTGCTATTAGTCTTGGAAAAGACTATGTTCAACATAATAAGTCAAAGCACATTGCTGTCCATTATCATTATGTCAGGTATGAAGTACGCAAAGGAACCATTATGGTTGAACACTGTCCAAGTGACCAGATGAATGCAGACATTTTGACCAAAGGCCTCAACGAGTCACGTTTCATCCTCCTGCGCTCGGAGCTTGGAGTTGCTTCGGCCTCACCCTTTCTAGATTAGCTTCTTTGCTATTGTAATAGCTTTGCACATATGCCATTGTAATCTTTTAGGTATCATGCACTATGCACACTCCACATTTGCACATTGTGATCTCTAAGTCACTTGAACATTTGTACATAGATACACAATTCACTTTCACATCATCATCGCTGGTTCATATTTTCACATTGTATAGGGGCTTGGGTTTTTCCCTTGAACTCCCCAAGGGTTTTTTCATCCAAAGCTAGAGACCTTTGTTTGAGTGGGGGTGTTGGAGCTATATATGTCTCACTCTACTCAACTTGGTCTCACCTATATATTTGTATCCTGTCCTCAATATGAATCAGCCTTTGGGAGCGTACATGGTGTGTCTCTTGTCTCGTCTCTCTCTCTTTCTCTCTACATCTCAACATCTTTTGAGCCTAATGAAGAGGACTTGATGTATTCAGATATGCATGATTGGGATTCCAATATTAGTGAGAGTGAAGGTGCATTGCCAATGATTTTACCTATGATTGATGATCGACAATTGGATGAGCCAGTTGCACAGGGAATATGGCAGTATGTGATACTACCCTATGATGGAGGGGATGAACTAGCTTTTGACCAAGGAGGTGAGAGATATATGCATGATCCTAGGAAATTGACTTATATGCCATATGATCCAGGCGGTTTGTATGAAGATTTGTGGAATAATGTATGTTTATGCATTATGGATTGGAAACTCTTGTATTTTCCCTATGATCCTGGAGGATGGTGCAAATTTTTTCAAGGAATGCTCACAGTGGGGCAATTGATTGGTTTCCCGTTTGATCCCGGGGGCTTATACTAAAGTGCCAGTTGCTGATTTAAAGAGTACCAGCTATCTGATGTAGCAGGTTGCATGGTACAAGGTTTTGTTTGCTAGATTATGCTAAGTCATAAGAGTTTTCAGTTATGCAGTCAATAAGAGTAAATGGTTGGATTTCAGCTGACTTCTTTGGATAATTGATGAAGTATCTTCACATCTATTGAGTTGGTTCTGCTAACAGAACTTAAAGTAAAGGACTTGACGGCCATTCCGTGTGCAGACAGAGTAAGGCATACTTGAGCTTGACAGGGTTCCTTAAGAGAGAACTTAATGGTCAAGCCATGTGCATCATTAACTGGAGCACTTCAGTCTGGCGGGGTTCACTAAATAAGTTATCCATGATTGAATGCTTTGAAGATACGGCAGATACAGTTCATAGATTTTCGATGAACAGCTACCTAATGATTAAGCTAAAACATTGATGATAAGGTATAAGCCTTAATTTTGTTTTTCATAGGTTTACCAGTAATGTGAGTGTGATGATGGAAAGAACTTAAGGTACATGTAGCAGATGCAGATTGAAGTGCTGTCGGCACAAACTGGAGGCTGTGCAGGTTCAGAGGGGGTGAATGTCGTGCAGCTCCGCTGCCATGTAGAGAAAAAGAGCAGAGAAATGCAAGCTAAGCTTCTTTGAAGCCTACTTGATTAATGGTCAGTGATGAGGGCTTGTTAACAGGCCAAGTCTAATGATTAATGTATGCCAGATGCGGCTTAGAAGGGCCAACAGATGCCTCAATGATGCCAAAAATGAGTAGTCTTGAAGTGAGCACAGATGGAAGATTATGATCTAGAACTATAGTGCTTGAAGTGCTCTATCAGCCTGTCTTTACGTCTCATCGATTAGAGCTACGGGGAAGAAGTTATGTCACTTTGAAGTTTGAGTGGATTGCAGATCTGTACCGGATTGGGCAATTGCAGCTGATGTGACATAATTGAAATGAATGCACAGGCTTGAAGTGCTCAATTTCTGGAGCCCGTCGGTCCTTTCAGATCAGTGATCGGAGTTCCGGTTGCCAAGATATTATCCGTTAAAGATTCACCGGGGGCCGGCTCCCTACCAGTCCGGTCCGCTCCATCGGAGTGCCATATGATAATTTTTGGGGCTCGACCAAGCTGCTCTAGAATAGAGTGCAATTAAAAGATCCATAAGTGCTTGAGGAGCTTCGTGTTCGAAATGTCATCTCTTGGAATGCATTGATTGCGGGATAACTCCAACAGAGGTAGGGCCAAGAAGCTGGACAAATGCAATCACGTACGCTTATATCTTGAAGGCAAGCATCACCATGCAAGACGATATGGGCATCAAATTCATGATGATATTGTTAGTCAAGGGCTATTGGAGGAAAATTTCGTGCTTGGCAGGCTTGGCTAACCATGCCACTAACCATCCCTTGCTTGAGATGCATGCCAAACATGGCAATGTGAAGGTAGGGGAGCAAGAAGAACATCATTCAAATTGGTGTCCTTTGAGGGCCACCCGCCCAAGGGGGCATGATTAGTGGCCGCCCAAACCATTGCTTGGAGGAATGGCTGCCCGAAGTTGAAAACAAAAGCCATTAACACAATGGCCGCCTATTGAGTGTGAAAGGGAAAAAAAAAGAAAAAAAGAAAGAAGGGACGGAGTGAGCAGGCGTGTAGGTAGCGAGGAAGGCAGAACGCGAGCAGATATGAGCTCGCAGTGGCGGCTACAATCCTCAGGAGATGGCGACCAAGAAGCAAACATTGCTCAGCTTTCCAAGGCGCTCTATTCGGTACCGGGCATGGCTAGATCAACGCTGCCCGAGTCGTTCAGCAACCACGTCATCATGACGTGTCCCGCGCCACATCATTCACGGCGCCGTGACTGATGGGCCGGGGCAAAAATACGGTTTTTTTTGGGGAGGAAAAAGCTGGAGGCATGGGAGAGAAGACAAGGCAAGAAGTTAACGAAGGGAAGGACAAGCCAACAAGGGCATGAAGAGGAGAAGAGGGGCATAACAAGGGGGGTTTGAGCTCGAAGGCGAGGAGAGCTCGGAAGGAGACAAGAACTCGGAGATTGGAAGGAAAGCTTCGACAAGGATCTTGCTTAATCTCTCTCTCTCTCGAGATTTGCGAAGGATCCGTGCTAGAGCAATAAGGCAAGGGAGATAACGGGGAGATTCGAGGGAAGAAAAACGTGAAGAAGGAGAAGAGTTCAAGAGGAAAGCCAAGGCGAGGAGGAAGCTCACTCTGGTCCATTACTAACGAGAGAACGACTCTCTCTCTCTCTCTCGGATCTTGGACAAAGATAAATCTCTCTCTCTCTCTCTCGCTCTCATCCTCGAATCTAGCTAAGTGAAGAGCAAGCTCGAGGCTTGAATCGGGTGAAGCATTTGGTAAGGAAAAAGATGCTTGGCAAGAGCAGATAAGCAGATTCCGGCAAGATAAGGTACTCAAGAAAAAGAGAGTCAGAGATCGGCAAGAGTTGGAGCGTGGCTTGGCAAAGGAGAATAAGGCAGTGCAAAAAAAACATAAAGCAGGAAGTTACAGGATAATTGGTAGTAACTCAAGCTTGATAATTGAAGTAGTGAGGAGAGTCGAAGCTTGCAGAATTCATGAGGTAAAAGAGGCAGATAAAGCGATAAAAGGGAATCTCATCACCGACATCAGTCCGAAGTTGATTAAGCATTTTCTTAAGTCCGATGTCGTTAACGGCCCGGTTAATCTTGTAAACGGGAGCTTAAGCTCCTAGTTAGCAGATGATCCAAGTGATGGTGCTACTAACAGCCCGCCTTGGCTAAGAATTAAGTTGTGCTCAAATCTTTAATCAATGAATTGATGATTGCGGTGATTGACAGAGTTATCAGTTGTTCTTGTTCTCTCTCTTACACACCTCCCACAGCCAGAGGCCCGGCGCCTGCTCGGCTCACTTAGCGAACACATATCCCCAGGTAGCGTCAATCACCATTTCCAGATCTTTAGCCTTTGTGATGCGGCTAAGTGCTTCTGATTGGAGTCTTTCCGTCATATCCTGCATTTGCTTTGCATATTCATTGACTTGCAGGATTACCTCATCATTGGATTACCAATCCTCATTTCTTGTGAGCTGCCTAGACATCTCGGCAATCTCTTGTGATTCTCTTGGCGGCGGCGTGGCGGCTGGTTGTTCTTGCCATTGAGGTTGTGGTTGGCCTTCTTCTACTTTGTCATCTTGAGGCTTCATGGATTCCTCGGTCGTTTTGTGTTGTGCAGAGGTAGAAGGGGTTTCCTTTGTTTGATGTTCTTTTGTTTGCTCAACCTTGTGGTCTCCTCTGGTCCAGGACTCGCTGCCCTTTTCGGATCTGGTTCTTGTGCTTTGGCTTGCTCCTGTGTAGTGTCTTCTTTTTATTCAGGATCTGTTTCTTTTATGGGCTCAGCTTCTGTGGTTTTATCTGTTGATGATGGTGGTGGGCTTGGCATAGGGTGATCATGTTGTTCTGTAGCAGGTGAAGAAGGTCGAGGAGACATGTCACCTTGTTCATGTTGGGCTTCTCATTGTGCGATTGCTTCTTCTGTTTGTTTTTGCTGCTCTGTCACATCTTTAGCTTTTTTTTCTGCTTCTTGGGCTTCTTTCAACTTCAATGCTTCTGCCTCTTGATACATTTTTTCCCATGTGGGTTCTTCGACCTATTTCCTAGCATGGTGCTTTGTCCTTGGTCCTTTTAGTTCTATAGGTACCCACTTTGCAACTCCTTGTATTGAGCTTGGCGGATGCGTTCATAGGAGTTCTTTTCTCTCTCAAATCTTGCATGCTTCTATTGTGGCTCCTCTTGATGTGTTGCCACTGCTTTTCTTTTCATTTTCTCGATTCGTGCTCTTCTTTCCTCATTATCCGAGCTTTCACTGCTATGCCTGCTGGAGAGATCTCGGCAGATTCGTCATCAGATTTGTATGTTCTCTTGGTAGATCTTGTGGCTCAAGGGGAAGATTGTGTAGACACGATCCAAGTGTTTTGATCTGGGACGGGTGGCAAGTTGTCTACCATGCCGATAGCATGGTAGGTAATTCTTGTGAGAACCTCTTGTGCTCCCAGATATGTTATTTTACCTTTTTTCTTTGACCCTTTCAGTGTGGACAACACGTACTGTGCGCGGTCGATTAGTTGCCTGGTTTTGAAACTTGTGTAAAAGTGGTCGCAACCGCATGATTTGGTGTCCTGTACCTTGGTGGTATTTTGGCGAGGAAGTGGAAGTGTTGGTGGTATAATCTTGCAGGTTCCTCCACTTGTTTCTGGATAGGATCAGTAAATGTTGCAGCAGCAGTTTCCTTGGTGAAAGTACCTGCTGTTTTTTCCATCTCTTGCTCTCATTGTCATTCCTTCTATTGGCAGTTTGAGAGCTTCAACGACTATCTCTTTTGTAATCACCAGTTCTACCTTGTTTCCTTGTTGGTCAGAGATCTGGGCTGTTTCATCTTCTTTGATTGTGGACAGAGCTCATAATCTTTTTGGAAATCCACTCCACATGGCTCTTGCTCGTAAAATTCTCGGAGCCCCAGCCTTCTGTTGGCTTCTTTTGTGTCGGGCTTTTCTGCGACATTATATACTTCTTTTGGTAGAAGTTATAGTTCTACTTGATGTCCATCTTCTCTTTTGAATCTACCCGTGAACACTTTGGTGTTGTTCTCTTCAAGCTGCTCTTTTGACAAGTAGGTTGCTTTGACAGTTTTGACTGAACTAGGGTCCATTTGGTATGGTGGTAGCTCTTGTAGCTTCTCCTTTTGTGAGACCCTTTTCTTGGCCTTCTCTACAACTTTCATGGCTCCTGTTAAGTGAACAGAGTGTCAAAATTAGCAAATTAGGCAGATTCTTCTTTGAAATGTCCTTCAGATCTGAATTGCTAACAAATTTAGTCCAATTTGCTTCAAATCAATTTTTGAACATGCATAGATGTATAAAAACATGTAAAGGTCAAAATCATGAAGTCAAAACAAAAAATTACAACAAAAGTAAATAATCGTGATTATTTACAACTGAGTAATGTTTTCAACTTTTTACAAACTTGGCATTATAGGCTTGAAGTATGTACCAAATAGATACTCTGAGTGAAATATGGGCTCATTAGGGTGCACCAGGATAAAAATGGTACCAAACTTAGGCTTTAGGTCTCTTAATCAGTAGATGTGAAGGAATTTTGATATTTTGAACTCCAATCTGTTCAAACTTGGCTAGTGGGCTTAGAACATCATGTTCTTTGGTCCCATGATGGCAAAATTGCAAATTTTTCCCATTTTGGCCAAAAAGTAAATAATCACGATTATTTATATTTTCATGAAAATAAACATTTTTTGCTATAACTTGGTTCTAGGCATGGTATAGACCCTGTGTATGTGATATGAGATGATTTGGATAAAAAAATGTGGCTCATAACTCAGAAGTTGGCTTGCAAGGACTTCTTTGCATTTTTTGGCAATTTTCCAAGTTATAATTGATCATTTTGGCTCATACTTGAATTTTGGCATGTAATAGGTGTGTACAAGTGATAGGTGAGGTGATGATACAATTTTCAAGCCAAAATTTTGCAAAAGTAAATAATCATGATTATTTACAACAGTCAACATTTTCTTGCAAAACTTGAAAATTTTGACGTAAACTCATTCTATACACCTAAAACAAGTTCTAAATTGAATTTGGTAAAATTTGGTCTTGGCGGCATCACTTCGTGCTTTGTCGACTTTGAAATCATCGATTTTTGTGACTACTTGGCCTATAGTGTTGGTAAGTCACTTTTGAGCCTATAAGACTAATTTAGGAATTTTGGGAAAAATGCACAATTGTGGGACAATTTTTTGGTCGTTCCTATTATTTTTATGTAGGGTAGAGGTTAGAAGATAAAATCATATGGTTTGGCTTTTTAGGGAGACAAGGTGAGTGCTTGAGTCTGAGAAAAAAAGAAAATCCAAACTATTTGAAATGCTACCTTCATATGTTCTAACCAAAGTCATGTCAATCTTGAAGGTACTCTATAGAAAAATAAATGGAAATGCCCACCACATATGGGTTTATGAATTTCTACATTGATCTTGGAAAAGGAACAAAAGAGCTTATAATGTACCAGAGTATAAGAACAAGATCAACATTTGAATGGGGTTGCATGAAAACCAAGCATATAAAGGAAGAATGAAAATTGGAAATCAATAGCCTCTATGAGTTGGTTTCTATTCTCTCTTCTACACGAGGAAAAGTCTAGATGTGTGTATTTCTTTTTTTCAAAACTCATACACATTGAGCACAAAATATATTAGAACCCAAAAAAAATACATTGCGAGCTCTACTCGTACCGAGCCAAGGCATCACTTGACAAGCTTCCAAGATCATAACAAACTCGAACCACATACATTGGTTGATCAGGGGAACCACCCATATACAAAGACTACATGGAAGACAACCAAGCATAGTGTCTATCACCTTGCTCATCCTACATGTCGCCCTAATGTGGAAGAAGAATCAAGAAGAAAGCCATCTCAACTACCACCAGAGAGCAAGTATCTGCCACATACTAACCCGCTGCTGAGGTCACCCAAACACAAAGCATAAGGCCGAAAGATGGGTGGAGCCGAGACGTCTCCATCACCCACCCACATGGGGCCACAAGAAAAACCAACACCAAACTAGGTTAAGCTGCAAACCACTAGACAACTCCTTAGCATCACCGATACGAAGCAAACCAGGTGGTAGCATGAAACCCACAGTACCCTCAAGCTGACAAACATCGATCTTTGACCATGGTAGGGAGAGCAAGTTCTCTTCCATGAGAAGAAGGGCAACTGCCAAGCCCTAGTCGTAAAATAAATCATTGCCCAAAGCCCCAAAACCTAACAGGAAGGGCGCAAACATGGGAGCCCCACCCTAGGATCCACCCCTATTCTTTGGCCAATTTGGACCCCTACCTGACAACATTAGAGCCTGTGGTCCGCTCTACATCCACCCTGATACCCCCAAATGACCCAATGATAGGACCCCCAACCCGATGTGCGATCATTGGGGCTACCTCCTAGAGAGTACGAGCTAGGGTTTGAGGCCCTCTTCAGCAGGTTAGATGTGTGTTGTATGTTGGATGTGTGAACATCAAACAGAAAGAAAAAAGAGGTAAGTACTAGTTTGCAGCAATGATACGAAACAATCTTTTTTTTTGGTAGAACTCACAATGGTGAGTGAATTATATTAACATGATAAAAAAATAAAAATTCTAGTCATAACAACTCCCAACAATCATCAATACATCGATTGATGAGGGAGCCACCCCAAGACACTTTAAAGGACCTCAAAGAGCATTATGGACTAGCTTATGGACCAAACCTTGCATACTACCCAGACAATAAGGCGCCAATCGCCGTGCTCCATTCTTCTAAGTTCATCCATTTCCCCATGGCGACCATCACTACTCTGACAAGAAACAATTTTCATCATCCATGTAGCTAATGTTGTACTAACAAAATGAAAGCCTAGGGGTAACAATGTCATGCAAAGCAAAGACATGGACAAGAGGTTGATATAGAGACCCTTGTGCTTTACTCTACTGTAAGTGCCAATCAAACTTGTCAGATGCTTTAGCACGAGCGACACATTTCAAGTGAGACATGAGAAACAACTTTTACTTTAATGACTTTTTTGCTTAGCATATGCAAAAAAGAAATTGAAACTTCGTTTCAGTGTATGTCTAGCTCTATGTGTTGGATGCTAGCTCATATATGTGGTGGAGGGGCTACCAATCTCTTAATGCACTCCAACTGCACCTAGCTGGACAATCAGTGCCTCTTGAGTGCAAGCTCAAATAAAAATAAAGAATCCACCTTATGAAAGGAGACAATGTATATAACTTCTTGAGGAAGGGTTCTTGGTTGTAGAAATAGAAGTTCTTACCTAGTCCACGACTGCATCTTGAGTTTGATCCATTGCACAAGGTTGTTCACTCAAAAGGTGTCTTCGTTCAGTCATGGACCAAGGCTCGATCTCGAGTTTGAGCCATTGAGCCTTGCACAAGGTGGTTCACTTAAAGAACATGAGGATATACTCCAAAAAAAAGGTTGTTCACTCGACAAGAACATGTCTTTTTTCAATCATGGACCAAGGCTCAATCTTGAGTTTGAGCCCTTGAGTCGTTGCTCAAGGTGGTTCACTTAAAAAGAACATGAGGATCCACTACTCCAAAAAAAAGGCTCTTCACTCAACAAGAACATATATTTTTCAATCATGGACCAAGGCTCGATCTCATCATGAACCAAGGCTTGATCTCGAGTTTGAGCCATTGAACCATTGCACAACGTGGTTCACTACCAAAAAAAAAAAAAAAGAACTCCTTGTGTTAGAAACAAAAAAACATCTCTCCTATGGGTCAAGCGACGTCAACAACAAGTTTTAAAACTGACGGTACATTCGGAATTGTCAAATTGAACTTTAAAATTGTCAAGTTTGAACTTTAAAATTGACGCTCACCCCCTTTACCTCATCAAGGTGGCTACCTACAACCTGGTCTGCGGATTTCACTACTCGGGTTGCAGCCATGCCAAGAAAAGAGGGGCCATGGCTATCGGCGTCGCGATCATGGAGGTGAGGACGCTCTTTGGCATATTTGCTATGCTTCTACGACAGTGCTGACGTATTTGACGACATGAATGCGGCTACAAGAGGGGTTGAAGAAGAGGGGGGCGCATCCGGGGGTGAAGCAAGATCAGTTATTCATCTTCACGGAAACGCAGTCATCGCCTTGTGTAAACAGTGAAGGCAACCATCTGCTCCTGCACTGCTTCAAGGACAAGGTGGATGCTCGTCTACAACACAATACCCTCGTTCTGCAAAGCTACTTCCTCATGCCCTTGTTGTGGCAAAGCTACTCTCGTTCTGGATCCATACATCCCCTTGTTCTAGCAAAGCTACCGCGAGTGGTGAGGGCCACCATGCTGGCGCATCCGAAGGTGGAGTGGATAGGGTGGGTGGGCACATAAGTCATCCATGCAAAGACCCCTGCCTAGAACTCAGCTTCAAGTACATCACACCAACCTCTTCTTCCCACATATGTTGCCATTGTTCGGATCCAAAAAGAGATGCATTGTGATTGCGCTGCAAGAAACATGGAGAAGCCTGTTAAGAAGGGCTATCTCTGCATATCATGGTTGTGTTGCAGCAGTATTCAATTGGTTAGGGAACATCGGAGGAAATTGTATCGTGATGGATCACTGGGCCATCGCATATTGTATCAATGCTTGAGGGGTCTCTCTATTGAGAGTCATTCCAGCCCTCATGTTTGAGCATAATCACAACATTGGGGATTCTTTTTGTGGAGTCACCAATATATTGAGGCTGCTTCACCATAGCTTGTGAACATAAATGTCAACCTACCTTTATTTTGTGATCATGAGACGCATCATTAAATTTTAAGCTCCACTCTATTTAAGTGAAAAAACCCTGACACTTAAACATATGCATGAGCCTTTTCCCATATATAGGTTCCCATATACAAGTTTTGTTACTACAAATAGGTGAGCTTCTTTGATAATAGTTGTGGAATAGTATCCGCACTTCCAATTTGCTTAAGCATGAATACAATCTCAACAATAAATTTTTATCATCAAGATCATTTTTTGAGTTAGAGATCTAATTTTTAAAAGATTTTGTAATAAAGCTATAAGTAAGGTTTTTCTTTCAATTTTGATAGCTAGGTAGTAATAATTAGGTAAGACCAATGAATGCTTAACCATAGTTTGCGTGTTTTGTAGATGGACTTATAGAAGAGATTCAAGCTGTATTTTACTTGAAATATTTATTCTAGACATTGACTATCTTATTGTATGCTTTGACCTTTGAGTTAAGATACAATTTCTTGTTTCCCAATTCAACCTCAATGGGACTAAAAGAATGCTAGCCTGTAGAGCTTTAGAATGACTTGATAAATGTTGTTGCAAGCCTAGGTTTGAGTGGAAGGCATGCAAGTGTCCCACAAATAGGTATTTTATTAAATCACAACCAAGGACTCCCTTATGGTCTTTCCTCCTCCCCCCCCCCTGAAAAAACATTGGGGCAAGAAATGGCCAAGATTGAGCTGGGTCACAATCACAAAGAACATTAGGTACCCACAATGGCCGCATGAGATGAAGGTTTTTCTTTGGAAGGTTTTGTGGGGAGCCCCACCTACTGGAGTGAAGGTCCAAGCCAAAGGGATTGGGTCAGATAGATGCTCACCATGTAGAATAGCTAGTAAAGTCCTCCCTCACTTATTCAAGGAGTGCTTGGTCTGGCTGGGAAGATTTTTAAATGGGTCCTAAATACATGGAAAATAGGTTTCCTCAAGAACAATCTCTTATTGGGTGGCATGGTATTCAAGAGGCAAGCACTTCCTTTCAACACATAAATTGTCACATTTTTCTATTTCAAACATATTTGGAAGAGTAGGAATTGTCTAGTCCTTAAGAATGCTTTGGAAACTACTAGGTTCATTGAGTAGCATGAAAATGTTTGTCGCCTTTGGGAAGAAGATCAACTATGATGAATGGATCGGGGTTACTTCTTCCATTTCATCTATGGTTAGCACAACCATGGTCACCCAAGTATTTCCTTGGGATCCTTATCAGTGATGTGGGGTGGCTCCATTGTCCAATGTTTCTTGATTGCTGAGATAACTCATGGCTAGACATGAGCATAACGAGTATCTATAATTCTTGCTTATGTTAATATAAATTACTCACCATGTGAGTTTTGCCAACAATGAAAAAGGATACAAATTCTTGTCCCTTGTGGGTTCAATGGATTGGTTCTCCCCACTCAACAAGCAAGGCAAGCACTAGAACAAGTGAAGGTAGGAGGCAGACATCATGAAGAACATCCCATGCCCTCAGTGGCCGCATAGGATGAAGATCTTTTTTTGAATGTGCTATGGGGATCCTTACCAAGTGGGTTGAATTCTTGTACCAAGGATATTATTCTGAGTAGATGCTTACAATGTAAAATAGCTAGTGACAACAAGCGGGCTAATTTGGAAATGCAACACAATAATAGAGGCCTTGGAATTGGGGGAGATAAAAGGGTACTTTAACAACTCTATATCTCATTGGTGCTCATGAATTTCTAAGGTAGGAAATGTCCTTTTGAATCCATTGTGGAAGGAGGGAGCCAAAAAGATCATAACAAAGGACTGTGTTGGGTGGGCTTGTTTTAGGATAGCAACAATAAGAACTCAAAAGAAACAAACCAACGGTCCTTGCAGCTTCACCTTAATGGGACTAAAATACTGTTGGGCTAGTAGAGGTTTGGAACAACTAGATAGATGTTGGATGTCAATCGTTGCGAGTCCATATTTAAGTGGAAAGTCATGCGGTGGACCAAGAACGGGCACTTCTTAAACCGCAAACCAAATACACATAAAACTCCCTTATGGTCTCAAAGGGCTGGTCTTTCTCCCTGAACAATAAATTCAAACATAGTGTGTGACATTATGAGTACAAACAATGCATCAATTAGACAAAGGAAAATAGCTAGACTCAAAATACATGATTTCATCCAATGAAAAATAGAAAATATGGCCTTTTTGTATAGCTTCTACAAAAATAGAAAATTTAATCTCTTCACAAAGAATACAAATACAAACTTGAGACTTAAATAGGTCACAATTTTCCTATAAAGTCAAACATAGTGTGTGACATTATGAGTACAAAAAATGCATCAATTAGACAAAGGAAAATAGCTAGACTCAAAATACATGATTTCATTCAATGAAAAATAGAAATTATCGCCTTTTTGTATAACTTCTACAAAAATAAAAAATATAATCTCTTCACAAAGAATACAAATACAAACCCGAGACTTAAATAGGTCTCAATTTTCCTATATTGGTCTTAATGGTGCCACAACAGATACAGAGGCAACTATATAGTTGTGTGTTAAGTGATACATTTTTAAATGGCACAAAGGGTTCCCACAAACAATTGAGAGGTTGAATTGGAAAAATTAACTAAGATTTTAAGTCCCATTTAAAAAAATGGGACTTGAATAATTTCCATAATTCCCAAATATGTCTTCTATGGACTTGTCCGCTACATAGTCGTGAAGCAACTCATCCAATTTTGGCCTATTTGGAGTCAATTTGACCTCATATGTCGAATTTGATGCTTTGTAGCCTTCAAGCTATTTTTTGCTTTTTGAGGACTTGGCTTGATTGATTTTATGAAACCAATCGTATACATTGTGTATAGACCTCGTATGTAAGCTGTCTGTGGACTCAGAATGCAATTCTGGCATGTATCAAAAACCTAGCTTTTCTACTTGGTACCCCTCGACCCTTGCTAAATGGTCAAATATTGATATAGAAGTGTTATATTATGTTGAGGCATGCTACAATTCAAATCTCATCTGATTTGGTTGAGTTGACAGGCCGTTATGGTCAATTTTTGATCATAGGTCTTCATGCACTGCTCGGACTCTAGGGTTTTTTCCAGAGGTTTAGACTAGCTACCGGCCATACAAAATGGATCATTGATAAGTATAGAACTTACCCCTCATGTCTTGTGTGAGACGACGCTGAAAACAGACAACTGTGGACTCCGAAAAATACGTGCGAAGAGGGTTGAAAAGCTCTCTCTGCAAAGGCAACAAGTGGAAATGAGGTCATTTTAGCCTACCTTGGGTATCTATACCCGGACTTTTCGAACCATTTTTTCCCAATTCCCCCGTTAGTCCCAGACGAATCCCCAATCGGATTGTTGTAGCTCATTCTGCAAGAATTCTGCAAAAGTAGGTCTGGCCGCCTAATTTAGGCTTTTCGCTTCCATCTGCCGATTTGATTGAGAATTTTTGTGCCTGTTTGCCTTGTTTTCCTGATTATCAGTGTATCTTCAATTTTTCCATATGAGCTTCTTTGCTATTTATTATTAATTTTTGACCTGTTTATTGAAAAAATCAAAGAAAATAACAAAATGAGCTAAAAAAGCAAAGTAAAATTTCAATAATTAGTAAAATCCATTGAAAAACACAACTTTATTGTTTTCTGTTGGATTTCTCCATTTTTAAGTCTCAAAATCAAGAAAAATTATGAAAAATAACCGATTTAGGGTTTAGGGTTTAGGGTTTAGGGTTGATTTTCTGATAGTATATACACTATCTAAACTCATCGGTAAGATATTATCAGCTCATTTTCCCTTATTGATGATTTATAAGGACATTATTAGGTAATTTGCAAAAAATCACACGTTAACATCAAACTTTTTGTCCTTGCATGCTGACTCCTTGCATGCTACTTGTAGCATTTACTTGTCGAGAGGATGGAGAAGATTGATTGCTTCGTGGTTTGTTATGCTGGTAATTGCCTTTCCATTCCTCCTTGCTTAGTGCAATTGGAATAATGAGTTTTTTGTCTTTAGGTGATAGCTTGAGCTGATTCGTATCCCAATCTGGTACTACCTTGTATGTCCGCATCTAGGGAATCCCAAGAATCATCGTCTCATTCATGTGTTTGTCTGGTAAGCATACAAACTGATGAGGACATGAACATCCATGTACTATCACATTCAAATTGACTACTCCCAATGTTGGTGTTGGGTTCTTGTTGCATCCTTGATAGTCGCTATTCTAGCTGTCAATGACTGACTTGTTGCTTTTTTGTATGTGGAATAACTGATTGCATTTACTCTAGCTCTTGTATCGACCAATACATTTGTGCTATGATTGTTGAGTTGTACTTTAATGCGAAGGTCCAGGCATCTTTCTGCAATTCCCATTGTCGGTCATCTATTTCCAGAGTGTTGATGGGAATAGGTATTTGTTGATTCTTGAGAGCAGATTTCCTTTTCAGTACCCAAAGCGAGCTTCCTCTTGGGCTTCATCAATAACCTGCCATCGTTTTATCTTTCTTTGCTTGGCTGCATGCATTCTTTCTAGCAATTCATTGGTTAGTGGAAAATTGTACTTCTTTAAATGACATCCACTAATCCAATTAGCCATTGGTTCACCATCTAGGGTAGACAACTTAACTACTCCACTTGGAGATACATCTTCAATGATAAATGGCCCGTTTCCCTTTTTCTTAAACTTGGGAATGTGTTTCTTAAGGGAATAGACCAAAACTAAGTCCCTCTTTTTTGAAGATTTTTGTAATTAGATGGGAATCAAAAAATTGTTTTTGTTTCCACTTTTGTGCATAGATGTGAGCTACAATAGTTAGCCTTTTCTCATCTAGCTTTTCTAAATCTTCAAGTCTCTTTGACAATTCATGTCCAGCCCACTCAAGATCCTTAGCTACCCTTAATGTCAGAAATAGAAATTCTATTGGCAGTATGGCATCAAGACCATAGACAAGGTTAAAGGGTGTAGCATTTAAAGCTGTTTTAAATAAAACTCGATAAGCCCATAGAGCAGCATGGAGATTCATTTCCCAGCCTGTCCTTCTTGGACTAACCACTTTAGTCAATACCGAGCACATACTGCCAGTTGATAATGTGATGCTAGATTCCAGAGAGGAAGCCAGAAAGATCTTGCGAAACTTGGGGATGGATTACAATTTGATTCACGCTTGTCCTAACGACTGCATTTCTTTTCAGAGGGGAATACATAGACATGGAGAAGTGTCCAAAATGTGATTTCGTGAGATATCGAGTAGATTTCCACGAAACAAAAATTCCACAAAAGGTTTTGCAACATTTTCCTCTGCTTCCTCGCATCAAGCATTTCTTCGGATGTAAGTCCATGACTGCCCTAGCATCACGGCATGAGGAGAATAAATCTTTGGATGGTGTGCTACGGATTCCTGCAGATTGTGTAGCCTGGAAACATATAGACGAAACATGGCCGGATTTTTTCGGGGAAGCTCAAAATTTGCACCTAGGCCTGGCTATGGATGGCGTAAATCCATTTGGTCAAAGATCAACATCTTACAGTGTATGGCCCATTGTCATCGTCAACTACAACGTTGCCCCATGGTTGACTACCAAGAAGGGGCAGTTGTGGCTAAGCTTGATTGTGTCGGGGCAGTATAAAGTAAAGAATATGGATGTGTATCTTTGTACACTATTGGAAGAGCTACTACAATTGTGGATTGGCATAGAAGTGGTGGATATGAGCCAACACACAGGTTGACGAAATGCTTTGATCAGAGGCATTCTAATGTGGACCATGATGACTATCCCATACTAACAGAATGCTCAGGTGATTTACACTCAACCTCAAACACTGTAAATCTTGGTTTTTCTCAAGGTTATCTATTGCCATGTGTATACATGCAGGGCTTCAAACGAGCGGATATAGAGCATGTGTCACATGTGGACCTAGACTGAATGCACGTCGGGAGCCCTCATTGAAGAAGCAAATCTATGAAGTTCATCAAGCGTATCTTCCAGAGAATCATGTGTTACATGATTCTCATGTGTTACATGATGGATTTTTGGAAAGAGAGCCATTGAGGATGTCTGCACAAGCATGGTTAGAACAGCAGGAGATGTGTGATGACCGTTTTCCCGCAGGGATGAAGATATTGTCTCTATGGTACGAGTTACCATATTGGCCCTGACTCATGATACTTGCTCGATCCAATGCACATATTCAAGAATGTGGATAATCTGCTATGGGACCATCTGACCAGTAAGAAAGATACTTTGGGAGCCAGGGTTGACCTTAGAAATGTGGATCGTATCGAGCAATATTGGCCGCAGACAACATCCAATGGATCGATAAAACTCCCTAAAGCACCATGGATATTCACAGGAGCCGCAAAGTAAAAGAGACAATTCGATCTGTGTGGACCCCCACTGGTGTAATGTACTCGCTCCAAACGTGTTTACTAAAGAAGGAAAGCTTACCGGTTTGAAGTCACACGACTGACATAAAAATGTGTCAGGTATGTTTGAAGTGGAATATATCATAGTGGGAATTGTGTTACAAATTTGTGCGTGGACTTTAATATCATTGCTAGACATGTTTTGCAATTTATTTTACCGGTGGCCATTGAGGGATGTTTGTCTCTTGGCATCCGTAACACAATCTACAAACTTGCGAAGATGGTGCAATGGATCTCACAAAAGGAGATCGATGTAGACTCCATATCATTCGCCAAAATAAACACTGCAGAGGTTGTGTGCATGTTTGAGAACACTTTCCTACTACTATGCTAACCATTCAGGTGCATCTTCTTGTTCACATAGTTGATGGGGTGGAAATAGCTGGCACAATATATTCCAGATGGATGTTCTTTTTAGAACGTTTCATGAAAACACTTAAGGGGTATGTGCGTCAGAAGACATGTCCGGAGGATAGCATGGCAGAAGGCTAGCTGGTATCAGAGTCCCTAATTTACATTGGAGATTGGCTAGACAGATTTGATAAAGCCCGGGACACACTATGGTGAACCATCGATGATGAGCGCATATCTGGGATTATCCTGTGCAATCTCAGTGTTAAGAAGAAGATGAAGGAAGATCTAGAGGCTAAAATCAATTGATTTTGCATGCTTCCCAATACGAGGATGCAAAGAAAGAGCGACAAAGGGCACGGATCGAGTGGAGACGGGGAAGACGACCAACGATGCATTATCCGGTGGGTCTAGAGAGCATACCAACACTAATGAGCTTAAGATGGTTGCACAACCAATTGAAAAGTGCACAACAATGTGGCAAAGAAGTGACTGAGGAGAAGTGGGAGGACTCTCGGGGTTGCAAGACCATGGTAAGTTTGCAATGTACAACTAGTGACTTTCTAGATGTTTGAACGGCCACTCATAATCTTTGTTGGTTGTAGTATAAGTCATACACATCAGCATGGTGTAAAGGTCGACATTTTAGGATGGAATGGATAGACAAAAAGAGTTTTACTCAAGATTGTGGAATCATTGCAAAATTTGAATAGTCTAGTGGATGACCGTCCTCTGATGCAGATCCTGTGGTGGCGGAACTCACTTACTTTGGCACGCTACAAGAGATTTTGAGAGTCAATTATAGAGGATTTTTTGGTGACTTGGTCGACGTGCAATGGTTCAATATAATTCTGGAGGGTTGCAATGATACTGAACGTAGAGGAGAGGCTGGTTTCCTTGAGGTGGATTCAGCTAAGAAATGGACTGACCTAGAGACACTTTCGTAATATCCGAGCATTGTGAACAAGTAAGTCTGTAAATAGCTAACATCGAATTTTAGAAGTTATGTGCTTGGAAGCTCTCATGTAAGTCATATGGCTCTAGCAGGTGATATTTCATCCTACAAAGTCTGCATGAAACTGGTGGTACGTCATAGAGGTAGCCCCTCGTTGTGCACAGACATATGAGGGCTATCATGTGCCAATCACAGTGGCATCAATGGAGGAGATCTATTTCAAGTTATTGTAATATTTTAATGTGTTATGGGCTCAATGGGAGTTCCAAGTTGTAAAGAATAGGTCACTTAATGTGCCTAGGTTGCAGATTTAGTAAGTGGTGAGCCCTAAAGGCCTTGGGTGCCTGGACATTGCATATTTTTAACCTAGGTATATAAGGCAGTGTGCAAAAGAAATTAGGGTCATTAGGAAAAATTTGGACTCACAAAGGGGCCCTTTAAGGAGTTTGACTTTACCTCTCTCTACCAAAATGGGCGCATGGATAAATTTTTGCAAACAAACTCCAAAGTTGGTGGAGGTTTGACGATTAGAATGTCCTCTTCAATCTCTATCTACTGATATATAGCACGCCATGAGATTCCTCATATTTTAGAAGATTATTTTTTTGATTCACTTAGATTCCGACAGAGTTGTCAAATCATAAGTGAATAAAAAAAAGAATCTTCTAAAATATGAGGCATCTCATGGCGTGCTATATATTAGTAGATAGAGCTTGAAGAGGACATTCTAATTGTCAAACCTCTGCCAACTTTGGAGTTTGTTTGCAAAAATTTATCCATGCGTCCGTTTTGGTAGAGAGAGGTAAAGTCAAACTCCTTAAAGGGCCCCTTTGTGAGTCCAAATTTTGCCTAATGTCTCAAGTCATTTGTTGAGAGCACTCTTTGGTGAGAGCTCTTGAGGTGTGTGGGTATGGATTCCTTGAGCTTCTCTTTGCTCATGAGACTTGATTAACACTAATCAATGATTCATTCTCTCTCACTATGCCTCTCTCATGCTTCTTATGATTGCCTATGATGCTTAGATTAGCTAGATCTTAACTAATTAGTGGTTAATCCCTCTCTAATCTTGTGTGATTACCCTCTTTTGCTTGTGTGTGCATGTAGGTTTGTAAGGTCTCTACTTTCAAATTGCACACAAGTTCTAGTACGCATTTGTATTTTTTTGACCATCACTCCTTATTTAAGATATTCGAGTTCAAATTATGAATCGTAGGTTGAGAAAACCTAGAAATTAAAATTTACGCTACAAAATTCTGACATGTTTAGCTATAAGAATCACTAACTAACTTATTGCAAGACTTATTTATTGATTGTAGAATTTTCTTTTACTACTGTAAAGTTAATATAAGACTGTAAGGTTTAACTTAAAAATGTAAAGTAAATTATTATTAAGGAAATAAATAAAATAATTATAAAGACAAAAGAATACACAAGGATGAAAAATGAAGGCACATGGACTCACATAGGAGAGGACAAAGTGGGACACACTGTCACATAAAAAAGGAGAGGCTACTCTTGACTAATCTTAATGAGGGGGGGACCTATGTGGCCTTATCTTTTGATGATAATGACAAAGTGGTCAAGATCATGGGTACCACAAGGATACCAAAAACGCGGGTATGATTTTTGGAAAAAAAAAATTAAAAAAAAATTAAGAATTAAAAAAAAAAATTGGAAAAAAAAAGGTTGGACGTTTTTTTTTCTGCTATAAATAGAGCATCCATGCTCGCACTTTAGACATAGAGATTGCCTCTATAGCGCTCACGAAGTGCTGCCACTTCTCTTAGAGAGAAGGCGTCCACAAACCACTAAGAGAGCAAAAACTCTAGTGGACTAATAAGGTGTGTATTAATTGAGCATTCAATTAGTTTTAAGAAGTATATGTATGTATGTGTGCTATCTATTACTCTAATCTCTCTAATTGATTAGTAAGATTCAATTAGTTATGTGTGTGTGTGTGCTATCTATTACTCTAATCTTCTAATAGATTAGTAAGATTCAAGTAGATATGTGTGTGTGTGTGTGCTATCTATTACTCTAATCTTATAATGATTAGTAAGATTCAATTAGTTATGTGTGAGTGTGTGCTATCTATTACTCTAATCTTCTAATAGATTAGTAAGATTCAAGTAGATATGTGTGTGTGTGTGCGCTATCTATTACTCTAATCTTCTAATAGATTAGTAAGATTCAATTAAATTTAGAAAAGATGTGTGTGTATATTTTCTTTTACTCTAATCTCATTAAGTATACTTACTCTCTCTAGTTAGTACATCTTCACTATTAACTTATATATTGTTAATTGAAAATTAATACATAAGAGAACTCATCATATTCTTATTATACATGATGAAATTCTCATTCACCAATGTTATTATCAATTAGGTTAAATAGAATTTTGAATAATACTAAAAATTGATTTAGTTGAAGTATAGAAATTGAAATTAGAATTGGACTAGAAATGTCATGCATAAAAGTAATGCATTCCTAAACTTTCACTCGTAATTTACACACTTAATTTTTGATTAATTAAGATTAGCAAATATTTGATGTATAGAAATTAGATGTAGAACAACAACACTAAGTGTGAATCAGAGTTGGCGAGGGTTCAAATTATAGACTCTCTTTGAAAACAAGGAGATTACTAGGAAAATTGACCAATTTAAAGTTCTTAGTGTATAACATAAGTGTAGTACCAAAAAATGGCTCCAAAGCGTGCTCGAACCCAAGGCGCTAATGATCATGAAGCTGGTACAAGTAACGATGGAATCCCTACGGAAAATGCTATGTCTCCACCAATCGGACCAATCGGAGCTATGGTACACGTTAGTATTGCAGTTTCAAGTTATGCATCATTGCATATACGAGACCATAGGAATATATTATTTACCTTATGAAAAGAAAACACGGACCGAAACCCTGGGGCTTAACCCCAAGAAACTCGTCATATGTTTGACAAGTAGGAAAGATTGTCTGGTTAAACTGGTTGCTATAGGAAAGAATGTTTGTCCAAAACCTTCGGTATGGTTTTTCTCAAGTATCTCTACTTATTAGCGCTGGTATTATGTGGTAGTTGCCGAGACGTGAGATGACGCCCAGGATGGCACCACTGATGCTGTGGTGGGAATACACCCAGATTAACCTAGCTGGATACTGCAGTTTTGTTTTGCCGTGGAGTGAGGATGACGCCCAAAATGGCACCGTTGTTGCTATGATGGGAGTACGTCCAGATTAGCACAACGAGTACTTGTCTAGCGGTATGGGACGCTCATGAGGACAAGGGTTTTTATAAATAATGTATATACTAATCGGACATAATAGCGCCGGTAGAGATTCTTGAGTGAACCTAATCCAAGGGTTGTTGGTTTAAAATTGGACGACTTCTTGTTTGACTATTGTTTGTAATACTGTTTGAAGGACTGTTTTAACGAACCAGTACCATAAATAAAAAAAAGGAACATGTATGTTTTAACAGTGTGGTAGTAATTAGATAACAAAAGAAGCGTGAGTGTGGCCGTGTGGAAAGTGGGAGAATGATACCCCGACAGTATCATTCTATGGACGGGTGGACCCGATGAGTCGGGTAACTTTCCAACGCTAGAATTTGTGTTTTTTATAGTCATAAGTCTTAAAAGAGGCAAACCTTGGCGGCTGTGCTCCTGAAACATGGGGAAAAAAGCGCATAGGTTGGTCACTCTAAGATTTATACTTTTAGGTATAATTGATTATAGATAGATTTTAGATAGGGTTATGGTGGTCACGCTCCGCCATAGCGAGATAGAACCAATCCTTCACTAACGGTTCATGCCCGTGGCTACATAGTAGCTAAGGCAATGTCCGTTGGTTTTTCCTTCTCAGGATTGGAGACCTATCAAAGGTACTCCGCTCCTCTCGACAAGGGGCAGGGACCTCACAAGGTTTGAATGGAGTGTGGTGCTCGATAGATCTATGTGTGTGTGCTTGTGATTAGTGTGTTGCACGATAAGATTAGTGTTGTGTGTGTCTTGCAATCGTAGTCTGCGTGATTGGGTTGATTGGAGGTGAAGAGAAGTGGATATGGGGATTACCCTTCATTGTGGCTTAACTCCTCCATACGCCGAGAAGCTCACCTTGTAGAGTTAACCATTCATGTTGCCACGATTAGCTCACTAACCGTGTGAGTGTGTCCATGCCCTAGCCGGGTCGCCCATCTCTCCGGATTGATAATTTTGTTGGTCATTGGAGCTATTACAACGATGGAATCCCCAACATTTGGCGCCGCTGTCGGGGGCGATGGCCCACGCTAGTGTAATTGTGGTATAGTCAAATGTGTTCCCTCACTAATTTCACTACTAATTTCACTCATGTGTTTATGTTTTTGTGGTTTTTGAATGTGTGTGCATGAAGCATTGTGTTCATAATTCCCTAATGTGTGACCATATCTTGCCAATTGTGTGTTTACAAACTCTAATTTCTCACTAACCCCTTGCTAATTTGACTAATTTTTGCTAATTTGCTAATGTGCTATGAAGGATTGGAGCATTCAACCATCAATTGATCTTAAACAAAAAGGTAATTAAGGTGGTATTCTAAACCTCCCTAGAATCTAGAGATGTGTAGAATTGTGTAGAATCCCACCATGATGCATTGTAATGTGATGCAATGTAATGCTATGCTATGCTGATGCGATGCAATGTTGATGTTGTGGATTGAAAATTTTGCGATTTTTCGTTTTCACGCCGTTGTAATGCCAAAATTTTTAAGAATTGGCGGCGCATGAATTTGATAAGTATCAATTGCTAATTGATGAATGTGTGTTGCTAATTGGGTGCCTAATTGAGTTAATTGCATGCTTGGATGGTCAATTTCAAGTGTGTGTGCACTAAAATCAAGTGTGTGTGCATTCTAATTGAGTGTGTGTATACTAATTTTAGGTGTGTGTGCACTATTTTGCCCATGTTTGAGCCCCTAGAAATGAATGTGTGCATTGTGATTTTTCAATTGTGATGATTGATTTGTATTGTGCTCATGCCCAACTAATGATTTGTGAAATTCACATTGCAAATCCGACAAGTATCTCTTTTGTGTGCACACCTAAAGATTGGTAAAAACTGCCAATTTTTTAGTGTGTGTGTGTGCCTAGAAAGTGTTAAATTTTGCATAATTGATTCATATCTTGATTGCATAATTTATGTGTGTAATGATTAAATTCTACATTTTTGTGCTCAAAACAGGGATTTACACACTCTAATTGCGTCAATTTTTGACCTATTTTTGGCGATAATTTTGCCGGTTTAATTGCCTAGTCTTGATTTTATTGATAAAATTGTTGGCAATTGAATTGATGCGATTTGTGCAATTGAATTTGGACGCACTATTCCCCAATGTGTGGAGAATTTTAATAAAAATGTTGGGTATTTTTCGGATAATATCTGGCAATTTTTTGCTAATTTTTGCATTAATTTTTGGATAATTCCATTAAAAATTGATTTTGCGATCTTTACAAGCCATTTGGTGTGTGCGTATTTAGGCATCAGATTGTTCGTATTCGTGTACTCCGTGGTTGAGTTTTAAGCGTTTTACTATTTTCGGAGGCCGGGTGGACAATTTTGTCGTGAATCGCATTTTCAGTGTGCTTTTTCGTGTCGAAAATGATCGATTGTGAATAAAAATGACTTTCTAATATTCCTAAAATTTTTCGGGAGTTTTTGGGATTTTTTGGTGTTTTTTTGGAATTTTGGCTAATTTTTTGTCATTTTTGGCATTTTTGGAAATAAGAAATTCATAAGAAACAGGTTTCGGGCTTTGGTACCATGCCTTCTGGTGCATAAAATTCTCCGTCGGGTAGATCTTTACGGTCTCTTGGGACAGTTTTCTTAGACGTTAAAAAATAAAATATAAAAATTTCTTCTCGTCTGCTCTCGTCTCGCTCTGTGTGAACCCACCCCACGAGCTCACTCTCCCCTAACTTACACTCTCTCACCTCCCCCTCACACTCCCTCATTCCCTCTCTGCCTTTGCCAGCGCATAGCATTAGAAAAAAAACCGAGGTCCAATGTACTTTAACCGGTTGAAATTCTAAAGATCCGGTTAGATTTTGAGCTTGCCTTGAAGAAAATCGAGAAATTTTCACGGGTTTTAGTGTAATTACCGGCAAAAGCTTCAAATTTCGACCTAAAAGCCGGTAGAATTTCGAGTTTGCACTCATTTTCTTCGATTAGAAAAAAAAGCCTTTTTCTAGCCCTGTTTCTAACTCTCCCTCTACACTCCTAGTGTGACCTCCCTTTTTCTCTCTCTTCTCTCTCTCTCTCTCTCTCTTTGCTGTAAGCCTATTTGTCTTTTTCCCTCTCGCCAAGTTGCCCGGGTCCCTCGCTCCCGCTGAGCCTGCTCGGCTGCCTCTGCGCACCCACGGTGACCCACCCTCCTCGTGCACTGGCTCACGTTCGCTGTCTTTTCTTTGTCATTGTATCGCTGCAGGCCGTGCGTCTTCACTCGCGCTGCAGAAGGTATTGGTCAACGACAATGCGCACAGTCCGCGACTCGGCGTCAAATGGCAGGTAAACTTTAGGTTAAGTTATTCTTTTTTTTAATTTTTCTATTTAAAAAAACAATAAAAAATATCAAAAACATTAAATTTTTTTTAAAAAAAATCATCAAAAACATTAAAAAATTCACAATAAAATAGAAAAACAAAAAAACTCACAAAAAATTTAAAAAAGAGTTTAAAAAATCATAAAAAATTTAAAAAAAATCACAAAAAAAAGAAAAACATAGAAAATTCACAAAAAATCTAAAAACCTCATAAAAATTTACAAAAAAATCAAAACTGTACAGAAATAAATCTTAAAAAATGGAAAACACATGGAAAAATCAATAAAAAGCCAAAAATTCACAAATAAATAACAAAAAATAATAATAAAAAATACTCACAAATAAATCAAAATTGACAAGAAAAATCATAAAATTTGTAAAAAATTCATAACAGCGCACAAAAAATTCTAAAAAATAGAAAATTCACAAAAGAATAAAAAAAACTTGAAAAACCCAAAAATCCCACAGATAAATCACAAAAATAGTAAGAAACTCACAAGTAATCCAAAATCGTCCAAAAATTTCTAAAATTCACAATTTTTTTTGTAAAAATAAAAAATTTATCAAAAAAGACCGTTAAAAAACATAAAAATACCAAAAAATTAGAATATTCTAAATTTCACAAATAATTAGAAAAAACAAAAAGATTTCTTGTAATACTAATCCATGGAGAGTGAAACTTGCTTATGACAAGTGAGTCAAGCAAAAATAGATAGAAGGCAAGGGGAAAGGAAGGGGGGGGGGGAGGGGGAGAGAGGAAACAACTCATATGTTTACACCAAACGCGTTTTGCTATATTAGCTCATCAGTGGTGCAAACAAAAAGGGAGGGAGGAAGGGGTATAAGTAGGGAGTCATGGTTCAAAAAACTATACAACATACCATAGTTAGGGAGGAGAGGCTAGTTTGGAAGGTGAGTAATTCCTCTTTAAATGTGGGGGGTACATGCAAAAAAGGTGGGAAAATATTTTTAGGTGGGAAGTATAAGAAGGCAGTACAAGTACATAGGGGATATTTAAAGTTATTGAGGGCCTTGAAAGAGAGGCTAGTCAACAAAGTTAAATGCGCCTAAAATGAGAAAAGATTTGGAAGAGGTTATAAGAGGGGAAAAATAAGGGGTGGAGTTATGGAGGAGAGAATAGCATGGTTAGGTAGGGTCGGGTTTGGAAGGGTTATTAAAGGGGAAAAATAAGAGGTGGAGGAGTTTATGGAGGAGAGGATAGCATGGTTAGGTAGGGTCGGGTTTGGTAGGGTTGGGTTTAAGGGAGAGGAGGGTGCCAAGGCTTGGAGCATTGAGCCAACATACAATAGGTTTAGGAAAGTGTGCGAGCTTGGGATCATTTTTGAGAAGCTTAGTGAGTGGTTTGTTGATGGTGCGGGAGAGGTTTAGAGTGCGGGTAAGGGGAGAGAAGGGACTTTTTACAATGATTGGTGAAAGATTGGTTTTATGTAATTTACGAAGTAGAGATGGTCTAACTTTATAAGAAACATAGAGGAAGCAAGCTTCCAAAAGGGAGGGGGGATAGCCTTTAGCTCTAATCCTTGCATAAAAAAGGTTGTGAATAGTGATAAAGCATGAAAGAGAGATTTCCCAGATAATGTATCTTTTGAGTTTTGAAAGGATGAAAGAATTCGTTTGGTGCGTAGGATGCTAAGACTACCAAGGTATGTAGTTGTACGCGTTGAGGCTTTTTTGGTGACAATGTGAATCCAGTAAACCAAAGGTGGCAAATGAGGATCCTTTGAGGAGGTAGATATCCAAGATAAAAGTTTCTTGAGAGGAGATGGAAGAGGATATTTTGATATGTTCTTGGAGGGGATGTCTATAGCTTTGAAGAAGATTTTTTAAACAAGAAGCAGGACCATCCCAAATGCCAAAGGCATCGTCGATGAATCTTTTGAAATAAAGAAGGGAAGGGGAGGTGAGTAGCTTCATGCCTTCCTCCAGGGAGCAAAGAAAAAGGCAAGCGTATACTACTTCAAAATTTGATCCCATTGCTATGCCTTTGGTTTGATGCCAAACTTCTCCTTTGAAAGAGAGATAGTGATGATTGAGGATGAGAGAGGCTAGGGAAATAATGAAGCGCACTTTTGGAGAGGGAAAGAAATCCTGGATGGAATTTTGAGAGCTAAGAGTCCCTCTATAATGGGGATGCTAGGATAGAGGGACTCTACATCAAAGGAGAAGAGGATAACATGGGGAGGAAAGGGGGTTGAGATGAGGTCCAAGATAAGGGAGTGGGAATCGGTGTTATTTTCTGGATAAGAGGATAGGGTAGAGTTGTGTGTAGAGTCATTTGGAGGATATTTCTAATACATATCCCTTGTAGGAACAAATGGGGTGGCCTACAAGAAAGGGTTTATGGATTTTGGGTAGGAGAAAAAGGGGCAAGGTTTAGCTTTAACTAGAGAAGAGGAGAGGATGAAATCCCTCTCGTTGCTAGAGAGAAAGGGGTAGCCCAAAATCATAGAGGTGAGGAGGGAAGCAACAAAGGCTAGAGGAGGGGAAGAAATCTTGGAGTAGGTAAAGGGGTCCATGAGGTGGCGAAGGGCTTCTTTATCATACCAATCTTTGGAGAGGACAACGGGTCCAAGGTTTTTATCTGCGGGTTTGATAACAATGTTTTGATTATTATTTAAGGAAGAAAGGACATTAATGAAAGAAGGTTTGGTACGGAAAAGAGTAATAAAGGAGAGAAGAGAATTGAGGAGAGTGAACACATGTTTGAAGGCAAAGTTAAGAGAGGAGGAAGGCGAAGGTGGATTCCAAGTGGGATTGGGAATAGATAGAGAGAGGTTAGAGGGAGGGGAAGAGTTTTTAAAGAACATTTTAAGATGGAGGTTTCTTTGTAAATTAGAGTAGGCTTTAAGTATGGAAAGAGGAGGGGGTGGAGGATAAGGAGGGATATAATTGATCCCAAGACCTAAGAGTTTATGCTCGGAGGAAGAGAGAGGGTGACTAGAGAGGTTGTGTGAAGAGAGGTTTGTAATCTTGTTTTCAATTCAAGAATGAAGGTAGAAAGATTGCTTAGAACCAAAATTTTAAAGAGGTGAGGATTAGTTAGAGGAAGCCAAATTTAATGACGCTTTTTTCCCGAGTGGGAGGGATTTGGGAGGAGAGGGAAAGTATATGGAGGAGGGGTCCAAAGGTGAGGGAAAAGGGGGGGTTTAGGGAAGAGCAAGTGGACCCAAGAGGTAGGGTGCTCTAGCCCTAGTTCGTCTTCCTCCATTGTAAGTCTTTTCAGCCTTTCGGTAGGCTAAACTTGGGATGTAGAGGCTTGGTATGGGGTAAGCGGGAGGGTTTAGGAGAAGGAGAAATCAGTGGGTAGTTGGGAGTTTGGAGGAGAGAGGGTAAGTAAGAAGGGTTGCTAGAGATGGGAGAGGGATTCTTTGGAGTGTTTAAAATGGGGAGATTACAAGGGAGGGAGGAGTGGCGGGGGTAAAAGTTAGGAGGGGGGGTTTTAGATTTCTTCAATGGTTGTCGAGTGAATTCTTCATGGGAGTTTTTAGCCAAGGGAGGGTTTGGTTTGAAAGATTTGGCTTGGAAGGAGGAAGGCTTTGGGTGGGTAGTATGGTGAGAGCTCTTGGGGACAGAAGGTTTGAGAGGAGGTGAGAGGAGTTTTTTCATTTGGGCGGTGACCTTGTGTTGCACCAATACACCCACCGTTTCCTCTTTAGGTAGGGATTCCACCTCTTCTAGGAGATTTGTGATCTCTTTCTAGCACCATGATCCGCCATGCTCAAGGAAGAGGCCAAGTGAGTTTGAAGAATTTCATTTTGTAGGAGTGCATCAAACTCGTTGAGGGAAGATAGTTTCCAAGCAAGGAGTTGGTTGTGCCAAGCCGAAGGTAGCACTCTAGGGAAGGAGATGGGTGCAAGCTTTGTAGTGAGCTCTAGAAGCCTCTCTTCCACAATATCGTGGTAGTCATCAAAGATTTTTTGAAGATTCTTAATGAGCAAAGTTTGTTCTTGGATGTATGCTTTAGTGCAATCTAGTTGAAATTGTATGTTTAGTGCCTCTAATTTAGCGCTTAAAAGCGCTTGTGCATGAATGTCTTCTAAGGCAAGACGAGGTGTTTTCATACAAAGACTATGAGGGGCCTTTTGGTTAGCGTGAAGGTTTTGAAGGTGTGTGAGATGGGCTTTGGCTTTGTTAAGCTTGAGGTTAAGGGATTTAAATTCTTCCAAAGGAAGGGATACAATTTTTTAAACTCCAAGGGTTTCTCTATGGCGGGTAGGATGGGGAGGGATGGTGCGTAGGGAGAAAGATTCAAAGAGTTAGCGGAGAGAGACCCGAAGGAAGAGGGGAAAGTAAGGGGAGTATTAGTGAGGATGCCACTTTGAAAAAAATTGGCAAAAATACCGCCTTGGTTTGGATAGGGGAGACTCGTAAAGCCATGCTTGGAAGAGCTATCCAAATCGGGATGAGTAAAAAGGGAGGGGTTGTTCTTGCCGTGGTTATTGGTAGAAGGAATAGAGAGTTGGTCAAGATGTTTGATTGGTAGGTTAGTGGTGAGTCCCAAGATTTCGCTAAACAAAGTCTTTTTAGAAGAGGTAATGGAAGGGGTAGAGGTTAGCATTGGAGTGGTTAGGCTTGAAGAGGGAGGGTTGATGAAGCTAGCCGCCGAGATGAAGCCGAGAAAGGACGCCACGTCCACGGGTTGGGTGTTAAGGGATTGGGAAGCCACAAAGGGGGAGGGTGCAAGATGGTTTGAAGGGGTAGCCATCCCGGTAGCGGGTAGATTGGTGGATGGAACCCCGGGGGTATCGTCAATGGCCATCGCTATGGGAACAAGAGCCAAGGAAGAGGTGGAGGGATAGGGAGGGGGGGTAGCCATCACAAGTGAATGGGCTTAAGGTTATTACAGTCAAAAGGGCACAATCAAAGGTTATTGCAGTGGGGGAGAGGGCGCCGTCAAAGTTGAAAGATTGGAGGAGAGGGCGCCACGGAAGTCTCTAAGCCTCAGTAGTCTGTTGAAGTCACCGCCACCCATAGAAGTCGCCAAGCCCGTTGAAGTCACCAAGCCACAGTATTTAGTTGAAGTTGCCAAGCCGAGCTTCTAAGGCTAGTAGCTGAATGGCTGAGCGGACGCCTCGGCTTCTGTAGTCGCTAAACGAAGCTGCGGCCGTTGACTGGTTGTAGCCACAACCTGAGTGAGCAGAGCTTTAAACGCTGTGGCCGTTCCCTTGTAGCAGCCGCCCACTAAGAGAGCAGGGTGCCACGTGTAGGGCTGCTGAGGTGGTGGCCGCTCACTAGCTGTAGTCGCCAACAGAGCGAGCAGGCTGCTGAGCGGGGGGCTGCTAAAGCACTGGGATCAAACCAAAGGTAGCAGGCAGTGCATGTAGGATTCCATGATGGTGCCCCCGTCCGCCTGTAGATGCAGTTGGATGGTCGTTGGCAAAATGCTATCGTAATGGTGCAGCCACCAGCTATCGTAGAGATGTAGTCACCATCTGTTAGTACCCGTGTATACACAATCACCTGGTTGCCGGGTTGCCGCCAATGTTGATGTAGTGCTGACGCGATCATGACGCAGACACTTGGTTGCCGCCTAGTTGACGCAGCCGTATCGTCGACGCAGCCACATGGTTACAGCCGTGGGTAGAGCCTGGCTGGGTATGGTGTGTGTGAGGATTTTCCCAATAGGTGTTGTGTGCAGGGAGTCTGCTACAGCCGTCGTCTTGTCGTCATTTGATGAGGTGGTCCGGGGGTTGGTGATAGAGAGAAAGTACGCCGATAAATTGTGGGCAAGTGTGGAGGTGTGGACCCGCTTGCAAGTGCCAGTGAGCTGGTGCACTATAGTGGATAACAGTAGGTGCGAGGATGTGAAGGTCTGAGCCTGTGAGCTTGCAAGCAGTGTGCAGACATTAGCTTGCGATGTAGTGTGGCGGTGCTCAAGGCTGCTGTTGTGGTGGGATCATGGTGTGAGCAAGGGGCAGAGGTTGCACAGAGGGCGCGATGAAGCCAGAAAGGTGCGATTTGTGAGCACAAAGGAGGGGGGGGGGGGGGGGGGGTGTACAATGAAAATTGAAGGAATGTGGACTGTCCATAGCCGCCAAGGAATAAGAGCCTTGAAAAAAAAGGGGCCGTTAATACCTTGGGAAAGGCTTTTTTGGAAAAGAAGCGTGTGAGCCGTATTATCATAGTTAGAAAGGGAATAAATAGGGGCCAGTTCATGCTAAGAAAGATAGGTAAAGGTTAATAAAAACTGGTAAAGGATGGGCGGGAAAGGAAAAGAGAAAATGAAAGAAGGGAAAGGGGGGGCGGGAATGGTGAAGAACAATAGGAAAGGGTGGATAGGAACGGAGACGGAAATGAAGCAAGCGCTGCGCTAAAGAGAGAGCTAGCCGCCCCTTTAAAAACATTTCTTGTAATACTAATTCATGGTGAGCGAAACTTGCTTATGACAAGTGAGTCATGCAAAAATAGATAGGAGGCAAGGGGAAAGAAAGGGGGGGGGGGGGGGGGGGGGGGGGGGGGGGGGAGAGAGGAAATAACTCATATGTTTACACCAAATGTGTTTCGCTATATTAGCTCATTAGTGGTGCAAACAAAAAGGGAGGGAGGAAGGGGTATAAGTAGGGAGTCATGGTTCAAACTAACTGTACAAAGTAACATAGTTAGGGAGGAGAGGCTAGTTTGGAAGGTGAGGAATTCCTCTTTAAATGTGGGGGTTACAAGGAAAAAAGGTGGGAAAATATTTTTAGGTAGGAAGTATAAGAAGGGAGTACACGTACTTAGGGGCTATTTAAAGTTATCGAGGGCCTTGAAAGAGAGGCTAGTCAACAAAGTTAAATGAGGCTAAAATGAGAAATGATTTGGAAGAGGTTATAAGAGGGGAAAAATAAGGGGTGGAGGAGTTGTGGAGGAGAGGATAGCATGGTTAGGTAAGGTCGGGTTTGGTAGGGTTATAAGAGGGAAAAAATAAGAGGTGGAGGAATTTATGGAGGAGAGGATAGCATGGTTAGGTAGGGTCGGGTTTGGTTAAGGGAGAGGAGGGTGCCAAGGTTTGGAGCATTGAGCCAACATACAATGGGTTTAGGAAGGTGTGCGAGCTCGGGATCATTTTTGAGAAGCTTAGTGAGTGGTTTGTTGATGGTGCGGGAGAGGTTTCACGTGCGGGTAACGAAAGAGAAGGGAATTTTTACAATGGTTGGTGAAAGCTTGGTTTTATGTAATTTACGAAGTAGAGATGGCTTCCAAAAGGGAGGGGGGATAGCCTTTAGCTCTAAGCCTTGCATAAAAAAGGTTATGAATAGTAATAAAGTCCGAAAGAGAGATTTCCGGGATAATGTATCTTTTGAGTTCTGAAAGGATGAAAGAAATTTTTTGGTGCGTAGGATGCGAAGACTGCCAAGGTATATAGCTGTACGCGTTGAGGCTTTTTTGGTGACAGTCTGAATCGAGTAAACCAAAGGTGGAAAATGAGGATCCTTTGAAGAAGTGGATATCCAAGATAAAAGCTTCTTGAGAGGAGATGGAAGAGGATATTTTGATATGTTCTTGGAGGGGATGTCCATAGCTTTGAAGAAGCTTTTTTAAACAGGAAGCAGAACTATCCAAAATGCCAAAGTCATTGTCGATGAATCTTTTGAAATAAATAAGGGAAGGGGAGGTGAGTAGCTTCATGCCTTCTTCCAGGGAACAAAGAAAAAGGCAAGCGTATACTACTCAAAATTTGATCCCATTGTTGTGCCTTTGGTTTGATGCCAAACTTCTCCTTTGAAAGAGAGATAGTGATGATTAAGGATGAGAGAGGCTAGGGACATAATGAAGCGCACTTTTGGAGAGGGAAAGAAATCCTGGATGGAATTTTTGAGAGCTAAGAGTCCCTCTATAATGGGGATGCTAGGATAGAGGGACTCTACATCAAAGGAGAAGAGGATAACATGGGGAGGAAAGGGGGTGGAGATGAGGTCCACAATAAGGGAGTGGGAATCTTTTAGGTGTTATTTTCTGGATAAGAGGATAGGGTAGAGTTATGTGTAGAGTCATTTGGAGACATTTTCTAATACATATCCCTTGTAGGAACAAATGGGGCGGCCTACAAGGAAGGGTTTATGGATTTTGGGTAGGAGAAAAAAGGGGCAAGGTTTATGTTTAACTAGATAAGAGGAGAGAATTCAATCCCTCTCATTGCTAGAGAGAAAGGGGTATCCCAAAATAATAGAGGTAAGGAGGGAGGCAACAAAGGCTAGAGGAGGGGAAGAAATCTTGGAGTGGGTAAACGGGTCCATGAGGTGGCGAAGGGCTTCTTTATCATACCAATCTTTGGAAAGGACAATGGGTCCAAGGTTTTTATGTGCGGGTTTGATAACAATGTTTTGGTGCTGATAGGATTAGTGTTGTGTGCATCTTGCAATCATAGTGTGTGTGATTGGGTTGATTGGAGGCGAAGAGGAGTGGATATGGGGATTGTCCTTCATTTGCTTAGCTCCTCCATAGGCCGAGAAGCTCACCTTGTAGATTTAACCATTCATGTTGCCACGATTAGCTCACTAACAGTGTGAGTGTTTCCATGCCCTAGCCGGGTAGCTCATCCCTCCGGATTGATAATTTTGTTGGTCATTAGAGATATTGCAACGATGGAATCTTCAACGTTTGGCGCCGCTGCCAGGGACGATGGCCTACTCTAGTGTAATAGTGGCATAGACAAATGCGTTCCCTCACTAATTTCACTTGTGTGTTTATGTTTTTGTGGATTTTGAATGTGTGTGCATGAAGCATTGTGTTCGTAATTCCCTAATGTGTGACCATATCTTGCCAATTGTGTGTTTACACACTCTAATCTCTCACTAACCCCTTGCTAATTTGACTAATTTTTGCTAATTTACTAATGTGCTATGAAGGATTGGAGCATTCAACCATTCAATTGATCTTCAACGGAAAGCTAATTAAGGTGGTATTCTCAACCTCCCTAGAATCTAGAGATGTGTAGAATTGTGTAGAAATCCCACCATGATGCAATGTAATGCTATGCTATGTTGATGCGATGCAATGTTGATGTTGTGTTGAAAATTTTGTGATTTTTCGTTTTCACGCCGTCGTAATGCCGAAATTTTTAAGAACTGGCGTCGCATGAATTTGATAAGTTTCAATTGCTAATTGATGAATGTGTGTTGCTATTTGGATGACTAATTGAGTTAAATGCATGCTTGGATGGTCAATATCATGTATGTGTGCACTAAAATCAAGTGTGTGTCCATTCTAATTGAGTGTGTGTATGCTAATTTTAAGTGTGTGTGCACTATTTTGCCCATGTTTGAGCACCTAGAAATCAATGTGTGCATTTTGATTTTTCAATTGTGATGATTGATTTGTATTTTGCTCATGCCCAACTAATGATTTGTGAAATCACATTGCAAACCCGACAAGTTTAACTCTTTTGTGTGCGCACCTAAAGATTGGTAAAAATTGTCAATTTTTTAGTGTGTGTGTGTGCCTAGAAAGTGTTAAATTTGCATGATTGATTCATATTTTGATTACATAATTGATGTGTGTAATGATTAAATTTTGTGTTTTTGTGCTTAAAACAGGGATTTACACACTTTAATTGCGTCAAATTTTGACCTATTTTTGGGGGTAATTTTGTCGATTTAACTGCCTAGTCTTTATTTTATTGATAAAATTGTTGGCAATTGAATTGAAATGATTTTTGTAATTGAATTTGGCTGCACTATTCCCCAATTCGTGGAGAATTTTTAGAAAAATTTTGGATATTTTTCGGAAATGTTTTGCAAATTTTTGCTAATTTTTGCATTAATTTTTTGATAATTCCATAAAAATTAAATTTTGCGATCTTTACGAGCCATTTTGTGTGTGCGTATTTAGGCATCATTTTGTTCACATTCGTGCGCTCCATGGTCGAGTTTTAAGCGTTTTACTATTTCTGAGGGCCCGGTGGATAAATTTTGTCGCGAATCGCATTTTCGATAAAATCTGCTATTTTCAGTGTGCATTTACATGTCGAAAATGATCGATTGTGAATGACAATGATTTTCTAATATTCCTAAAATTTTCTGGGATTTTTGGGATTTTCTCGTGATTTTTTGGAATTTCGTCTAATTTTTTATCATTTTTGGCATTTTTGGAAATAATAAATTAATGAAAAACAAGTTTTGGGCTTCGGTACCATGCCTTGTAGCGTATAAAATTCTCCATCGGGTAGATCTTTACGGTCTCTTGGGACAGTTTCCTTCGACGTTAAAAAATAAAATAGAAAAATCTTCTTCTTTTTCCTCTACCGTCTGCTCTCGTCTCGCTTTGTGTGAACCCACCCCACGAGCTCACTCTCCCTCTAACTTACACTCTCTCACCTCCTCCTCACACTCCCTCATTCCTCTCCGCCTTTGCCACCGCATAGCATTAGAAAACAAAACGAGGTCCAATGTATTTTAACCGGTTGAAATTCTAAAAATCCGGTTAGATTTTGAGCTTGCCTTGAAGAAAATCGAGAAATTTTCACGGGTTTTAGTGTAATTACCGGCAAAAGCTTCAAATTTCGACCTAAAAGCCGGTAAAATTTTCAGTTTGCACACATTTTCTTCGATTAGAAAAAGAAGCCTTTTTCTAGCCCTGTTTCTAACTCTCCCTCTTAACTCCTAGTGTGACCTCCATTTTTCTCTCTCTTCTCTTACTCCCTTATTCTCTCTCTCTCTCTCTCTCTCTCTCTTTCTCTCTCTCTCTCTCTCTCTCTCTCTCTCTCTCTCTCTCTCTCTCTCTCTCTCTCTCTCTCTCTCTCTCTCTCTCTCTCTCTCTCTCTCTCTCCGCTAACTTTTCTCTGTCACTGTATTGTTGCAGGCCGTGCGCCTTCATTCGCGCTGCATAAGGTATTGGTCAACGACAGCGCGCAGAGTCCGCGACTCAGTGTCAAATGGCAGGTAAACTTTAGGTTAAGTTATTCTTTTTTTATTTTATTTAAAAAAAACAATAAAAAATATCAAAAACATAAAAAGAATATTTAAAAAAATCAAAAGAAACATTAAAAATTTCACAATAAAATAGAAAATACTTACAAAAATTTAAAAAAGAGTTTGAAAAATCATAAAAAGTTTAATAAAATATATCAAAAAATTCGTAGAAAAATAGAACAACATAGAAAATTCACGAGCCGTTTAGAACGACCTTTAGAGCATGCTGAACACTATATTCCAGAGCATTGACTTGACATTTTGGACACCTTTATCTATCATCCCATCTGCCCATCCCGCATCACTTTTGGTCTTAAAAACATCCCACCTTATGTACAAAATTGGTATCTGCTACCCGCCACCTTTTCTCTTGTGGGTTTGCCAACCCCCTGCTTTATCTGTCATCAACCGCCTGGGTCAAACACCTTGGACTGGTCTTCTCCATCCACCTGTAACAACCTTGCATAGTGCCACACCAAGGCACACAACCAGCTGTATATACAACCTGCCAACATCATGCTTCTACCACTGCAAGCACTTATTGGCAAACTGCCCACTCGCAACCTAACATCTTCAAGAACACCAAATAGAGCACCCTCTTGCTCACCCAACACTCTCGACATACCTGACCTATCCTCCCAACCATGTAAGGCTAGATCCTCATCTAGCAGATCCTGTACCTATTCAATAGCACATTGCACAACTGCCTTTATTAGCATCCCCTTCAACCACCACTGATAGACCTCCTTAGAAATCTTGGACACTGCCTTGTAATCCGAATTGCCTGTCACACAGAGGCGCTGAGTGTGTAGGAAGCACCTCTATTTTTTACTTTGCACTGTCCTTCCCACCTACCATGAACTCAATTCCAGCATCATCAAGCTCCTTCTCTTCAACTGGCCCTTCAAGGTCGATAAGCACCACCTGCTCTTCCATTGCAATTACCTGCTCTTCTACCACTCCATCATCAATCTCTGCCAAGGAAGAGAGAAACTCGTTCTCTACCACATCCTCCTCATCCTCTTCCATAGGTACAACTGCTTCATGCCTTTTGGCAAAATTCTGCACCTATTGTACTACCATGGCATACTCTACTGCTACCTTCATCAACATGGTCATTAGCACGCACACCAGCTTTACCTGCCCTTCACCACATGTAGGCCTAGACTGGTCCATTTAGTCTCCACTAAAAACTTCGGCTTGCACTTTATGCTGCTTCTCGTACATATTCACTGCCTCTCCGCTCACATGTAAGAGGTCGAACTCATCATACCTGGATTGGGATGACTCCGTCTCCCAACTCGTATCTGCGTCCATAGAGCTACTATCACTCGACCTAGTCTCCTCTTCGGTTTCAAGCTCAGGATTCTCCTCTAGCTTCATCGCTTTGACCTCGTCTATAAACCGTACTCTTTGCTCTTTACCGCATTCCAATGGAGCTCCAATAGCTTCACTCGAACTTGGCATCACATCCTTTGCCCACTCTAGAACCACCTGCACATCCTCCACAATTGGAACTGCTCTAGCTGGAATCTTCGGCATAGGAACCACCCTGTCTTTGTGTAGCGAAAGAACCCTTGGTTCTTCTCGCACTTGCACTTCTCTTTGCATCACTTGCGGCTCCGGCTACCACCACATTACACTGCTTTGGCATCACTACACCTTGCAAACACTACTTAGCCTCGTGCTTCTTCAAAATCTTTTTGGTCCACCCTCTCGCTAGAGCTACCACCTCCTCATACGACATCAGGCCATCTACCTCCACCTTTTCTTGCACTTCCTTATGCAGGCAATCCATTAATTTACTCAACTTTAGAAAACTGGCATTTTTTGCAGCAGTTACCTTCATCAATTTCCCCCAAAGGGCTTCGAACTCCCACTTGAACGCTTGAAAATCAACCTCCAAGATTTGCTTCAAACCGTCCAGCTTCTGCTTAACTTCATCCAGCTGCTCATCTACAACAAATCTGCTTCGAAAAGCTGCCTCCATGACTTCATGATCTGTCTTTTCTTCTTCACCAAGGCTATCAAACCATAGACTCGGTTTACCGTGAGTGAGGAGCGAGAACACCTGCACTGCACCACCTTCTCTTGATAAACCACTTTCCAACACGAACAATCCGTAGTCTTGGAGCCAAATTTTTGCATCTTCAACCCTAGTGAAAATGGGAAATCCCATCCAAGCCATCACTAGCAACACGTGCTCTTCAAAGGCCGCACCTTTGGCATCACCGAAATCTCCGCTTCGAATTCAACTAGGAGCATCAACATACTCCTCCGTGGGGGCACCAGAAGATGGAGAGGGGAAATGGGAGAACACACCCGGCACAAACACAAGGGCACAGTCGGCACTGAGGAGAAAAATGAAAGCAGGAGAAAGAGAAGGGGGTCAGGGGAAACAACAACTAAATGGGGCAATAGTGGCTCGATTACACTTCACCCAACATGTACATAGGCTCACACAACCATCATCATGGCCATTCACACAAGAAAAATACAAATGGCTTTGACAGGTACACTCCTCTGTCAGAGAGCTCCACTTTGCAGGCTTTCAAACGACACCAAAACCCCAAGAAAAAAGTCCCTTATTTGATTCAATTTTGACTTCTTTTATAGGGGGGTCTTCAATTTGGGAAATTGCCCTTCAATTGGTCCATCAGGCACCCATATTTGGTATCTTTTGGAAAGGCGGCACAGCTCTGCTTCATCTGCTCTATCCTTCTCTCTTTTGCACTTGGGGGGTACCTACAAGAGGTTGTGACGTGCTCTTGTGACGCTGTTAGCGACGGAAATACACTGGGTTTTTATAACCCCCGGCGTCGCTAAAACCGTCGCTAACAGCGTCGCTACGAGAGCGTCGCTATAGGCGTCGCTATATGCGTCGCTATATAGCGACGCATATAGCGACGCCTATAGCGACGCTCTCACAGAAGAGTATAGCGACGCATATAGCGACGCTACAGAGCCATAAATAGCGACGCTTATAGCGACGCCTGAGAGAATATTTTTTTGGTGGCAGGGCATTGAATGCCGTGCCACCCATCAACCATATTGTACTTGATTTAGTTTTTAAAAAAAGTGCAAAAGTAGATAATAGACCCAAAATAGTCACCCACAAGACGCATTGTTTGCAAAATTGACAATTGTACACATCATAGGCAAACTGAATTGATTGGCAAATGTAATAATGACAATTGTACAACATCATAGGCATAAAGAATTGATTGGCAAAAGGAATTGCGGTGACAAATGTAATAATATACATGGTTCAAAAAGACGTATAAAATCCGTCTCATGATACATAAGCTACGAGAAACCCTAAACTAATGCTATCTAGCTACGGCTAAACTGATGTCGTCTAATCAGACGTCTCATCGCGTCCAAGCGGCGTATCTGTCGGATTCTGCAAAAAAAGACAATAAGACAGTTTTCAGTAAATATAAACATATAACGACATTTATAAAACAATACAAAAAATAAAAAAGAGTAAACCCTAATACTAACCATGCCGCCGCGAGAACTGAGAATGTCCATCAGGGCCTTTAAGCCCTTCTTGCCTGCGTACTCGCGCTCGTACGGTGTGGGATCACGTCCTGTCATCGACCACTGTCAAAACATACAAAGATTTCATTATGTTAGAACTAAAAAACTCATAAACCCTAAACTATCGAACATGCATAAAGAGCAATGTGAAAAGACTTACAAAATCGGCCTCAAATGATGCCCATCCACCGCTCCCCAAGTGGTGCGAGCTCCCTGCCTCTACTCGCGCTCTGGCTGCATCCTTTTGTTGCTTCCACTTGTCGGGATTCTCGCGCGCTGCTTTCTTCGCATTCTTCCAATCTTCTTTGGCCAGCCAATCTGGCCTATTCCACCCATTCTTGATTGCTTTTTGCACTTCGGAACGCTTGTGTTTGCAGTATTCGCGCATTCGAATCTTCATCAGGTCTTCATTGAAGCGCTGATCCCGTGTTGGAACGGGAAACTCATCATGAAGTATGCTGATGACTCTGTTTTTTAAATCACTTGGTACTTCACTCCATTTGTTTAGTATATAGTGTCTAAACAGCTGAGAGCAAAGACCACGCATGCGCGAGATCACCTTCTTGCCGTCATCATCCATGATGATGCCGCCGCTGATGTCGACGGAGTAAGGCAAGCCCTCTGGCCGGTGACGCGTGAACCTGGGTGTCCCGGCAGGGGTCTCTAGCGGCGTGTCGATGGGGGTACGGACGTCAGGTGTCTCCACCGGCGTCTGGGCACCGAAGCGAGGAGTGTCGAGTGGGGTGGCTCCCGGCGGAGTAGGTAGAGGTGTGTAGCTTCTAGGAACACTCAGCCGTGCAAAACCTGGCGTAGATGGCGATGCTGTGGCTGGTGTGGGGGCGGGCAAAGAAGGGGAGGGTAAAGAGCCTCGTCGAACATGAGGCGGTGTGGAGGCATCGGTGGCGGAATCCCCACAACAACCGCCACCGCCACCACTAGAGCGCCGGTGTCTAGACGAGTGTGACGCTCGTCTCGTCGACGCCGAAGCTTCAGAGCGCGCCGAATGCTCCGAAAGAGAGGGAGATGCGGATGGTGTAGGAACGCGCGATGATGCGCTAGAGCGATGACGCTCCACGTACCACTGTCTCTGCTGCGGTGACAAAGAAGAAAGAAACTCCTCATCATCCATACCTGCATTAAACACACGAATATTTAAACTTAATATTGAATGAATAGAGTAGACAATGACGCAAAGACCATTAAATACAATGACGTAATGACGCATATAAATACAATGATGCAATGAATCGAGTGATAAAAGAGGCAAGTCGAAAACTCAGAATTTTCAATCAAAAGATGTGAGCGCGAGTAGAAAAGAGCGTTATACACCATGGAAGCTACTTAGAGAGCCGGTTTATGGACGTGCCTTTTGACGCACATATCCCTTAAGCGTTTTCATGAAACGCTCTAAGAAGAACATCCATCTGGAATGAACTGTGCCGGCTATTTCCACCTCATCAACTATGTGAACAAGAAGATGCACCTGAATGGTTAGTATTGTAGTAGGAAAATGTTTCTCAAACATGCACACAAGCTCCGCAGCATTTAGTTTGGCGAATGGTATGGAGTCTACGTCGATCTCCTTTTGTGAGATCCATTGCACCAGCTTTGCAAGTTTGTAGATTGTGTTACGGATGTCGAGAGACAAACATCCCTCAATGGCAACCGGTAAAATAAACTGTAAAGTATGTGCAACAATGATATTAAAGTCCACATTTTATGCAATGATATTAAAGTCCACTATGAACGTACCTGACACATTTTATGCCAATCGTGTGACTTCAAACCGGTAAGCTTTCCTTCTTTAGTAAAACACGTTCGGAGCGAGTGCATTACGCCAGTGGGGGTCCGCAAAGATCGAATGGCCTCTTTTACTTTGCGTTCTTGGGCTCCTGTGAAAATCCATGGTGCTTTAGGAAGTTTTATCCATCCATCAGACGCTGTTTGCGGCCAATATTGCTCCATACGATCCACATTTCTAAGGTCAACTCTGGCTCCCAAAGTATCTTTCTTGCTGGTCAAATGGTCCCATAGTAGATTACCCACATTCTTGAATATGTGCATTGGATCGAGCAAGTGATTGATCACGAGTCGGGGCCAGTATGGTAACTCGTACCATAGAGATAGTCTCTTCATCCCTGGAGGCAATCCGTCATCGCACATCTCCTTCTGCTCTAACCATGCTTGTGCAGACATCCTTGGTGGCTCTCTTCCCAAAAAGCCGTCGCGTAACACATGATTCTCCGGAAGATACGCTTGATGACCTTCGTAGATTTGCTTCTTCAGTGAGGGTGCCCTACGTGCATTCAGTCTAGGTCCACATGTGACACATGCTCTGTATCCGCTTGTTTGAAGCCCTGCATGTATACACATGATAATAGATCAACTATGGGGAAAAACAAGATTTACAGTGTCTGAGTGAGGAGTGTCAATAGATCACCTGAGCATTCTGTTAGCCCGGGATAGTCATGCATGGTCCACATTAGAATACCTCTGATCAAAGCATTCCGTCGTCCTGTGTGTCGGCTCATATCCACCACCTCTATGCCAATCCACAATTGTTGTAGCTCTTCCAATAGTGGACGAAGATACACATCCATATTCCCCACTTTATATCGCCCTGGCACAATCAAGCTTAGCCATAGGTGCCCCTTCTTCGTAGTCAACCACGGGGGAATGTTGTAGTTGACGATGACAACGGGCCATACACTGTAAGATGTTGATCTTTGACCAAATGGATTTACGCCATCCATAGCCAGGCCTAAGCGCAAATTTCGAGCTTCCCTGGCAAAATCCGACCATGTTCCATCTATATGTTTCCAGGCTGCGCAATCTGCAGGAATTCGTAGCACACCATCCGAAGATTTATTCTCCTCATGCCATGATGCTAGGGCGGCCATGGACTTACATTCGAAGAAATGCTTGATGCGAGGAAGCAAAGGAAAATGTCGCAAAACCTTTTGTGGAATTTTTGTCCCGTGGAGATCTACTCAATATCTTTCGGAATCACATTTCGGACACTTCTCCATGTCTGTGTATTCCCCTCTGAAAAGAATGCAGTCATTAGGACAAGCGTGGATAGAATTGTAATCCATCCCCAAGTTTCGCAAAATCTTTCTTGCTTCATCTCGGGAATTAGGCATCACATTGTCAGCTGGTAGAATGTGCTCTTTCAGCAATCTACACAACATAAAAATATGATACAGTCGTGTAAAAATCTATCAGATCATTATACATTTAGAGTTCTATTAAAGTAAACTAATTGTAATAGATCACCTGAAAAGCGCTGTGACGCTAGTGTCACTCCATCCAAACTTTGCCTGCATGTTGAGAAGAACCAGGAGTGCTTTCAATCTAGACATACGTGCTCCATTATACAATGACGTATCGGCTTCACTTTTCATATCATCATAGATAAGCCTTTCTGAATCCATGATCGTCTCAACCTGGACAACAAATTTAATATTCTATTGGCATTCTTCGTCTTATCTCTCTCTCTCTCTCTCTCTCTCTCTCTCTCTCTCTCTCTCTCTCTCTTTACCTCACATTCTCTAGTCATGTCCAATCCCCGCACACCTCGGTCTAGAGGTGCACGGAGATCAGAACCACCGGGTTATAATCTCGTCTTTATTGGTCAATACCTATATTTGTGGGTACAAGAAATCTACACACCCACGTCTACATGATACTGCATGTAGTGGACAAAATCCCTTTGCCTCTTCTCCAGCTGTAGCACTTCACTTCATCTTAACATCTTTTCACAGTAGATCTTTTCACTGTTCGTCTAACTCTAAACCCTAAACCGTAAGTAATTCTTGCGTGGACTCGATCTAACGTAAATAAGCGTAAATCTAAATAAACGTAAATCTAACTAAAAATAAAGCTAAATCTAATTTAACGTAAGTCTAATGACTAGAGGTTGTTTAGATGGTCATTGTGTCGGGGATGTAGTGACTCTTGTCGCCCTGAAGATCCACCTTCTTCCCTATCTTCTGAATACATTTCACCAGTACTTTTGGATCGACGGAGCCCACCATGAGTGAAGGCAGCAATACCCTATATTCCATTGAGGGCTTTCTTCACCCGCTTCATGCAGGCATCGCAGTCTATGGAGACCCGCATCTAATCTAATATAACGTAAATCTAAATCTAGCTTAAATAAACGTAAATCTAGTTAAAAATAAACCTAAATCTAATTTAATGTAAGTCTACATATAACCTAATCTTTAACGTCTTTTAAGATAGTTTCCTACGACGTTATAACTCTCTTCTTCCTGTGTGTGTGCGCGTGTGTGGATGTGTGTGCCAATAAAAAGAGATAAATGGTATAACCTTTCTATCACCCATGCCAAGGATGATAGATTGATTATGCCATTTCCCTCTTGAATAATAGGTCTTCAGTTCAACTCCTCGTCGGCTAGATCTTTAGGTCTTTTAATTTTAATTAGTTTCCTACGACGCTCCCTTAGTTTCTCTTTCTTTCTCTCTCAATGTGTGTGCGTTTTTTTTGGATCGTATGCATGTTTTCTTTCTCTTTTCCTCTCTCAATGTGTGCGTTTTTTGTTTATGCATGTTCTCTCTCTCTTTTCCTCTCTCAATGCGTGCGTTTTTTGTTTATGCATGCTCTCTCTCTCTTTTTCTCTCTCAATGTGTGTGTGCATTCTTTGTTTATGTATGTGTGTGCGTTTTTGTTTTTGTTTGTACTCTCTCTCTCTCTCTCTCTCTCTCTCTCTCTCTCTCTCTCTCTCAAAAACACTATGTGTGTGTGTATGTGTGTGTGTGAGAGAGAGAGAGAGGGAGAGAGAAAGAGGGGAAGGGAACATGAGAATGAGGAGAGGGAAGGAGCATACCTGGCTCTCCTTCCTCTCCTTGTGTGTGTGTGTGTGTGTGTGTGTGTGGAGAAGAAAAGAGAGAGAGAGAGAGAGAGAGAGTGAGGGAGAGCGTTACCTGCTCTTTGCTTGAGGGCGCCGAAAAACTCAGATCTGAGATCTGAGTTTTTGGGCGCGCTCGGTTATTTTTTTTACCCCAGCTGGCGTCGCTATGAGCGTCGCTATAAGCGTCGCAAATTTACAAATAAATTTGTGACGCTCATAGCGACGCTTATAGCGACGCTCATAGCGACGCCGAGAAATTTTTTTTTGAGCGTCGCTGTGTGAGCGTCGCTAATATGAAGAGCCTTTTGTAGTGGGTGCAATAGCAATGCGCTATTGCCCCTAGACACTTTTTTCGTTTTTTATTTTCTTTGTCATTTTTTTACCCCTTGGGGGCTCAGCTTTGCACTACTCTATTGGCCTAACTTTGACCCTCTTTCTCTCTCTATCCGACTCCTCCTTCCACCTCTCTCTTATTTTCTCTCTCCTCCTTGGCTCCCTTTTGGCCTCTCCTTCCACCTCTCTCTTCTTTTCTCTCTCCTCTTTTCTCTCTCCTCTCTGGCTCCCTTTTGGCCTCTCCTTCCACCTCTCTCTTATTTTCTCTCTCCTCTCTCCTCCTTGGCTCCCTTTTGGCCTCGGCTCTTACCTTGCCCTTTCATTTGTCTTGGCTTGGCCATGCCTTGGAATGGCCTCTTTGCTTTTCCTTATATGTCAGGCTGCCCTCGGGCTTTCTTTCTCTCCCTATGCTCACTGTCCTGCGCCGTGGGACCCTCCCCTTTGGCCATCAATAGCGAGGTCGCTATTGGGGGGGGGGGGGGGGGGGGGGGGGTTCCTTCAAAAGTTTGGGGGCCTCAAGGCCATGTGAATTGCCCCTAATCGGGCATGCCACGTCATCCACTAGACCCGCCACCACCCTCCACACATGGGTGCACCACCGCGTCGCCAATCTTTGCGCCATCAGTGCTGGCCAAAAATCCACCGTCACCTCCCTGCAGGGCCGTCGCCCTTCAACGCAGTGCTGGCAGCGCGCACCTCCATAGCTAACGGAGCTCCAAGGGAGCCTGACGTCTTCTTGCACATGTGGGTTATGCGGAGGCCACGTGGCAGCTCCTGGCCATTCTCCCTCAAGAGGGGTTGGGAAAACCCTTAAAATATCCACTTTTTTCCTCTTGCTCCCCACAGTTGACACTCACTGCTTACACACTTGATGGCAGAGCCGTAAAGCTATGCCGGGTCATCACTGAGTCGGCCCCCGAGCCGTGCAAACCCCATCATCTTCAGAATCCTCTGATCTCGCTATCTAAGGCCATAAAAAAGTAAACAAATCCCCTACCAACTTTTCATTGCCAAATGCCCTCAACTTCATCCTATCGTATCTTTTTAACCAAGTATCCGATTGATGCACCGTCAATTTGTGCTAGCTCCACATGATACATACTATCACCAAGAACCTTGGAGAGGCCGAAACGATGCCAAATGGCGCACCCTCCACTGCAGGAAAGTGGGCTTAGACTCGACCCCTGGGAAATCTTTGATGGCCATAACTTGCTATCCAAAGCTCCTATTCGTGATCGAAAAACACAAGCATTCTCTACAACTCGAGCACTACACATGTATCTACTGACATCAGCCCGGGCCACCTATCCGCAGCTGCCCGGCTGGGATCTGCTGCACACTCTAACTTTAAACCTCAATATCTTGCACACCGGGGCTCCTTTTGATGAGCTGTCTGGACTGGCTTCTAGAGCACGATGAACACTACATTCTAGAGCACTGACTTGACATTTTAGACACCTTTATCTACCATCCCATCTGGCCCATCTCGCATACCTTTCGGCTATCCTTTGGCTACCCAGGTCCTTGGTATCTGTCGTAGCCTTTTGCACTACACCTGCCTACACCCTTTGCTTGGCATATGCCACTTCCTAGCTCGGACCAACTTTGGCTGCACCAACGTGTATGAAATGTTTTTATATCTTGGATATGACGTTGGTGTACATGCAACTATGATGTCTTCTTCAATAAGGATTTTGTGCGCATAAGTTAATATGTAACATCTGTATTGCTCATCATAACGTTGAGTGACTACCCATGGAGAACGAGTCTAAGAGAGACTAAGAGAAGGTGCATTATTTGCTCCATACACATGGTTTGACAAGATTGTCATTTGTTATAGATGGTATGTATGGTTTGACATCTATCCATGCATCACATGCATGGCATGGTGGTGGCCTGTAAGATGTAAGATTTTCTCTTGTTTTATGCATGTCACAAGCAAGGTTAGACAAATATGCTTTGTCTACATGACACTAGGCTATGAGCCTATGTATCTTGCTTTGTGCATGGCTCTATCAAGGTTTGATGATCAAGGCACAAATGAGGTTCGACAAGCATGGCTTGTTTGACATGGATGTGGGAGTGACTATTATGGTACCTTATGCACACAATACATGGTATTGATTTTCATATCTAGCCAAATGTGGGGCCTATGGTTATCATGATGGATTAGACTATTAATCCTCTACTTCACAAGGTGCATGAACATTTTAAGGAGACATCTATAGCAAAGCTATCTATAGTGATCCTCTCTTGACGGCAAGGAGGCCATGAGTATGTGTGGAAAGGAAGCCATACATAGAATGCATACAAGGCTACATAAGCATGGCTTATATATTTGACATGGCTCGGTTATTTACAACGGTATTAATCAATGTTGTATTCACATACTTATAAAATTTATGATAAAGGTTTTGGCTATGAGCCACCAAATATTTCTCTTGATTTGCAAACTCTTTTGCATACGAGAAATATCTATGAGTTTTCTTGACAAAAGTGTCAAGTCAAGGGTTGTCTGCAGCAACGATATTAAAAAAGTGAAATGTATTCACTATTTGTTGCAATTCTACAGGCTAGGGTATGTTGTTGTCAAAGCATGCGCACTAGGTGTATGGGCCCTAGTGTTTGGCAATGACATATCCGAGGCAGCATGAGGATTGATTGGTACATAGTAGTGCTCATTACGGAGACACTACACACGTTTAGGAACAAAAGTTGTTCACCTTGTATCAATATCCGTGTGGAGTTCATGTTTATGAGGGTCCCTCTCACTCTAGCCGAGAGTGTTGTATCGTTTCTCACACATAAGTACTTTGTGTACGTAAGAGATGACTATACAGTTAGTCTCTCTACCTGAGACATATTCCACATGTGGAGAATATGAGTCTCATGGGACTAATACATGCGCCACATTTTTTGTATTATGGCAAGTCCCTGTGCTGGTCACTTCGTTAACAATTGACCATTATAGCACCGTCTCTGGAGCATTTTAAGGACCAATAAAATGTCAGGTACATAGACTTGTTATACAAACAAGTAGTACCAACCTTAACAGAGGGTTGTGTAGCTGGTATGCTTCTATTGATTCATTCCTTTGTAATGAATCATATCCACCATTGGATAAAGGTTTATCTATGATGGAATAAGACATCTACTCTTGCTATGTGCAAACAAGAGTACTTACCCTATGCTATGAGCATGATGCGGTAATATGGTTCTTAATCCCTGCATACCTTATCATTGAACTACGAGTACAATGATATTTTACCATTTATTTGTTATCTAACCTTATAAAGGTTTTGTTTGGTTATTAGTCTCTAAACTAGTCAACCATACGGGTAGGACATGGGTTTTACCCTTGCAGAGCTATGAGCTAGAGCTAGGAGCTAAGAGATGAGCTATGAGCTCTAAGATGAGCTACAAGCTATACAATAAGCTATGGGCTCAACCCTTCAAGCTAGTATAGAGCCATGTACAAAGACTCCTACATATAGTGACTTTATGCTAAGAACTCTATATGGACATGATATGGAATCACTGCTACGATTTTTGATGCACAAGAATAACATTAGTACTCTTTTGAATTTTATTACTGTCAAAATCCAAAGAAGATAGGCAGATTACAAGTTGCAAGTGTACTCTTGTGCTGAAGGATATGCAAAGCACGTACGTTAGCACCAAGAAATCCAATTAGCAAGAATGTATTGTTCTCATTGGCATTGCTTACAATAAGGTAAAGCATGTTTGTGACTCAGTTTACGTCAAGCTCTCAACCCTAAACACTAGTTCTGGTGGGGTTGTTTACTGATGAAATTTGAGAACATGTCAAGGACTTAAACTTGGCTGATGAGTTATCTCTACAAGTTACTTTCATGGAAAGTGAAAAGAGGTACTCTATCAGGTACATCTTTGTTGTGATAACTCGGTTAGCATGCTCATGTACATTCTAAATGGTGTCTACACACTATGATTGCATAGGAACCGGTAACACACGATGGTTGCAAATGGACAACAATGTGAAAAATCAAGATGTTATTCTTGCTTTCATTGAACCTCCTACCAAACCGTGTTCCAGTCATGCAAACAACTATTTCCATGAAGGATGCCACTGTAGAAAACATTAGTGTATCACCACTCTTGTTTTTGTGGACGAAAACACTTCTCTAAGGGGGGAGTAATGTCATGCCAAGGGTAGGACTATAGAAGGGCACCGGCCTGGCCAAGGGTCAACGGATACACATGCAGTATAGGGGCTATATGTAGCTAAGAGCCAGAGGGCCACCGGCCTATATATAGGCAGGTTGGGTGGTTATGAGCATGTCTATCTTCATTATGGCCTTTCAAGAAATCTATGGATGAAGAGATGGCTGCAATTGATACAGATGTAACATGGGAATTGGCTCCATTACCAAAGGATAAGAAGGAAAATGTATGTAAGTGGGTTTACAAAATAAAGCATAATGCTGATGACAATGTGAGTAGGTACAAGGCCAGCCTCTTGTGGGCAAAGTTTATGCATAGACTTATGGCATTAGTTATGACGAGATGTTCAGCCCCGTAGCTAAGATGGATACCGTTCGTGTGTTTATTACAGTGGTTTCCTCATTAAAATGGGTTTTGAAAAAAATGGATGTAAAGAATGCACTTTTGAATGGAGACTTGGATGAATCTGTGTATATGGAGCAACTACAAGGTTATGCAAATATGAGGCTAAGTGACCTTGTATGTAAGTTAAAGAAAACATTGTATGGGATGAAGCAAGTACTTAGAGCTTGGTATGAGAGGATTGTGGCATTCATCATTTCATTGGGATTTGAGATGTTTGATGCAGACCATTCATTTTATGTGGGAAAGAATGAGGTAGGAATTGTGGTAGTATGCATCTATGTGGATGATTTGATTGTTGGAGATGATAATGTGGCTGAAGAAGAGGGCGTGAAGGCTCTACTTATGTAGGAGTTTGAGATAAAATACTTGGGAGACTTGCAGTATTTCTTGGGCATTGAAATTATTTGCACGAAAGAAGGTGTATGGCTGTCACAAAGGCAGTATGCTTTGGATATGTTGAAAAAGTATGGTATGACTAATTGTAAGCCAATTGCAACGCTCTTAGATCATAATTTAAAGTTGAGAAATGATACAAGTCAAGTGCTTGATAATGCTGCCTTGTACAAGAAGATTGTGGGTAGCTTGATCTACTTGACTATCTCACTTCTAGACTTGAGCTACACAGTTGGATTGGTGAGTCAGTTTATGTAGTCTCCCAAGGAGCCAAACTTGGATGCAGTGAGGTGTACTTTGCGCTATGTGAGTGCTACCTTGGATTATGCACTCTTTTATAGGGCTGATGTGGAATTGCATCTCTATGTCTATACAGAGGGAGACTGGGCTGATAGTACATATAATTGTAGGTCTACGAGTGGATTCATGTTCTCACTTGGGAGTGCTGCTATCCCATGGAGCAACAAGAAGAAACCTTTGGTTGCTCTTTCAAGTATAGATGTAGAGTACATGGGTGCTACAAAGGTAGAATGTGAGGTAGCATGGATGGGATTGCTACTTCATAAGTTTGGAGTATAGGTACAGAGGCCGGTTGTCATCGATTGTGACAAGAAACATATAGTTGGCACAAAACCCAATGTTTCATTGTAGGACAAAGCACATTTAGGTGCACGAGTTATGACCACTTCATCAAAGAGAGGTTCTTAGCAGGCAAAATCGGCCTGGAGTATGTGGCGATGGATGAGTAGGTTGTAGATATCTTCATGAAGGTCCTTAGAGTGGCAAAGCTACAATGGTTTTGAGCAATGCTTGGCATACGAGAGATGTCATTGATCTTGACGGGAGTTTTGAGATTTCAAGCTCAACATGTATAACTCTTGGATGACTATCATCGACAGTCATCATCATTGGTGTGCCTTGGTGGATACACATATCTTCGCTAGTGATACTACAGCTAGACTACACCAAGCTGGTCTACCTACCAAAGTGATGGTACACTTATCTACTTACCTCACTCACTAGCGGTTCATACTAGACCGTTGTACTAGCTCCCCTTCTTTGTTGTATTTTCCCTTATGCTTTGTAGACCTCTTTACTTGAGTTTGTGAAGAAGAAGAATAAGTATAGTCCTTTGCCTCCATCTTTTTGTATGTGTGTGTGTGTGTGCTTGCAAGAGCTCAATCTCTCTCCTTCTCTATCTCTTGACACTCTAGTCAGCCCATTTAATTATACTTTAATCTCTATATATGACTTAAAATCCACAGTTGCAAGAGCTCAAGCTCTCTCCTTCTCTATCTCTTGACACTCTAGTCAGCCCATTTAATTATACTTTAATCTCTATATATGACTTAATATCCACAGTTGAAAGGGCCTCAATATGGGAGTAATTATCCAACATGTCTAGTCCTTGCATCTGTGTAGGTGACTTTAACATGGTGTAATTTTCTCATGATAGATGGAAATAACTTAGACAGACAATCAATGGAGTTTAGTTAAGTGGGAATAGTCATTAAATAGTTTAAAATGCTCGGATATGTGTGAGGGTACATGTCTCACTTGGAGCAATAAACAATATGGAGATTGCTTCAAAGCGGCAAGGTTGGATAGAGTCTACATGAGCTCTGATCTAATACAGGAGTACTTGTTGGTAAGTTGCTACAAGGACAATTCTATATTACTTTTTGTTCATGCTCTAGTGATTTTTAAGTTGCAAAAGGAAGAATGTATTCACAAGTCAAGGTGGAACCATTTGGATGAGACTCTGTTTTTATTGAGTATCATTAAAGAAAAAGTCAAAGATAATTTGCTACTTTTGATTTAACAATAATGTTCTGGCTTTTAAGGCTTGGGATAATGTTGTTGAAGACACTAAGAAGTTGTTGATTGAGTATTAAAAAATCCAAGGATATACATTTTCCTCCCTTCCCAAAAGAGGGGTTCACCACACTAATGCCAGAGCCAATACTGGTAGAGTTAGAAAAGAAGTGTGCTTGAGAATGTAGCCAGAATGTTGGATCATCCCCTCACAGAGGGGGAGGTTTTTGACACTATCACTACTCTTAAGCTTGGGAAATCACCTAGTGTCGATGACATCCTAGAGATGATTTTTTTGAGATTTATAAAATCTTATGGTGCCCCATCTCTTGTCCATTTGGAAGGAGGCTTTAAAAGTAGGATCTATGTCCACCTCTATAAATACTGGAGCCATTAGGTTTATACATAAAAGGGGAGAAAAAAAAGATCCAGGGAACTAGAAACCCATCACCTCTCTGACTTTTGTTTACAAGGCTTTTTCATTGGATTTAACTAGAAGATTGTCTCCCATTATGCACCAAATTAATATTCTTCTAGAGAATAATGGGATACAACCTCTTTCCCTTTTCTTCCTTCTTGTCTTTGCTCTATCCTTGTTGTATGGTGTCGGTTTGAGAAGTGCATGCCTTCTCGGACCTGTGGTGTGAGTGTGAGAGATAAAGAGAGAGCAGTTTGTGTTGTGTGGAAGTAGTAGATTGGAAAATTTGGTATGGTCTGCTATCAATTGTTGGTGCTAAGCTTTTGCATGTTTGCTCGTGTGTAGACAACGGTCTATAGGCAAAGTTGTCGATTTTTGAAGGTGAACTCTAGTCGATTGGGGTGCAATGATTATCATGGGCTCTAGAGAGGTAGTTTGTTTGGATTCCGGGTGTGTTCCCCTTCCCCCCTTTCCAAAATCTCATGAACCACTCTCCTTTGTGCATTTTGCTGAAAGCTATGCTCCCATTTTTTCTCTCTTTCACCCACCCCACCCCCCCCAGAGGAACATGGAGTTGCATTAAGAATTGAGGAATGGTTTGGTGCAGTCTGTACAAGCTAGACCTCAAGCACAAGCTCATCCAACTATCTTTGTTTCTAACCCTCTTTTCCTCGGTATGGAAATTGGAGTAGCTATGGAAAAAAAACTCCCTGTCAACCTTAATCCTCTCTCAATTCCCTCATTTCAAGCTCGGGTGCAACATCCATGTAATACAACGTAAGCCCATCTTAATCTATTTTCTGGGACAAATGACGTGGGCATAAGTGAGGATATTACGGATTTCTTCAAGAAGTTGAGCTGAGGTCAAGCCGTTGAGCACAACAACCATGACATTTTTGGTGATGGAGTAGAGGAACCTCCCCAACATCACTATCTCCTAGTTAATAAGGTAGAGGAACAAGGGGAAGATCATAGCACTAGATGCGATAAAGAGGATGTGTCGAGCAAGGAAGAGGGAGTAATCCCATCAAGGAGCTTGAACTCTGGCATGCACAACTATAAGAATGGTAATCATTAGGCTCGTGAATGGGGTAATGCCTTGTATTAAAGTTTTGAAGAATTGGATGGCACACAACTTGGAAAATAGAAACATTAAGGTATCTCATCTTCAATATCTTCCAAACAACTATTATGTTCTTTTTTTGTGATGACCCAAATGCAGGTTTGCAAATTGTTAATCAGGAATAGTGGTTAATCAGAAACTCTCCTCTGTCAGTTTTTCATTGGTATCTAGGGTTTATTCTTAGGAGTCCCAAACCCACCAAAGCTCTTGTTTGGGTAGGAAACTCTAGAGTTTCCTTGTCTCCTGTCTGGGTAGACTATTTTGGATGTTTCCTAGTTTAGGGTTTAGCAAAAAGGAGACCTCGAAGGATCCGACCAGATTTTTAGTATACCTGCCCAAAGCATACAGAAGTTCAAGAAATGAAATTCCCTAGAATCAAGGATTTTTTATTTAATTTCAAGGGTTTGACTAATCCTCTTAGGGATCAAGTAATCTTTTGAGGTCTCACGGAATTGGGTGGTTGATTCTCTATGTTGAGATGTCAAGCTCAACATGTAAGACTCTTGGATGACTATCATCGACAATCATCATCATTGGAGCGCCTTGGTGGATAAGCGTATCTTTGCCAATGATACTACAACTGGACTACACTGAGGTGGTCTACCTATCAAAGTGATGGCACACTTATCTACTTACTCCACTCACTAGTGGTTCATACTAGTTTGTTTTGTAGACCCCTTATCTTGAGTTTTTGAAGAAGAAGAAGAAGTATAGTCTTTTGTCTCTATCTTTGTGTGTGTGTGTGTGTGTGCACAAGAGATCAAGATCTCTCCTTCTCTATCTCTTGATATGGTCTCAGAGCTTGGTTGTGTCCCAGGAGCTTGGAGCAGCAAGTAGGAGCAGTCTAGGAAGCGGCACAGATATTTACAGAATCCATCATCAACAATCTTGAATTGAGGTGATTGCACTTGGAGAGTGTGCATCCCTTGGACTACCACTATGCATCAAGATTTCCAGTCTGGGCACGTTTTGGCCCCCAATTTTGGAGTTAGAGTGCGTTTGCAAGAAAAAATGCTAAGATTTGTGATTCTGTAGATCTACATATAGGTGGTGCAGAAAGATTTTGTTTGGATGTGTGTGCACAAACACTGTTTAGTACAGTGAAACATGTGTATGTACGCAGGCTGTGGCTACAGATGGTAATTGACTATTTTTAGCAGGCCACTTGAAGACTGTGTGAAGGGTTGGAAACATGTTGTCAAACAATGATGGGCTTAACCAGGTTGTCAATGAGAAGCTGGACAAGAACAACTTCCATGCTTGGAAGTTCAAAATGACCAATTTCCTTATGGGAAAATATTATTGGGACTATATTGATGGAGAGCATGAGGTAGCACCACTACTGCCAGAGAAAGGTGCGAGTGCTGTGAAAATTAAGACATTTAAAGATTGGAACCAAGGAGCTCCAAAGGTCATGTAGTGGATTTCTGTCAGTGTAAAGCACACTATGATTGGACATATATAGGATGCTCAATCTCCTAAGGAGTCTTGGGACACGTTGTTCTCATTGGATGTGACCAACACATAGGCAATGAAGCTGGAGTGCAACGCTAAGCTGAATACTGTTTAGAAGAAAAGACCATCAATGAATATTCGTTGAAGATAAAGAACATATGTGAGTCTCTTGCATCCATCGGTGTTACATTTGATGATGATGATAAATAGAAGTCTGTTGGCGAGGTTTGGGTCCTGAGTACAAATAGTTTCAAAATGGCATCCATCTTCGAGAGAACATTCACTCATTTATAGATTTAGAGGAAGAGGATGTTGTACAGGTCATGGACGAGGCCGAGGAAGAGGCAACCACCAAACACAATAGTAGAACAACAATCATGGTCAAAACACAAGTGGTGGTGGAGGAAACTTTTGAGGAATGGAGAGTCTAAGAGGTCATGGAAATGTGTAGCACAATAATGCAGGTTAACATGGAAATTTAGTATGATGGGGTTGTGGAAGACATGGTCACTTTAAACGTGACTGTCCAGATAGGAGGCAACAAAATTATTATAGCAAGAATATAGATGGGCCCGAGAGGCTATTTGTGGTGCAACAGATGATGAATACTATGTCTACAAATGTGGAAAAATCTAGTGATAATGTATAGTCTATGGATTTTGGTGCATCAAACAACAGACTAGCCATGGTAAATGATTTAAGGAAATGCAAACTTTACAAAGTCCTCGATATTAATAGTCATTTTTTGGCTATCCAAAATTTCCATAGTGTGATACCTCACCCTATCATAATCACTCAAACCTTGTGGCTATCCTCACCCTTTCACTGTCTTGTACATAGTCCTAAATCAATAAAAACAGAGGATCCCATCATTTGATTCCCTATATTTGTTTTTTCCATTTTATATTTATATATAGCTGACACTACTTATATATAGCTGATAGTAACCTGTTTTTTCCCATCATATCCATATAACTTATATTTGAGAATAATCCTAATCCATGCGTATTTTCAAATCCTCAAGAATCTATTTGGTCATGCTCTCATGCAAGGAGGGGCTCAATCTTGGAGGATTATGCAAATTCAACAAAAGGGGGGCCACTAAAGGATTTTGAAGGAGGAAAAACAAGCATTTTGGTGGGATTTTTGGCGTCCACCTCCACTTCAAATTTGAGCACCTTGTGAGCTTCACACTTGGCGTGAGAGAATCTTTGATGCTATACACTGCAAAGTGAGAGAGTGTGAGTGCCCTATTTTGAACATGCTCTTCCACTATCAACAATTGAGGTTTTGGTGCTTCAAAGGCATGCTTGGCTTCAAAATTGTTGTCTTTTGATTTATGTAGAGTTATTGGGCAAATGCAAGGTGAATTGTATCTTTAAGTTTGGGTGGGGGTGTTGGAGCTATATATGGCTCACTCTACTCAACTTGGTCTCACCTATATATTTGTATCTTGTCCTCAATATGAATCAGTCTTTGGGAGCGTATATGGTGTGTCTCTTGTCTCGTCTCTCTCTCTTTCTCTCTACATCTCAACAAAAATTTCATCTGCGAGCTTGTCTTGTGGTGCTCAACACCTTGGTATGTTTAGATCTCAATTTTGGTAATTAAAAGTGCTTTTTAGACATCATACGTGTATGATGTATAGCTGGTTAGAATGTAGTGAAATTCACTCCAAAGGTTCTCACTACACTGGCAATTCACAGCAAGTTTCAAAGCTGATTTTTGACACTTTTTGTGCTAGATATGGCCAATACAAGCATTCACTTGACTACATCTAATGGTTTTGCAAGCCCAAAAATGGTTCAAATTTGATGAAATTTGGCCTATATGCTTCCTAAATTCTCTAGATGACAAGTGTGTACTCAATTGTAACTTTTGACCTCAGATATGGCCTCTAAGACATCATACGCATATGATGTCCAAGTTGTCAAAATTTAGTTCTATTTCTACCAGAGGTGCCCCCTTGGTGTGTATAATAAGAATATATGATCACAACAAATTTTGGACGTCAAAATTGCTCAAAATCATCTCTTTTTGACAATGAAATCCGTTGAAAGAGTAAAATCCCCTTAACTATCAATCTATATGTCCAAATGACATGAAATTTGGTGTATGTACTCAACACAACATGCACAAGATGTGTATACATTCAAAAGTTAAAATTATCCTTGAGACATCATACGTGTATGATGTCTGCTGATGAAGTTTAGGAAAAAATTCATTCACATGCATCCCCAAGTCTCTAGCACTGGCTTTCAAGAACTTCTACCAATTCTCATACAAAAATGCGCTCAAAATCTCAAGTTTCTCTAAAAGCATAACAACCCCAAGGAGTGATGAAGGTTGTTTTCAATTGATCCTCTAATGTGATACCTATTTCAATTGATCCTCTTGCTTGGTTGCCTCCTTGAGTGGCCTATATTCCACACACACCCTCCACTTACCATTCTTCTTGGGGGTGACTACAACGGGAGATACCCACTCTAAGTTCTCCACTGGATAAATGAAACATGTTGCTAGAATATTTATGGCCTCCTTGAATAGAGCATGCTCCTTGATGACTCCTAACCTTTGTGATTTTTGTGCCTTAGGTGTGGCCTCAGGAATTAACTCAATCTTGTGCTGAACAGTACCTACTCCACGGATGTTGGTGTAGCCTTTAGCAAAAATCCTAGGAAACTTCCTTAGCAGACATTTGAACTCCTCTCTTTCTTCTTTTGTAAGTGTTATCAATAGCATACCTTCTATCATCCCTTCATCTTGCACAATTTGGTTCTCCTGGGAACGTACCTCCTCCAAACCTTGACAAGAGGTCTCTTGGTTGTTTCGCTTAAACCTCACCCCCATGAATTCAATGGAAAACTCCTCCTCTTTTGTAGTTCTACCGCTACCTTCTTCTTCTGAAGTGTTATCAATCCACTCTTCTTCTGTCTCAATCCTCTTAACATTGCTCCTTCATTTAAAAACAACCTTTTTATAGTTTTCATTCCTAAAAATTAACTTTCCACTTTCCCAATCTTGCAAAGCTCACATTTTCATTAGCCATGATCTTCCTAGGATAAATGGATAGCCACTTCCCTTGATCGACATAACATAAAAATCCACTACCTTCTTAATGCCAAAGGCCTCCACAAAAACATTTTTACAAATGTCTACGCATCTAGCTTTCCTGTTGTTTTCCGTTTTTATTTTGATTTCAGGTGTCTCATGGATGTGCATGCTTAGTCTTTGCATGAGGCCCTCTATCATGATGCAAATATGTACATCCCCATCCACTAGACTTTTTCTAACCAACCTTACTTTAATGTACCAATCTAGCACAGGTGTAATATACTCATTCATTTTGGCTTGTGAAATATTCACAACGAGAACATTCTCTTTTACCTTTGTCCTAGTGCTAAATGCCTTCGTTAAATCCCTCCTAGCTTGTGGACATAATGCAAGAAATTGAGGCCATGAGATATCATGACCCTTACCTCTCATGTCTTCTAATATGTTTTATGGAGTAATACCATGTACAAGAGGGAAGTCTTCGAGGTTGATACGCTGTCGAATCCTCTTGGCTTCCTTCACCTCCCTTTCTCATACATGGTCATTTTGTGACGTGATTCCTTCTTTCTCCTTACCTTTTCCACGGCCACGCTTAATGCCATTTGATTCCATGTCCACCTCATTTGAATTTTTCACCTCTACCTCCACATGCACATTTGGATCTGGCAAAGGTGGAACTTCTTCCACTCATCATGGAGGTGGTCTTGCCCCATTTGCCTTTGTAGAAGCCTTGGTTGTTAACTAGTTCCTTCACCTGCATTCATCACTAGGTAATTTAAGGTAGTTCTCCTTGGATCCCCAGGAGGCCAAGGACAGCTATACATCCCATGTCCACACACTCCGCAATTCCAACATTTCAGAAGTCACCTAGGTCGTGGCTCTTGCCCCTCATCTTTCTTTGTTTGTCCCTTGAGACCTACAGCTTGTGCAAGATGAATTGACAAGCTGCTTAAGGATTCATTTAACTTTTCAATTACCTTAGTTTTTACCTAAGGAATCTCTCTAGATGTTGATTCTTGCGATTTTACTTTGGGTCTAGGATCCTTTATTAGACCTTACCCGTTAGGCACTTGAGTTTTCTATACTTCTCAATAGCCCTAGTTTCAGTTGCATCAAAGGTAGCAAGTGCACCCGCCTCAACTTTTATCTTGAGTGTGGAAAGAAACAGGCTATGAACCTCTCCTTCTTTCGGAACTCTGCACCATCACCAGGGTTAGCAACATTTCTCACCCATACAGCCCAAAGACGCAAAAACTCTTGTTTGTACATGTAGTAGCATCTAAGTCTTTTTGCTTGTGAGAAATGATGTCTTACCATAGCTTTTGAGTGTTTTGGGGGTCAAAGAAGTATCACTTGAAATGATCAACAACTTCCTTATAGTTTTCCTTAACGTCTCGAGATAGAGAGTCAAACCAAGTGCTAGCATCCTTCGTCAGAACTACCTCAAACATTTCTAAGCATTCCTCATCTCCTATCACTCTTTTTATGTGGCAAGCCATTTTGAAAATTGCTAGAAATAGCTCGGCATCCTCACAATGCTCTCCAAAAAAGAGAGGATATCCTCTTGGCATTGGGCCTCCATTGAATCAATTTCAAAGTGACAACACATTTCCTTTTTTCTTTTTTTTTCTTAAAAACATGTACACGATAATTCTTTCTAAATTACAATCTATCCTACAATAAAATAAAAATATGCACATCAAATTATCTATAATAGTCAACAAGAGGTAGGATGACAGGGTTTGGGGACGTAAGAATTTCTCCTACTCTTTGAGCACCAAACATGAACACAATATGCTGCTGAAAATGGATCTTTCTACTAATTGCAACTTTTAATCTAATGTGTGGAGTGAAATGGAAGGGAAAAAACTCTATCCCTAGGCCATTATCCATGGTTTATGCATAACCTAATGATTAAGCTAGAATAAAAATATATCGGTCCAAACTAAGGCCGTACCTAATGAGAGGCAAAATAAAAGGATTTACTGAATCATTTATCTCATCAAACCTAAGAGGGCCTAAACTCTACAAATTACTCATTGAAACTGTAGTTTAGTACTAACAATGATATGCACTTTTTGTCGTGCAATGGGAACAAATGGATCATACAAGTTTTCATGATTCATTCAATCTACTTATGCTAAAAGCTAAACATGCAATATGCAACAAAAATGGACATCAAGTCCTCCTCAATGGGCACATCAAAATTGAGATGCTATGGGCGTGCAACAAGAGAGGCGATCTCTAAACACCACTCAAGGCTCCTGTTCTACTCAATTGGTACTGGGCAATTGTAAGCAAGAAAAAAGAATCCACAAACCCATAGCCAAACAAATGAAGTGGCACCATCTAGTTATGCGATGCAAACTAGGATAGAAGAGACATTTTTTCACGACCAAGGGGAGGTGCAACAAAACACACACAAGTAATCTCACACCAAGACATACACCAAATGGAACAAAGAGAGTTAGAGAAAAGGAAAGAGAGAGAGGAATAAAACTTGCATAATACCTCATTTATGACTGTTGACCACTGGGTCAACAACACGACATAACTCAACAAAGCCTTACTTTCTGAGAGTTATGGAATGTTGAGGATTATGGTTATAAACATCATTTGTGATAAGTAGGTAGTCTAGTTGCAGAAATTGGGTGCAATGGCACTTCCAAATTGTATATACCAAGCCATTTGACCCCTCAAACTCTATTTTTGGTTAACCCAAGGTAGCCTTAGTATATAAGGTATCTAAGTCACTTTTGTAAGAACACTTTTATCATAATCTAAGTTTAATTCGCCATAGACTATGTGTGGGAGATGAAGAGAGAGCGTGAGCTTCATCCTAGTGCTACTCCTTGCTCGTTCATCACATTGTAGATCCGATTTCACCATCATGCTAGCCTTGGCAAGAGCTATGTGACAATGCCAAGCATTCCTCGCGGAACAGAGCAAACGTACTCATGCATCTATGAGCTATTTGTGACTGTAAGTATATCAAACGATGTCTGTTTTCTGCATGCAAGTAGTCATTAAAATTGTGGTGACATAAATGACACATAGGTACTCATAGATTGCAGTTGCGGGCACTTCAAAACTCCGGCTCTATTGATGGCTGGGTCAACAACACGACATAACTCAACAAAGCCTTATTCTCTGAGAGTTATGGAATGCTGGGAATTATGGTCATAAACATCATTTGTAGTAAGTAGGTAGTCTAGTAGCAGACATCGGGGTGAAATGGCACTTCCAAATTTTAAATACCAAGCCATTTGACCCCTCAAACTCTATTTCTGGTTAACCTAAGGTGACCTTAGTATATAAGGTACCTAGGTCATTTTGTAAAAAAAACTTTTATCATAATCATAAGTTTAGCGCTGCAGTATAATGTGTGTGAGAGAGGAAGAGAGTGTTCATGAGCTTCATCCTGGCACTACTCCTCGCTCGTTCATCACATTGGAGATCCGACTGCACCATTGTGTTAGCCTCAGTGAGAGCTACGCGACAACGTCAAGCATTCCTCGAGGAATGAAGCATACATGCTCGTGCATCTACAAGCTATTTACGGTCGTAAGTATATCAAATGATGTATGTTTTCTTCTTACAAGTAGTCATTATAATCGTAGCGATATAAGATATGCGTAGGTACTCATAAATTTCAGTTTCAGGCACTTTAAAAATCCGGCTATGTCTTTATACGCATTTTTTGAAAATGGGTTTAGAGCTAGGATTTTGGGTTTAGAAGCTTAGGAACAGGTGTATCCTAGTGAGGGGATGGTGTTCCTTGAGTTTAATACAATTCTGGCATGATTTAATGAGGTCCCTTCCGTTTGTGTGTATGTGGGTTAGTGGTGTAGTTTAGAGTAGTGAGACTCTAGGTTGGGGTTTAGTTGGCCTTCCAGAGTGTTGTATGTGTAGGATGGTCTCAGCCTAACCAGCTAATGAGATTTCCTTTGTGTGCCTATCGTGTCATCTATGTCCTCGATTGACATTATGTTGATCTAGGTTGTGTTGCATGCACTTTATAGGTGGTGTGATTCGCTCTCGCAACATGATCTGTTTTTATTTGTGCTTTTTGCATATGGGTTTAGAGCAAGGATTTTGAGTGTGGATGCTTGGGACAGGTGTATCCTAGTGAGGGGATGGTGTTCCTTAAGTTTCATACGATTCTGGTATGATTTATCTGTCAGTTTCCTTCGATTTGTGTTTATATGGGTTGGTGGAGAGCAGTAAGATTATAGATTGTGGTTTTGTTGGCCTTCTAAAGTGTTTTATGTGTAGAATGGTCTCATCCTAACAAGCTAAAGAGATTTCCTCCGTGTGCCTATCCTGTCATCTGTGTCCTCGATTGACATTATGTTCATCTAGGTTGTGTTGCATGCACTTTATAGGTGGTCTGATTCACTTCCGCAACATTAGCACCGTTGCCGAGGATACAAGGACTTAGGTAGGTATTCCTACTAACACTTGTGTGATGGTTTCTTGCTTTAGTTTTGGCTAAAGAGAGCATTTTTCTTAAGTGGATCCGAAAGAGGGTATTCCTTGATCAAGTGGATAGCCAGGAAGCATGTGTCTTGCCGAGGGTCTACGACTAGGTATATTTAGTTAGGATTTGTGGATTAGAGTAGTTGTATGTGGTTGAGTGATTTGTGAGGTGATAAAAACATTTGCTAGGTCTTGTGTGGCATTGAAGCGTTTTTTAACTCATATATGAAAAATCCCATATGATTTGTAGGAGTAGCTTTAGGCAAGTGATCTGATTCTGATCTAGAGCTATTCATCATTGATTTGTTTCTTAAAATGCTTGTTTGCCTTTAGAATCTCTGAAAAGTCTAGTTTTGAGGGAAAAATACAATAAATAGCTTTTTGTTGACAATTTTTGCATGACTGATTGATGATGTGCATATAAGAGGGCATGTGCAAGGGTTCTGTGAAGAAAATCTAAAATTCTATAAAGTTGGACATCATATGCGTATGATGTCTCAAAGGGAAATTGGAGACGAAATTTGAAAAATTTGACTGCACCAGTGTGTTCAGAAGGGGGGTTTTACACTAAGTATACATTGAAACTAGAGTTTTGACCAACTCTTCACACCCAAAAGACAAAAGATAGAGTGTCGAAAATGGAAGAAAGAGAAACTTGAGAATCCGAGTGCGTTTTTGCATGAAAATCGGTAGAAGTTCGTGAAAGCTAGTGCTAGAGACTTGGGGATGCTTGTGAATGAATTTTGTCCAAAAATCCATCAGCAGACATCATACGCATATGATGTCTCAAGGCTAATCCTGGTAGAAATTTTGAACTTTTGACATTATACCCATTGAGAGTTAAGGGGATTTTATTCTTTTAGAGGATTTCCTTGTCAAAAAGTGGTGATTTTGAGCAATTTTGACATCCATAATTTGTTGTGATCACATATTCTTATTGTACACACCAAGGGGCACCTTTGGTAGAAACAAAATTTAATTCTGACCACTTGGATATCATACGCATATGATGTCTTAGAGGCCAGATATGAGGTCAAAATTTACAATTGAGTACACCCTTGTCATCTAGAGCATTTAGGAAGCATGTAGGCCAAGTTTCATCAAATTTGAAGCATTTTGGGCTTGCAAAGACCATAAGATGCATCTAGGCAAGTGAATGCTTGTATTGGCCATATCTAGCACAAAAAGTGTCAAAATTCAGCTTTGAAACTTGTTATGAGTTTCTAGTGTAGTGAGGAACCTCTGGAGTGAATTTCACTACATTCTGACCAGCTAGACATCATACATGTATGACGTCTAAAGAACACTTTTAGATACCAAAATTGAGATCTGAGCATAGCAAGGTGTTGAGCACCACAAGACAAGCTCACAGATCAAATTTTGTCAAGCTCTGAGCACATAGACATTATATGCATATAATATCTCACGCCAAGTTCTAAAATTCAAATTTCATTTTTGACCACATAGGAGGGTTTTAAGCTTCTTTGCAAAATTTCATGTCATTCTAAGCCAAAAGACATTATACGCCTATAATGTCTTAAGTGACTAGATCTGGGTCAAAACAACATTTGGGCATACCTCATAGCATAAAAGAAGTCCCTAGCCAAAATTTCATTGAATTTGAAGCTCATTTGATCTTGTGAAGGCCAAAAGGAAGATCTAGACAGATTCAAGCTTATATTGATCATAACTTGTGATGTTTTTAGCAACGTAAATACATTGGGTTTTTATACTCCCAACGTCGCCAAGACCGTTGCTAACAGCATCGCTATTGGAGCGTTGCTAAAATCGTCGCTATACTCATCGCTATATAGCGACGCATATCGTGACGGTTATAGGCTACCTATAGCGACACTCATAGCGACGTTGTAGAGCCTTATATAGTGACACTTATAGCGACACCCGAGAGTAAAATATTTTGGGTCGCAGGGCATTGAATGCCCTGCCACCCATCAACCATTTTGAATGTTTCAATAATAGAGTAAACCTAAATGAATCCAAGATAAGCCCATATTCACCTTTAAAAGAAAGTGTGAGGTATAGACCCAAAGTAGTCACCCACAAGACAATATAACCATTAACTCCATCATCCATAGTATTGTTTGCAGAATAAAGATACAAAGCTGACAAAAGTAAATTGATGAAAGTAAATCAATGACAATTGTACACATCATCGGCAAAATCACTTGATTGTTAAGCTTTGCAAATGTAATAGTTACAACACCATTGTCATTATTGAGAAAATATACATGGTTTTTCAATAGCTACAAAAAGACGTATACACATCATCTCATTATACATGCTATGACAAAAGGAAACTAATGCTATCTAGCTACGGCTACACTGACCTCGTCTAATCAGACATCTCATCCCGTCCAAGCGGCATATCTGTCGGATTCTATAGAAAAAAACAATAAGACAGCTTTCTGTAAGTATAAACATATAATTTACAAAACAATACAACAAATAGAAAAGAGTAAACCCTAATACTAACCATTCCACCATGAGAACTCAGAATGTCCATCAAGGCGTTTAAGACCTTTTTGCTTGCGTACTCACGCTTGTATGGTGTGCGGTCACGTCCTGTCAAATCGACCACTGTACAAAACATACAAAGAATCCACTATGTTAGAATTTAAAAGTACCAAATAAGAGTAACTACCAAACCTAAAAATCAATGCAAAAACACTTACAAAATTGGCCTCAAATGATGCCCACCCGCCGCTCCCCAAGTGGTGCGAGCTCCCTACCTCTACTCGCACTTTGGTTGCCTCCTTTTGTTTCTTCGACTTGTCAGGATTTTTATGTGTTGCTTGCTTTGCATTCTTCCAATATTCTTTGGCCAGCCAATTTGGTCTGTTCCACCCATGATTTATTTCTTTTTGCACTTCAGAACGCTTGTGCTTGCAGTATTCGCGCATTCAAACCTTCATCAGGTCTTCATTATAGCACTCATTCCGTGTTGACACGGGAAACTCGTCATGCAGAATGCTGATGACTCTGCGTGAGATCACCTTCTTGCCTTCATTATCCACGATGATGCCGCCGTTGAAGTCGACGGAGTAAGGCAAGTCCTCTCGCCTATGACGTGTGATTGTGGGTGTCCCGGCAGGGGTCTCTAGCGGTGTGTCAATGGGGGTACGAACGTCAGGTGTCTCCACTGGAGTCTGGGCCCCGAAGTGAAGAGTGGCGACTAGGGTGACTCCTGGAAGAGTAGGTAGTGGTTTGTAGCCAGGAACGGACAATAGCCGCGCAAAACCTGGCGTAGATGGTGATGCCATGGCTGGTGTGGGGGCGGGCAAAGAAGGATAAGGTAAAGAGCCTCGTCGAACACGAGGCGGTGTTGAGGCATCAGCGGCGGCATCCCCACAACAACCGCCACCACCACCAGTAGTGCATCGGTGCCTAGACAAGTGTGAAGATTTTCTTGTTGACATCAAAGCTTTGGAGCGCACTAAATGCTCCGAAACAGAGGAGACGCTAAAGGAGTAGAACAATGTGATGGTGCTCTAGAGCGTTGACGATACTTGTACCGTTGCCTCTGCTGGGGTGACAAAGAAGAAAGAAACTCATCATCATCCATACTTGCATTAAACACACAAACATTTAATCTTGATATTGAATGGAGAAGAGAACATGGACAAGTAGAGAGAGAGAGAGAGAGAGGACTCATAAAGGGGGAGGGATTCCTGTCTAGAGAGATTCCTGTGAGGTTCTTGTGAATTTGTCTCCCATGTGCATTCTACGTATCTTGTAAAAGCACTATGCTCCGAGTGCGATGCAGAACTAGGCTGCAATCACGAAGGAGGTGATCCATCTCTGCTCAGAGATGCTACTCGTCCCTTCACTAGATCTAGTTGATCGGGTGAAAGAGCCGCTAAGAAGCACTACTATTGCTTCTTAGCGGCTCTTTCACCCGATCAACTGGATCTAGTGGAGGGGCGAGCAACATCTATGAGCAGCGACGGATCACCTCCTTTGCGATTGCAACCTCAGTCTACATCGCACTCGAAGCGTAGGTCTGGTCGACATATTAGACATTCACGACACATCGAGGAGTGTCCCTGCTTGTGAGAATATATTTGGAGCATACGTACCTAGAGTGGACGCAATGACGATTAAACTTTTCATGTCATCATAGATAAGCCTTTCTGAATCCATGATCGTCTCAATCATTTCATCGATGTTGGGATCAAACACTACCTCATTGGGAATGTGGTCTACATGATCATCCTCCGAGCTATCAGAGGCTACATCTTGTGGCCTCACATATGCTGCTTGATCAAAGCACCTGCGAGAACACGTCTATTGGGTTGCAAGATTGCTACCTGTTGGCCAACGTTAGAGTCCGACGAGTTATTGGCAACAACTCAATCTATAATAGATGGATCAAACTCGCCAAATTCGTGAACGTGCTGCAAAGAAATGCGTCTTGTGTGTCGCACAACATGCTTGCATTGATTACAAGGACATAAGATCCTTGTTGAGAGATAGGTGTTCCAGTTGGACGGCCCCACATCCTCGTCCCTACTCATAATGAAAATAAAAATCTTATAACCTGGACATAAATTTAATCTTCTATTGGCATCCTCCGTCTTTTATCTCTCTCTCTCTCTCTCTCTCTCTCTCTCTCTCTCTCTCTCTCTCTCTCTCTCTCTCTCTCTATTTGTTCACATTGTAAACTACCTCACATTCTCTAGTCATGTCCCATCCCCACACACCTTGTTCTAGAGGTGCACTGAGATCAGAACCACCGGATTATAATCTTGTCTTTATTGGTCAATGCCTATATTTTTAAGTACAAGAAATCGACACACCCACGTCTACATGATAGTGCATGTAGTGGACAAAACCCCTTTGCCTCTTCTCTAGTTGTAGCAATTCACAGCATCTTAACATCTCTTCACAGTAGATCTTTGTTCGAGGGATTACTTAGCACATTACATATTGGCCTCCAATATGATTATCATGCCGTTGAAAGCTTTCCAACTTAAGGTCTCATCCGTAGAGAGGAAGAGAGGGATCACCGTTCGCCTAACTGTAATTTTTTATCGTAATCTCGAAGATAGACTTCAATATAAAAACTAAATCCAAACTCTAATCTTAAATCTAACCTAATTGAACATGTGGTGAGTCGCGGCTAATTGAATATGGTTAGTGTGTGAGTTAATAGGTGTCAGATTCTGATGGGAATATACAAATTGTTGTGTAACTAGTGTTTTCTCTTTGGGCAACGCACGCCTTCATTGACATGCACTAAAATCTAATCTAAATCTAATCTAATCTTAAATCAAACATAATTCTAGATCTAATCTAATCTTAAACTCAAAATAAACCTAAATCTAACCTAAAACTAAATGTAATCTACCTTAAAACAAAATGTAATCTAGTTAATCTTAAATCTCGTCTTAATCTTAAATCTAAATCTAATCTAATCTTGAACTCAACATAAACCTAAATCTAATCCAATCTTAAATCCTAAATTTAAATATAATCTAACTTAAATTAACATAGCTAGCTAATCTTAAATCTTGTCCTAATTTTAAATCTAACGTAAATCTAAATCTAACATAACCTTAAACTCAACATAAAAATAAATCTAAATGTAATCTAACCTAATCCTAAATCTAATTTAAATCTTAACTTAATCTCTCTCTCTTTGTTTTCTCCCCTTACCTCTCTTCGTCTTCTTCCCCTCTCTCTCTTTGGTTTTTTATTCTCTCTCTCTTTCTCCCTCTTTCTCTTTCTCTTTATTTTCTCCTCTCTCTCTCTCGCTTTCTCTTTGCTTTATCTCTCTCTCTCTCTCTCTCTCTTTTCCTCTCTCAATGTATGTGTATGAATTCTTTGTTTATGCATGTGTGTGTGTATGTGTTTTTTGTTTATGCATGTTCTCTCTCTCTCTCTCTCTCTCTCTCTCTCTCACACACACACACACACACACACACATTGTGTCTTTGAAAGAAAGAGAGTGAGCAAGAGAGAAAGAGGGGAAGGGAACATGAGAGAGAGGAGATGGAAGGATCATACCTGGATCTCCTTCCTCTTCTCCTGTGTGTGTGTGTGTGTGTGGGGGGGGGGGGAAAGAGAGAGAGAGAGGGAGAGCGGGGGTTACCTCTTTCGCTTGAGCGTCAAAAACTCAGATCTGAGATCTGAGTTTCTGGCGCTCTCGGTTTATTGTTTACCCCTGTGGGTATCACTATGAGTGTCGCTATGGGCATCGCTATGCAGCAAATAGAATAGCGACGTCCATAGCAACGCTCATAGCGACGTCCATAGCGACGTCCATAGCAACGCTCATAGCGACGTCCATAGCGACGTCGTGGATTTTCACTTTTGAGCATCGTATTGCGAGCATCGCTAATGTGAAGTACCTCTTGTAGTGGTTTTTCTATCAAAACAAGGCTCCAGAGTAGCTGTACAAGATTCAGTGTCAGCCTTGAACAACAATCAAAGAACCGTATGGGGTCATTGATTGTTGGTCAGTGCCCCAAAAAACATCTTTAAGGCCTCAAAATTCATCCAAAAGTTAGGGGTGTCCAAAATTGAGAATTATGAGAAAACGATCGCGGTTTTGGACATAGTTTCAATATTTTCCTAACCAAAGCACTTGAACACATTGGTCCAAGTCTACTTACATCAAGTTAGAGCTGTTAAGCCCAGAGATCATGTTCTCTTTAGAGTCAAACTCAACTTATAAAAGCTTCAAAATCCCAGCAATAGAGGAGTATCCACCCATAATGGATCTTTCAAAGTTGCAATTGATAAAGACCAATCTTGTTGAGAGCTTTTGGATGATAGACCATAAGAGTAAAGGATTTTATTCATACACTGACAACAATGAGGTCAACCTTTATAAGTGCTCAGAGCCATACCCAGAAGAACTAACAAATTACAAGCTCTTATATGTCTATACATATGGAGTTGAGTATAAATGGAAGTCTATAGTTGTTGATAAGTATGGACGAGAATACAGAGGCGTAGAAAGCACAAACCATGGAATGCATTAGGAATAATTAGATTTGGTGAATGAAGGACCATAGATACCTCCACCAAACACAAGAATTCCTATGAGAATTCGAAAAAGAGAGCCACTTGGATCCCAATGAATCTACCTAAAGGACCAATCTCCCCCAAGAGAACGACTAATCCCTTTGAAGAAGTACCTAGGCATAGTGGAAGGCTTAAAATGAGAGAAGGATTGGGAGACTCTATGGTTAGACTTATGGACAATCGATGAGTTAGACCATCCCAAATCCAAAAATGGGTAAATAGGAAATACGCCGGAGATAAAGATCGGAGAGATCTCATAGCGGCTTTCAAAAGAGTAATTAGAGCAAAGGAAGTTTCAAATTTTGCAACACAGCTCATTGGATTTGGATTAACTCTAGAAGATGACGTGGCTACATGGTTCGACTTAGTGGAAAGATGTGATTATGAGACTTTAAATGAATTGTTTGAGGAATTCATTGAAGAATTCTTGCAAAAAGGCGTAGCTCACAACACGGTGTCGCAAATTCACACACTCAAGAAAAAAGAGGGTGAATCAGTACGCAAGGCGGCATTACGGCTCAAGAGATATATCAAGTTCTGTCCACGAGTGGAACTTCCTACGCAAGCACGATTGAAGTTGATCTTTATCCAAGGAATGAGACATGTAGGTCTTCAAAAGGATCTGCACATGATAAAGAGTTTGACGCTAAACGAATTGATCAAAGAAGCTCTTTATCTCATGGATAATTGTGAGAAATATAAAGAAAAGGATTGTAAGAGTCAAGAGAATGACAAATCCTCTCAGCACAGTGACTCACAGATAAGTGAGTGCATTAAGAAACCAGCAGCACTTATCGATCAAGAAATTTATCAACAAAATGCTCAAGAGGTTAGCTCCTCTTGTATATTCTGATCCAAGGGAGCTTAAGTGGTGCAAAATTGAGAGAAAATGGACAAACCATATGAGAGAAGAGTGCTACTATGGCATGGAATATGCTAGAGATAGGTATGTACAACCTAATCTAGTAGCACCTACTCCACCTAGATACGTTAAAGGAAATATGCCAGGACCAGTAGGAGTTTCAAGGAAACAACCTGTCTTAGGACAAAAACCTCTAATACTAGGTGCTAGATTGCCTATAGACACGAGATATACACAGATGATGGAAGAATCTAGTGATAGCCGTTTTTCGGCTCTCTGTGATTGCCATAGTGAGTTATCCCCCCCTATCAAATCACTCAAACACTGTGGTTACCCTCACGCTTTCACTGTATATAGGTGCGTGTGAGTTAGGGGACTTTTCCCATATCTCCTTACTGAAATAAAAAACCCTCAATTAGCTAGTCATTGGGCTAGTTGAGCCAAAAAAATAAAAAATATAAGTATATTATGGCCCATGCGTATGTAAATATTTCTTTGTATATAGGGCCTAAATAAAAGATTTTTCATAATTATTTTGGTATTTATTTAAATATTTCTACCTAGGTGTGTGTTATTTATGCTCTGTACATTGCCTCACCATTACCACAATTTTTCTTACCATTTTTCATACTCTTTATTCCATATAGAAATATTTTCATGTAAGCTTCTCTTATATTTGGTGTAACTCCACCCCAACAAAAATCCAAAAAAACTAGTTTTATTTATGTGTATATTTTTTCACTATTGTGATTTTTCCCTTCCTACATCTATTTTGTTTTTTTTCTAAAAAATTAGAACACCAAAAATATTTATCTTTTTATGGTAGCCTCATAATGAGAGAGATTTCTTTTGACGCCTTTATATTTTTTTCACTTATATTATTTATATTTGACATGTACATATTTTTTAGACCCCTCAATATTTGATTTTCTTAGTTGTACTATTCACTTATATCATGATCTCAACAATATCTTCAATTATAGACCTACCAAATAAGGTCAAGGGTAGGTGGCATGCATACATGCACTATGGAGGGCTCACTCTTGGAGGTATTCAAAAGAATCATCCAAAGAAGGACCCCATAAGGACCTTGTGCAGTGGAAAAAAACGGTCGGTTTTGCTGAATTTTTAAAGTTCACTTGCTCTCCGAATTTGAAAAGGTGATACAAACAAAAGTTGTAGCTCGTGGGCTGAAATTTTTCCTCAAATTTTTTCATATTTTTTTGAGCTACGATCTGTGAGCTATGATTTTATTAGTGGACCCCAGTTTTCCCATGCTATGCAGCCACACTCTCTCTTCCACTTTATCATTTTCCTCTTTCACACACACTTCTCCACTCATCATCCCCACCTCTCTCACCACTCCTCTCTGCACCCTACTCACCTTCCCCTCAACCTTGAAGAATAAGAGAAACCATGGTGAACTCATACCTCCCACACACAATTCCATTCCAAAATTGACCACCTAGTCTCATTTTTCCTCCTCCAAATTACCCATATCTATCAAAAAAACCACAAAATTCAACCTCTTCTCTTAAAAGACAGCATCATGGTGGTTGATTACTCAACTTCAATTACCTTGTCTCCCAAGGAAGGTCAAGAGTGGAGAAAAAATGTACCGTCAAAGCTAGTGGACCGTCAACAAGCGTCACAATTGGCCCTACTCAAGACACTTGGAGCATCAACCTTGTAAAAAATCCACCTTTTCTTACCTCTTAAGAGTTTTTCTTCCTTATTTGTATCCTACATGGATACTCCCATTGTAAATATCCAATTACATTTGTAAATTAATACTAACTCTACTAACACTAACCCACTATGAAAAGTCCTATCACCTCCATTTCTCTCCTCTCTCTTTCCCCACCAACTTCTTGATAATTCCAAGCAAAAGAAATTAGATAAATTGCTGAAAATCTAACCCAACCATGGTTAGAGGAGTAACCCTAGCCTTCAAAATTGCTATAAAAGGAGGGTGTAGCTAGCACAAAAAGGGGGGGAGAAGAAAGAGCACTATGCTATAGCTTGAGAAGCCAAGCTCAACCTCTTGAGAAGGAGCTCTTGAGTGGAATCTCATTGGCATTAGGCATATGTATGTGTTGTATTAGGGGTGATTAGCGAGGGAACTCTATGCCATTGTAAGAGAGAGTGATCATTAAATTGAGAGTAGGAAATCTATCATTTCTCCTACTAGTGTAAGCCCAACATTTGCTGAATCAAGGAGGGTGAATTTGGACTAAGCATGGATACCTTGTCTCCCTTCCAACGTGAAGTCATGGACAATAATGATGTGTAAGTGTCTTGGTGTTTTATTTAAGTTCTTGATAGCTTGTCTCCGGGTATTGTTATCAATTTAGCCATAAATCCCACATGCTGTAAGAGGGCGACAGGGTGGAGAGGACTCCCCTGGCCTTAAGACAGTGATTGGGGTGGTTTTTTTCTTGTGATGTGTTGTGGTGTAATTTACTCAGGCTATGTTGAACAAATACTAATCTCACTTTGATTGGTCATGACAGATTGGTAAGAAAGCATTAGTGCAACAAGCACCCCCTTCCCCCTTCTCTCTCTTTCTTACATATATATATTTATGTTTGCTTGATCATTAACGATATACTTCAAAGCAGCCCGAGCACCATCTCTCTCTCTCCCTCTCTCTCTCCCTCTCTCTCTCTCTATCTCTCTCTCGTGTTTTAGTGTGTGAGAGTGTTCCATTGGTGTTAGGGTTAGTGTAAATTCCTTGCTTGTTTGTAGGTTGCTCTAACGATTCTCCTCTTTTGCGTCCTAGTTCGCTCTTAAACTAGGTGGTGCCCCTTGTGTAGTTGGGATTTGGCTGGGGGTTTGTTGTTTTGGTTTGTGTTGTGTTGTGCCCCAGCCCCATTGAGCAGCACGGGAGCCTTGAAGGGTGTCTAGAGGTTGCTCTTCTTGTTGCCCGCCCCGGACCGCTTCACTAGCAAACAAGCGCTAGTACCAGCTACAATGTATTATAACAACCAAAGCGGGTACTGCCCTTTAAAGCAACAGAAGATGAGAGAAACACATGGAGTGATGAGGCAGGTACAAAAAGAAGCTAAAAAGCAAGAGACAGAGAAAATGGAAACTAACGTGAGTCTAGAGACTGGTGAACCAAGTACCGATGCACCTAATAAGAAAAACCAAGAGAAAATGAAATAGCTAGAAAGCTAGAAATGCTAAGATGAAAGCACGTAGGGAACAAGAGCAGAAATTCCTAGCTGAGGAGCTTAACCAAGCTAAAGAGAAGATAAGACAATGTGAGGAGACAGTTGCACCTTCTCTTGCGCAGACATCTCAACCTCCAGAAGAACCATCCACAGAAGAGAAACCAAAAAGTGCTAGTTCAGGAGGATCAATATTGGTAGAGAAAGTTAATGAGCCATTAAACACCCTCCTAGAAGCCTATGAAACACGGCTCAAAAACAACCAAATCAAAGAACATAGGTGGATGACATATCCATATGTGGAACTAGAAAAGGACAGGCCAGAAATGTGCAAGAAAATGATTCAAACAGCCCAAGCTTTACTAGAACCACAAGTTGAAAAACCTGAGGGTGTGATCCCTGTCCCACATGGATACACCAATAATCCCACCAAAGCAGGAACAAAAAGAGCTAGATTCTAGTCACGAGAACCAACCAAAGCTAAAGGACCCCGCATTAGAGCCAAGGATAGTGTTGAATACCATGGATAACTCTTCTTAGGGATTTCACATAGCTATACCTGACAGTTGTAAAGAAATAGATGGTCTTGACAAATTGTGGAAACAAGTCAGAGAGTCCAATGAAGCACGTGAGATAAGAAGATGAGTAAACCAAATGAGTGATGAAATACGAGTGTCTCTTCCACCAACAGAGGAATGTGAGGCTGGATCTCAAATGAATCTAGAAGTGGAATCATATTGGGGAGACAAAGGATCTATATAATCTATGAACAATCAACCCCATTCGCTAAGAACACTACCATCCTCTATGGGAGAGTACGAGGCCAAGTCAGATGTTATTCCAGTCTCATCACAGAGACTGTCTCCTAACAAGGTTAAAAAGTCAAAAGGGTTGATAGAAATTTTGTCTATGTCAGTCACTTGTACGATAACGTTAGCCGAGTTGCTTAGAATACGACCAAACATGTAGACTACTGTGGGCAAATACCTAGAGAAATTTGATGTTAAAAAAACAATGACTCAAATCGAGGATGGGATCAGAGAGCTGGAAATGCCTTAGATAAATAATAGACTAGTGCCGTTAAACAAGGTGGGAGAGTATTATGATGGAGAAGATGGGAACACCCTCTTCTTGTGGAATTCCAAGGTGTAAAAACCATGGCAATCCTTGACAGTGGAGCTAGTGTTGCCATAACAAAAGAGGTCTGGAAAAAATGGAAAAACCCAGCAATAACGTCTACCAGGATGAAACTGCATCTTGCAAATGAAAAAATGGAAAGGCCCATAGGACTGCTAGAAAAAGCAGTTGTTACTTCTTGTGGAATTCAAAATGAGAAAACCTGTGCTATTGTTCAGTTTGGCAAGAAGAACAACTATGATATCATTCTAGGAAGACCGTTTATGAGACAATTGAAAATGGTCCAAGATTGGGGTTATGACTATATCTACTTGAGATATATGGAAACCATGACAAGAATAAATTTGAAGAATCGTAGTTACACGGATGTGACGAGAACACCTATGGAGGAGATTGATTTTGCTACTATAGCAAGATCATAACTTCCAGTATGGTCTGATAAGCCTAAAGAACTATGTATTTGTGGAGCTTCGCAATGCAAAAGATTAAAGCAAGAGGAGGGCATCCCAGAAAGGGCAATTGAAGATAAGGATTATATCCTAGAACCCTTTCTTGAGGAAAATTTAGATCCACTTGAATGGGAACACATCTTGGCTACTTTGGATGTGTGCACTATTCAAGACGATCCAGAAACAAAGTTTGTGATAAAATGGCTATTATGTCGTTCCTTACTTTGCAGTGAGTGTAATCCAAGGAAACAAATACAAAGAATAAGATGAGTTCTACGACTCTGTAGAACACTTGGAGTTTCAAGAAGATGCCAACAATGAAAATCTAGACAACCCAGCAGGTGACATGAATAGCACTTTTAACAAATGCACGGTTTTATGTTTCTGTAGATCAAAGACCTAGGAAACAATGTCATTGCTACAAAAATAAAGTACATCAAAAGTGGATTCTAAAATCCTCGGTGGAGATGCAACTAAAATAGGAATCCTCAGATGTGTCTCTCATACATAAAGAAAAGACTCAACCAAGAAGAACACATCCATGTCAACAAGCTACCAACGCTCTAATCAAGTGGAAAGAAAATTCATCCCAAAAACAACAACCCAAGGGCAAGCAAACAGTAACTTTCCATAACCAATCAAACCAAAAAGGGAAAGTACTAAAATGCAACATTGATGAGGATAGTAGTGACAATGATGATTCTTTTGACACTCCCTACCAGGTACTCAAGTCATCATTGTCGCTAGCAGCTTTTGACATCACGACCACTACCAGATTCCATAACAACTAAAGAAGGCCAAAAGCAAAGAACAACAATTTAGAACCAAAAAGTTTGACAAATCTGGATACCAAAGAGCCATCTTGGCCAAAAACAGGTATGGATCAAGAAGATGAAGATCTTTGATGAAAAATAACAAGATCCAATACTAGCAGAAAAACAGTCAAAGCTTGCAAGAAAATCTAAGAAAAGCACAAAGTTGCAAGCTTTCACAAATAAGATTTGGGTCCCAAAGAAGTTGACTCAAGCACAAAGAGGTCAGGAGTTCATTTGGATTTCAAAACAGTTACATTGCCAACTCCTAAAGTGTGAATCTTGTCCCCAATCAAGAGTACAAGGGCTGAAGCAAAGACCGCTGAAAACTCACACAAAGACAAGGTGGATCCCAAAGAAGTCTCTTCAAACACAAACAAATCAAGGACAAGTATGGGCTCCCAAATGAGCAGCATCAACAAAACAGCCAGTAATCACAAAGAAGTGGGTCCCAAAGGAAACCAATAAAACTGCTGTTACTGCACCACCGCTTGAATTCTTTCAATTCCTCCTACTATTACAGTAATTTTAGAAGAGAACCCACTTTGAGGAACAATGTCAAATCCGACAACCAATCATAAGGCTAAACTGGATTCCAAAGAAGCATTAAACAGATAAGTAAGCCTTCAAGAAATCTCCAACCTTCAATCAAGCAAAATGGCATATGAGCTTCAAAGATCATCATATTGCTCAGAATAGGAAGTCTTGCTAGCAAATGCCAATCAACAAATTGCTTATACCCACATCTTGCACATCATGAATCTTTTCCATGCATTGACTCTATATGCATAATAGAGCTATATTACAAGGCTTGCATAGGCACAATTTTTGATTGCCCAAGCACAACACATACCCTCGGTGATACCCTGTCATCAAGGAGGACTCCAAATAGGAGGGGGGGCATTATAAATGCAAACCTAGTATTATGAATACTAAAGGGCAACGTTTTGTGATTTCTATTTAGTTTTTGCGCTTGATTGTGATGATTTTTTGACAAAATTCAGAGGATATGCCCTCATAGTAGAGTTACAAGAGAAGAATGGTGAGAAGAGCCATATATGAGCCCCTAGGGACATGTTTACAATGTACATAGCATTTAGAACTCTACTAGAATGATTTTTCAAGAAAAAAGAAGAAGAAAAATACATAATCTAGATGAAGAAAAGACTGAAGAGATGTTAAGAGCTGTACAAAACGACAAAGATTCAAGAAAATGACAACACTTTATGAAGCATGTCGCAAAAGCCATATGCACAATGGGTAATGTCGAAGGTAAGAAAAGAACGGTGAGCAACAAAATGAGGCCAAACATGACTCAGATTGGTCATAAAATTCCGGGATGGATTACAAGGACAAACACAGTTGGTGATGCAACTAAGCAAAAGCACCCATCAGTTGTAACGTTGCTTATCAAACACTTCATGCAATTACAAGGCCGTATACAGGAAGTAGATCTTTATACTGTAAATCTTCTATCTTGTATGTGACTTAATGAAGCAAGCCTAAGAAACAAAAGGGACTAACAATACTGACAAGAACAAAAGAGGCAGAAATGACAATTCAGTCATCTATCGTGATAAATCTTTGCGGGAGCAACCAGGGATTGAACCAAATTCTGGTAATCATCATTGGTTCTACATGAGTCTGGTAGCTCAAAGGTGCCAATGATGTTTTCCATCAAAATCGTTTTTAAAATTGAAATCCAAAAAGCTAGCGGGAAAAGCCAAGTGCAAGTCCAAATCAAGCTAAACTTTTTTAGGAGGCTATGCATAGATAGTACAAGCTAAGGGTTTCAAAAAAAAAAAAAAAAGCTAGCCAAAGATTAGCCATCTACATACCTTGTACATCATGTATATGCGTTTTGGGGCAAATGGACAATGATAGCTCATAAATGGTAATCTATTGCGAATGATGTTGGATAAGCCCTTTTGATGCAAGTTACTAACTTCGGAAATTAATTGGGGTTTGACAAGCTCTAATTAAGTCATGTATCAAGTAGAAATAGTATAATGATTTACAAAACACACAAAAGCTATTCGTGGCATATGAAACTTTGATTACCTTGATGCAAGAACAAAGAAGTCCCCAATGAAGAAGAGCAGACACAAAAGTAATCAGAGGATCTCAAAATCTTGTGCCTGATGAACCAAATTGAATGTTGAACATGGGTTTGGAACCTCAAATCAGGAAAATCATCTCCCAAATTCAGTGTGACAGACAAAATTTGCATTGGATACAACTTGGTCTAAAGCAGTTGAAGGTTTAGCCAAAAACATTTATACAAAATCCTTACAAAGTTGTCATTAGTTCAAAAGATCCAAAAGCCAATCATTCAAAATTATAGATTGTAGAAGTTGTTGCTGAGAATGAGAAATATTCAAAAATTGGCAAATGTACTGGACCGTTTCATGGATGTGAAGGACATAAAGTTCGTCATCAATTATGATTTTCTTGAATCATGTGAAGACTATGTACGCGGATTGGACGAACAAGATGAGCTGGTGCAAAGGCTACAATCTATATTTTCTTTACATCAGCAAAACCACAACAAAAACCACACCGACATTGACAACCAGGTCATGTCATAGAAAATAATATATAATACTCCCAAATGATTTTCTCATGTTTAACTAATCATTTAATAAGGGGAAGTACTAGGGGAGTAAAAGCTAAAATATTGGTAAGGCTACAGAACCGGTCTCTGTCAGGGCTCCAAAGGAGGGAAAATAGGGATCCAAAGGGGGATAGCTTGCAAAAGAGCAATGTGCTTCAGTGGGGCTTAAAATACATAAGGTTCAGCTCCATTAACACTTCCATAGGCTAAGGTTCCAAAAATTAAATCTTTTATCTAAGGGCCAAAGCAACGCCAAATTGGATGGTCATGAGAAGACTAAAAAGTCTTCCCACGTCCCTAGGAAGGAGGGGGCGAGCCCATATTGTAGGGGATGAGAGAGAAACACACACACACACACACACACACACACTCCAAGGCTCCCCCTTTACACAAAGGGAATACTGGACACATGTCAAGCTCCTAGGCCAGTTGCCCCCAACCTCCCCTCAAATTTTATTGAATGACCATAGAGGTGGACTAATGAGAATTAGACTAGAGTAAATTTAGTCTAATCAATTTAATAATACTTGTTAAAAGAACCAATAGAATTAAGCTCCCTATAGGACTATTGGACAGTCTACTAAGGGGTACAATGAGCATTTAGTAGCCCAATGGCTTGCCTGAATTATTTAAATACCTAAAGCTCTCACAAAAGAGAAAAGGGGGACACTTGTCAAAAGGCTACCAACTATGCTTCTAATTTGTGATTAGCTAAGGTCTATAGGATCCAATGGGAGGACAACATGAGCATTTAGCAAGAGGGGTCGACCAAGATGAGAGAAGGGGATGTATTTTACTCTAGCACAATGTTACATACACACACACACACACACACACACACACACAACTCATGTGTGTAGGAAGTACTCCATCTCCTTCTCCAAGCATTGAGAAGTAGAGGCCTACACCAAAAACTATTGGCTATGGAATGCAAACCCAACCAAGAGCCAAGCTTCAAGGGCATGCTCATCTCCTCTACCATGCTAATTACTAAGCTAATGCTATTAGAGTAATTATGTGATGAGAATACTTATTTCTCGTAAGATACCTCTTCTTCCTCTCAATCTATCCTCATTCCCTTCTAGTTCTCATTGTGTGAGATCTTGGGACTGAGGCTAGGGACACTAGGTGTGATTTTCAAGCATAATTTGGTGCATGAAGCTTCCATCTTCATTGCACCAACGAGTTTTCTTAAGGAACACAAGAAATGTATTGTAAAAAAGTCTCCTATGATGGGAGAAGCTATAATACAAAGCCTTCATGGAGGGGGGACCGGCTCCATGTAAATCTGGTCCTCAATTGTTGTCAATTGTTCTATTTCTCTCTCTTTTCAAGTATTGTCGCCAAATTAGCTAGGTGTAAATTGCTATGTTTCTTTCTCAATTAAGTACTCTACCTATGATCATTAGGAACTCGTTCTTAATGAAATGCTGACTATGTTATTAATTTCCGCATTAAATATTACAGGTCATGTCAGGGACGACATGAATTTGGAGGGAGGATTGTTGACCACTAGGTCAACAACACGACATAACAAAGCCTTATTTTTTGAGAGTTATGGAATGTTGAGGATTATGGAATTCCTAGGTCACTTTTGTACGAACACTTTTATCATAATCTAAGTTTTAAGCTGCTATCCACTGTGTGTGAGAGAGGAAGAGAGGGAGCGTGAGCTTCATCATGTGCTACTCCCCACTCGTTCATCACATTGTGTATCCGACCACACCATCACGCTAGCCTTGGCAAGAGCTATGCGACAATGCCAAGCATTCCTTGCGGAACGCAGTAAAGGCGCTCACACATCTACGTGCTATTTGCGGTTGTAAGTATATCAAATGATGTTTTTTTTCTACGTGCAAGTATTCATTAGAATCGTGGCGACATCAGCTACACATAGGTACTCATAGATTTCAGTTTTGGGCACTTTAAAAATCCGGCTCTATCTTTATATGCATTTTTTGCAGATGGGTTTAGAGCGAGGATTTTGGGTGTAGAGGCTTGGGACAAGTGTATCCTAGTGAGAAGATGGTGTTCCTTAAGTTTTGTACAATTCTGGTATGACTTAGTAAATTTCTTTCCGTTTGTGTGCATGTGAGTTGGTGGTGTATTTGACGGCAGTGAGATTCTAGATTGTGGTTTAGTTGGCCTTCGAGAGTGTTGTATGTGTAGGATGGTCTCATCCTAACAAGCTAAAGAGATTTCTTCCGTGTGTCTATCGTGTCATCTGTGTCCTCCATTGACATTATGTTGATCTAGGTTGTGTTGCATGCACTTTATAGGTGGTGTGATTTGTTCGTGCAACAATGGATTGCAAATGCAGGTTGTTTGATACGGTGCTCTCATGTATCTTGCACAAGATTAAGCCAATGCATTGTGAAATCTAACCATTTCCATCACACACACACACACACTTAGGATTATTGGACGTCTCTCACCACCATACTCTCTTACAAAATGAGCAAGAACTTGACAAAACAAGAACACGCTAATCACTTACTCAAGCAAGCTCAAATGAAAAAACTTAAAGATACAATTCACCTTGCATTTGCCCAATAACTCTACATAAATCAAAGACAACATTTTTGAAGCCAAGCACGCCTTCGAAGCACCAAAACCTCAATTGTTGATAATGGAAGAGCATGTACAATAGTGGTTCAAAATAGGGCACTCACACTCTCTCACTTTGCAGTGTGTAGCATCAAAGATTCTCTCATGCCAAATGTGAAGCTCACAAGGTGCTTAAAGTTGGAGTGGAGGTGGATGCCAAAAATCTCCACCAAAATGCTTGTTTTTCCTCTTTAAAAGTCTTCAATAGCCCCCCTACCATTGAATTTGCGTAATCCTCCAAGATTGAGCCCCTCCTTCCATGAGAGCATGACCTAATAGATTCTTGAGGGTTTGAAAATATGCATGGATAGGATTTTTCTCAAATATGAAATATATGGATATGATGGAAAAAAACAAGTTAGTATATCAGAAATTCATGGAATCTGGAATAGTGTTAGCTATATATAAATACAAAAGGGAAAAAAGAAATATAGGGAATCAAATGATGGGATCCTCGTTTGTTTTTATTGATTTAGGACTATTTACAAGAAGAAAAGAAGAATGTATGTAAGAAGAAATCATGGAATCTAGAATAGTGTCAGCTATATATAAATATAAAATGGAAAAAACAAATATAGGGAATCAAATGATGCGATCCTCATTTGTTTTTATTGATTTAGGTCTATTTACAAAAAGTAAATAAGAATACATGTAGGAAAATGATAATTTAGTAAAAGGGAATGGCTAAGTGAAAGGTATTTTTGTGATTTTTATCGGTGTGGGTTCACACCAAGGTTTAGAGAGGCTCTCATGAAAATATATCTATATAATAAAGAGTAAGTACAATGTAAGATAATTATGATAACAATAAGTCAATGTACATAACATACTTAGGTAAATAACGTACATTTAGGTAAAAATAATTAAATTACTACCAAAATAATTATAAAAAATCCCTATTTTTAGGCTCTATATACCATGAAATATTCACACACAAATGTTTTAAAGAGATATGGAGAAGGCCCCTAACTCACAACATGCCTATGTATAGTGAAAGGGTGAGGATAGACACAAGGTTTGAGTGATTATGATAGGGTGATGTATCTCACTATGGAAATTTTGAATAGCCAAAAATCGATTATCAATATTTAGGACTTTGTAAAGTCTGCATTTCCTTAAATTATTTACCATGGCTAGTCATGTGGTTTGATGCACCACAAGAATCCATATACTAGACAATATCACTAGATTTTTTCACATTTGTAGACATAGTATTCATCATGTGTTGCACCACAAATAGCCTCTCGGGCCCATCTATATTCTTGCTAGTAGCTGCATAATTGTTTTGTTGCCTCTTATCTGGACACTCACGTTCAAAGTGACCATGTCTTCCACAACCCCGGCATACTAAATTCCCGTGTTAACCTACATTATTGCGCTACGCATTTCCACGACCTCTTAGACTCTCCCTTCCTCAAAATTTTCCTTGACCACCACTTGTGTTCAGACCATGATTGTTGTTCTACTATTGTGTTTGTTGGTTGCCTCTTCCTCTACCTTGTCCATGACCTATGCCATGTCCTCTTCCTTTAAATTTATAAACAAGGGAATGTTCTCTCGAAGATGGATGCGAGGTTTAAACTGTTTGTACTCAAGACCCAAACCTCACAGCCACACTTCTACTTTATCATCATCATCTACTGTAACATTGATGGGTGCAAGTGACTCACATATGTTCTTTACCTAGCGAATAGTCATTGATGGTCAGGCTTTTCTTCGAAACAGTATTTAGCTCAGCCTTCAACTCCAGCTTCATTGCCTTTGTGTTGGTCACATCCAATGACAACAACGTGTCCCAAGACTCCTTTAGAGGAGATTGAGCATCCTGTATATGCCCAATCATAGTGTGCTTTACACTGATAGAAATCCACTACATGACGTGTCAAAATTCTTTCGATGAGGTGCACACGCAGTGGTGGAAGACCACAAAACCACCCCGCAAACCTGCTCTCAAGGAATCTTCTACTCCCAGGAAGTACACAAAGCAAGAATTAGAAGAATTGGTTGATGCACGAATTGTGTAGCTTTTTGACGCACAGAACAAAGCTAAAAAGCACGGCAAAAAGTAGAAGAAAGGCACTGACTTCTCGGGTTATTTGGATCGTCAGTCTACTTTTGAAAAGTCAAGAAAGCAGAAGAAGCATGTTCAATTTGAAGGAGTATCTAGTTCTTCTTATTCTTCTTCTTCTTCTTCTTCTGACAATTCTTCTAGCTCATCTGGCTCAAGCAAAGAAGACAAAAAGGCAAAAAGAGAAGCAGAAAGCAACGCTTCAAAAAGGGCACAAAAAAGCATGGTATTTTATTGTTTAATGCAGCTGACAGGAGGAAAAGGCTAAGGGATATGCAAAAGGATCTCAAAAGGATATTTGATTATTCAAGTGCTCTTTATGAGCTTTGGCCATTTATGTCTGTCCGGCCAGTTTGTACTCAATTTGAGCATTGAAGAAATCTATAAATAAATACATGCAAGAGGGAAATGCTCACTCTTGCTGGAGGGGAGATTGCACCCAACGTCGTCTTATTCTTCTCTCCTCTCCTCGCTTCTCTCTTGCCATGCCACACATAGCACACTGCTCTAGGAGGTGCACCTACACATTTTCCCTCGCTCTATCCACTCTCTATCTCTCTCTGTTCATGCTGAGCTCAATTATGTGCGTGTGCGATGATTCAGGTATGTTGATTTATCATTTTATGGTGTTTATGGTGCTATTTTGAGTATTTTTACAGGGCCGTCGCACCTCCGTTTGTAGCAGTGGTATCAGAGCAAGATAGAGTAAGAGGGAGAACGTGCAGATCCACCTCTTAGAGCGGAGTGCTACGCTTGGCACGGTAAGAGACAAGGGAGGAGAGGAGAGAAGAATAAGACAACACTGGGTGCAATCTCCCCCCATGCAAGAGTGAGAATTTCCCTCTTGCACATATTGATTTATAGATTTCTTGAATGCTAAAAAATGAGTACAAACAGGCCGGTCGGACATAAATGGCCAAAGCTTATAAAGAGCACTTAAATAATCAAATATACATAACATATAATATCCTTCTACATAATCCATTATCTGTTGATACTTTTGCTAAGAAGTTGTTGATTGAGTCTAAAAAAATCTAGGGATATCAAGATGAAAAAAAATGAAGATTAGGAAAGAGATACAAGATCTAGAAGCTCTCTCTGGCCCTAGTTGTCCTTCCCCCCCCCCCCCCCCCCCCCCCGCGCGGTAGATATTAAACACAAAGTTAGAGAGGAAGAGCTCCTAGCTGCCAAGTCCTATATCCTTTGGACAAGGTATTTTTGGCATGGAAAAATAGACAAACCAGACAAAACTATATTTAATGTTCTCAAAAAATAGAAGATTAAGGACTTCATTCCTATGCTTAAAAATAAGGATGGACAGACTGCATCTTCTCACAATGAAAATATAAAGGTAGAAATAGGACTTTTTCTATGATATACGTTTTCCTCCCCTCCTAAAAGAGGGGCTCACCACACTAATGCCAAAGCCAATATTCGTAGAGTTAGAAAAAGAAGTGTGCTTGAGCATGTAGCCAAAATGTTGGATCAGCCCCTCACTGAGGGGGAGGTTTCTCACACTATCACTACTCTCACGCTTGGGAAATCACCTAGTGTGGATGACATCCCATATGAATTTTTTGAGATTTATAAAAGCTTTATGGTGCCCCATCTCTTGTCCATTTGGAAGGAGGATTTAAAAGTATGAGCTATGTCTACCTCTATAAATATTGGAGTCATTAGGTTTATCCATAAAAGGGGAGAAAAAGAGGATCTAGGGAACTAGAAACCCATCACCTCCCTGACTTCTGTTTACAAGGCTTTCTCATTCGATTTAACTAGAGGATTGTGTCCTATTCTGCATCAAATTATTATTCCAGAGCAAAAATTTAAGTGTCACCTCTTTCCCTTTTCTTCCTTCTTGTATTTGCTTTATCCTTGTTGTTTGGTGCCAGTTTGAGAAGTGCGTGCCTTCTAGGACCTGTGGTACTGAGGGTGAGAGATAAAGAGAGAGCAATTTGTGTTGTGTGGAAGCATGAGATCAGAAAATTTGGTGTGGTCTGCTATCAATTGTTGGTGCAAAGCTTGTGCATGTGTGGTCGTGTATAGACGACAATCTATAGGCTAAGTTGTCGAGTTTTGAAGCTGAAATCTAGTGGATTGGGGTGCAGTGATTATCATGGGCTCTAGAGAGGTAGATCCCCTAGAGGAACATGGAGTTGCATTAAGAATTGACGAATGGTCTCGTGCAATCTGTACAAGCTAGATCTCAATCACAAGCTCACCAACTATCTTTGTTTTTAACACTCTTTTCCACGGTATGGAAATTGGAGTATCTTTCATATTGGCTTCTAAATGCATTATTTATCAATCTTCACAGGCCTAGGCACGATGCCTTAACATCTGTCTTATGCAAGTATGAAAAAAAAAACTCCCTATACAACTTAATCCTCTCTCGACTCCCTCATTTCAAGCTCGGGTGCAACATCCATGTAATACAATGTAAGCCCATCTTAATCTATTTTCCATGACAAATGATGTGGGAATAAGCAAGGATATTAGGGATTTCTTCAAGAAGCGGAGCCGAGGTCAAGCAGTTGAGCACAACAACCATGACATTTTGGGTGATGGAGTAGAGGACCCTCCCCAACATCACAGACTCCTAGCTAATAAGGTAGAGGAACAAGGGGAAGATCATAGAACTACATGTGATAAAGAGGATGCGTCAGGCAAGGACGAGGGAGTAGACATTCCCATCAAGGAGCTTGAACTCTGGCATGCACAACAATAAGAAGGGTAGTCATTAGGCTCATGCATGGGGTACTGCCTTGTATTAAAGCTTTGAAGAATTGGATGGCACACAACTTGGAAAATAGAAACATTCAGGGATCTCATCTTCTGCCAAACAACTATTATCTTTTCTTTGTGATGACCCAAATACAGGTTTGCCACATTGCTAGTCAGGGATAGTCGTTAATTAGAAACTCTTCTCTGTCAGTTTTTAATTGGTATCTAGGATTTATTCTTAGGAGTCGCAAACCCACCAAAGCCCCTATCTAGGTAGAGTTTCCTACTCTTCTTGTTGTATACCCATGGCTGAAGAATATTGGTTCATGCATAGGTAGATGTTAGGTCAACGATCTAGAGGGGATATTTACCCAAATGGGACCCACATATCTTGAAGTTTTTGGTCCCAATCAAGGAGTTTGATGGGACATACCTTCACCTACAATCTGTAATGTATGTTTTCATTGTAAGAAGCATGTGCATTACATCAAGGACTACCCTCATCTCAAATTTCAGTCCCCACAAGACGAGACACCTTAGGGAAAAAAGATTCATTCCAACTATTTTCAAAAAGAGTAGTGCCAAAAGCTCTAAACATCCAAAATAGTCCTCTTCCAAGAACAAAAATAGCTTCAGTGTCTGTCACCCTTTCATTTATGACTTACAAGAAGGTGAAGCTGATAAGGAAGTCCAACAAGAAGAGCCAACAAACAATGGTGTAAAAGAAGCTAACAAAGAAACATCCTCTCCCTCTCCAGTCAATCTTAATAGGCCTCACTGGCCCAAAATATCACTACCCCTCCAGACAACCCCATAAGTCAAGCCATGGGGTTTTCCTTAGCTCAATCGTCATACTGTGAAGAAGTCCCAGTCCCTACCACTAAGGCCAAAGAAAAATATAAAGAAGAGGAAGAACTATTTGAATCTCAACTACAAGATCAAGATAGCCACATCAAGTTTCAACTCTGCTCTGAATTTGACAAATCCCTCCACATCTTAATGACTCAAGCTCAGGAGGAGGGGTTACCAATGCCCTCAAGATTTTCATGCAAAAGGAAAAAGGATACCTTTAAGGATCCCACCAGAATTTTAGTATAGCTACCCAAAGCATAAAGAAGTAACAAGAAATGAAATGCCCTAAAATCAAGGCTTTTTTATCTAATTGCAAGGGTTTGACTAATCCTCTTAAGGCTCAAGTCATTTGAATTTGGATCATTGATTCTAAATTTAAAACCTAACTTCATATGTCTACAAGAAATTAAAATAATGGCCCTAATCTTGCAGTCAATTTACAAAGTCTGCGAGAAGGAAACAAGTGCTTTACTACTAATCATGTGCATGGTAGAGGGAGGGTTGCATTGGGTATATCTAAATTGTACATCAATCTGGTTAAATAGACTTACGTCTCAGATAAAAGGAATTGTTGATTCTCTTTGTTGAGATGCCAAGTTCAACATGTACGACTCTTGGATGACTATCATCGACAATCATCATCATTGGAGCGCCTTGGTGGATACACATATCTTTTCTACAACTAGACTACACTGAGGTGGTCTACCTATCAGAGTGATGGCACACTTATCTACTTACGCCACTCACTAGTGGTTCATACTAGACCGTTGTACTAGTTTCCCTTTTATGTTGTATTTTCCCTTATGTTTTGTAGACCTCTTATCTTGAGTTTGTGAAGAAGAAGATGTGTATTCTTTTACCTCCATCTTTGTGTGTGTGTGTGCACACTTGCAAGAAATCAAGCTTTCTCCTTCTCTATCTCTTGAGATGGTCTCAGAGCTTGGTTGAGTACGAGGAGCTTGCAACAGCAAGCAAGAGTAGTCTAGGAAGCGGTGCAGATATTTGCGAAATCCATCATCAAGGATCTCGAATTGAGGTGATTCCACTTGGAGAGTGTGCATCCCATGGTTCTATGTAGTCCTTTGGACTGTGACTGTGCATCAAGATTTCCAATCTGGGCACATTTTGGCCCTCAATTTTGGAGTTAGAGTGCGTTTGGTAGTAAAAATGCTAAGGTTTGGGATTCTGCAGATCTACATATAGGTGGTGCAGGAAGATTTGGTTTGGATGTAGTGTGCACAGACACTGTTTAGTACAGTGAAATATGTGTATTTTAGCAGACTATGGTTACAGGTTGTAATCAACTATTTTGAGCAGGCTGCTTGAAGACCGTGCGAAGCGTTGGAAACATTTCATCAAACAATGATGTGCTTAACCAGGTTGTCAATGAGAAGCTGGACAAGAATAAATTCCATGCTTGGAAGTTCAGAATGACCAATTTCCTTATGGGCAAAGGTTATTGAGACTACATTGATGGAGAGCATGAGGTAGCACCACTACTGCCAAAGGAAGGTGTGAGTGCTATGCAAATTAAGACATTTAAAGATTGGAACCAAGGAGCTCCAAAGTTCATGTAGTGGATTTTTGTCATTGTAAAGCACACTATGATTGGGCATATCCAGGATTCTCAATCTCCTAACTTGGAGTCTTGGGACATGTCGTTGTCATTGGATGTGACCAACACAAAGGCAATGAAGCTAGAGTTGAAGGATGAGCTAAATAATGTTTAAAAGAAAATCCTGACCATCAATGACTATTCGCTGAAGATAAAGAACATATGTGAGTCACTGGCATCTATCAGTTTCACAATCGATGATAATGATAAAGTAGAAATCTGTCTGTGAGGTTTGGGTCTTGAGTACAAACAGTTTAAAACTCGCATCCATCTTCGAGAGAACATTCCCTTGTTTATAGATTTAGAGGAAGAGGACGTGGTATATGTTAGGAAATAAGACGTAGCTAAATAGATTTTTGAGTAGATTACTTAATGGAGAGAGATAGATTTCACACACAAGAGATTATAGAGTAGAGAGAGAGAGAGAGAGTACACACGATATACGTGGTTCACCCAATGTGGGCTACGTCCATGGGAAAGCAGCCACTCAATGGCTTTAGCACTTCAAAAGAAGAAGTAGTTTACAAAGAGATTAAACCCTTAATAGAGCTCCCGCCTTGCTTCACTCTCACCACCTCACACTCACCTTGTTGCATCAACTTCACACTATGAAATGTGTGTAGAAATGGCCTCCTTTTATAGGCAAAAAGGGCTGTCCTCTCTTATGAGAGGCAGCCATGTGTAGCCGCCCTTGTGCGAATAAGTCCAAATCGGACCCTCCAATCCGCCCATGTGTGGCCGCCCTTGAGAAGACAAGTCCGCTTTTGAATTCAGCCACCGGCCATTGACTTCAGACCACCGGCCACCGACCATTGACTACCAGCCACCGACCAACCGACCAATTTTTTTTTGACCACTTTCCGGCCACCGTCCAGCCATAATATTTCGGCGAAAAGGAATATTCCGGGGAGGGGAAAAAAAGTCTCGGGGGCCTCGGTCCCCGAGGCCCCCAAAGTTGCTCCTGATTCTTGTCCGTGAAAATTTTGGTTTTCGGTGAGTGATTTTCCTTCACGCACGATGGCTTCTCTTCATAATGGGGGCCTTACAAATGTGCGCTTTTACCACAAAAAATTACAAGGGTAAATCAGGCTCCATACTTAACAATCTCCCACTTGGAGACTGAGCTCCAAACCAAACCTGTGACTGCTTTCCATTCTGGCTTCTTATCCTTGAATGCCGATTGAAGATGAGAAAAAGCTCAACTTCTCCTTGTTGACCACCTTTGTAAACATGTCTGCAGGATTTTCACTTGTATGCACCTTTCCTAGCTTTAGCTGTCCCTCTTCCAAAAGAGTGCGTATGAAGTGATATCTTACCTCAATGTGCTTTGTCTTTGAATGAAAGGCTGAGTTCTTCACAAGATGGATAGCGCTTTGGCTATCACTGTACAAGACACAATTGTCTTGTTTGAATCCAAGCTCTTCTAAGAATCTGTGAAGCCACAGAATTTCTTTGCTTGCCTCCGTCATTGCTACATACTCTGCTTCCATGGTAGAAAGTGAAACCACTTTCTGTAGCTTTGAAGCCCAGGTTACTGATGTGCCTCCAACCGTGAACACATAGCCAGTAGTGCTCAATCGAGTATCTTTGTCACCTGCCATATCTGCATCAGCATACCCTTCTAGAAAAATATCAGTTCCTCCAAAATACAAAGAATTTGTTGTTGTCCCTTTTAGATACCTAAGTATCCACTTCACAGCTTGTCAATGCTCTTTACCTGGGTTGTCCATGAACCTACTCACAACTCCCACTGCATGTGCAATGTCTGGCCTTGTCCAAACCATAGCATACATTAGAGAACCTACCGCTTCAGCATATGGAACTTTAGACATATAGGCTATCTCCTCTTGTGTCTTTGGACACATATCCTTTGTTAGTTTAAAGTGACCAGCCAAAGGTGTAGAAATTGGTTTTGCATTTTGCATTGCAAACCTTTCTAGTACCTTCTTGATGTAATCTTCTTGAGATAGCTTTATTGTCTTCTTCGTCCTGTCCCTTGATATTTTCATACCAAGTATCCTCTTTGCAGCACCTAAATCTTTCATTGAAAAAGATTTAGACAGTTCCTCTTTTAGGTCTTTGATGTCCTGCATGTTAGCACTTGCAATCAACATGTCATCAACATACAACATTAGGATGATAAATTTCCCATCTCCCAAATTCTTTGTGTAGACACAGTGATCTGAGTTGCATCTTATGAATCCATGATCCAACATCCATCGATCAAACTTCAAGTACCATTGTCTTGATGCTTTATTTAAACCATACAATCTCTTCTTTAATCTGCAAACCATTTTCTCCCTACCTTTTACTTCATACCCCTTTGGTTGAAGCATGTGGATTTCCTCCTCTAAGTCACCGTGAGGGAATTCCGTATTTACATCCATTTGCTCGAGATTTAAATCATGAGCATCCACAAGGATTAAGACAAGCCTAATTGAGTTCATTTTTACAACAGGAGAAAATATTTCATTGAAGTCAATACCTTTCTTTTGAGAAAACCCTTTTACCACAAGCCTAGACTTGTACCTTTTCTTCCCACCTTCTTCTTCCTTCAGCTTTTACACCCATTTGTTTTGAAGTGCCCTCTTACCTTTAGGCAACTCAACCAACTCCCATGTTTGGTTGCGATGTAGTGAGTCCATCTCCACTTGCATGCTCTTCGTCCATTCTTCTTTGGATTCATGTTGCATAGCTTCTTCGTATGATTCCGGCTCTCCAGAATCTGAGATCAAGAGATGGTTGAAGGAAGGAACAAACCTTTCTGGAGGTCTACTTGATCTTGTAGATCTTTGGGGAATAAGTTGAGGCTCCTCATTTGGTTGACGTTGTTGCACATTGTCACCGTTTGCAGTCCTTGAGTCTTCCCCGTCCTCAAGCTCCATGTACTCATCACCTGCTTCTTTTGTTTGATTTCTTTCCGAGTAATCTTTGTACATATTTTGTTCGTTAAAAATTACATCCCTACTCCTTAAGATTTTACCATCTTCAGGATTCCATAGGCGATACCCAAAGTCACCTTCTCCATAGCCAATGAAGAAACACTTTTTAGACTTTGCATCTAGCTTTGATCTTAGGCTTCTATCTATTTGCATGAAAGCCTCACACCCAAAAAATTTGAGAAATGCATAATTCACCGGTCTATCTAGCCATGCCTCTTCTGGAACTCTCCCATCCAATGCCGTTGAGGGTGACCGATTGATTAAGTACACAGACGTACTTACAGCTTCCGCCCAAAGCTCAAGTGGTAGGCCTACATGTAGCCGCATGCTTCGTGCTCGTTCCATGATTGTCCTGTTCATCCTTTCCAAAATCCCATTTTGTTGAGGTGTCCTTGGGGTTGTCCTTTGCCTCCGAATGCCATTGCTAGCACAAAAGCTTTCAAAAGCTTGGCTGCAATATTCACCTCCATTGTCGGATCTGAGGCATTTAACCTTGGTACCTGTTTCATTCTCCACAAAGGCTTTCCACCTTTGAAATATGGAAAATACATTAGATTTATTCTTCATGACATAAACCCATGTTTTTCTAGTCGCATCGTCTATGAATGTTACATAGTACAATGAGCCACCAAGTGATGGTGTACTTGCAGGACCCCAAACATCAGAATGAACCAACTCAAGTTTTTTATTTTTTCTTTCATTTCTTGATTTTTGAAATTTTACCCTCTTTTGTTTACCATAAACACAATCTTCACAGAACTCTAAGTCCACTTCTTTCAAACCTGGTAGAAGCTTCTTTGTTTGAAGGATTTGCATTCCTTTGGCACTCATATGCCCAAGTCGATAGTGCCACATCGCACTGTCAACTTCTGTAGTTGTTGCACAACCTGAAGGTTGTTTGCTAATAGTACACAAGTAAAGTGTACCGACCTTTTCTCCTTTGGCAACCACCAAAGATCCCTTTAAGATCTTCCACCGTTTGTTTCCAAATGCAATGTTGTGACTTTCATTGTCCAATTGTCCTGTAGAGATCAAATTTTTGCGAAGAGAAGGAACATGCCTAACATCTTTAAGCTTCCATTCATTTCCGTTAGCAGTTTTGACAGAAACTGTTCCTTTGCCGACAATCTCACAAGCTTCGTCATCTCCCAAGTATACATACCCAAAATTACCTTTGGTGTAGTCTTGGAAATGTTGCTTGTGTGATGTCGCATGGAATGAAGCCCCGGAATCTACTATCCAGGAATTAGACACATTGTCTAATGAGAGAATTAGAGCATCTTGCTCTACTTTACCTGCCACATTGGCCTCTGATGTTGGCTTGTTGTCTTGAGACTCTGTCTCCTTCTTCTTCTTGGACCAGCCATCCTTCTTGACGTGGCCCTTCTTGCCGCAGTTCCAACATTCAAGAACTGACTTTGTGCGTGACTTGCTCCGCCTTGAGCGATCACGACCCTTTTGATTTTTGAACCTCTCCTTAGGCCTTCCTCTTGTTTCTACCGACAATGCACCACTTGATGATTATCCTGTGCTTCTCTTTCGTATTTCCTCGCTTAGGAGAACACCCACAACATCATCAAACTTAAGAGTATTTGTGCCAGAAATAGAATTACTTACAGCCATCACAAGGTTGTCCCAACTATCCGGTAGAGATGATAGTATAAGGAGAACTCGCACTTCGTCATCGAAATTGATTTTCACCGATCGAAGTTGACTTATATTTGTGTTAAAGTCATTTAGGTGTTCTGCAATTGAACCATTCTCTGCCATCTTTAGATTGAACAAGCGCTTCATAAGAAATACCTTATTGGATGCCGATGGTTTCTCATAGAAGTCGTCAAGTGACTTCATCAAGTCCTCCGTGGTCTTCATCTCCAAAACATTGAAGGCCACCGTTGATGCCAAGCTTAACCGGATTGTTCCCAGTGCCTTTCGATCAAGGACAATCCATGCTTCATCTTCCATTGTTGCGGGATTATTCGCAAGACCGCCTAGTGGCAAATAGAGGTCCTTCTAGGAGATAGTCTTCAATCTGCATCTTCCAATGTTGGTAGTTTTTGCCGTTGAACTTCTCAATCTTGAGCTTCCCTTCCTCGGCCATAACTCCCACTCAATTCAAGGAATCCTTTCCTTGAGATAATTTAGCTACGAGCAAACCTTGCTCTGATACCAGTTGTTAGGAAATAAGATGTAGCTAAATAGATTTTTGAGTAGATTACTTAATGGAGAGAGATAGATTTCACACACAAGAGATTATAGAGTAGAGAGAGAGAGAGTACACACGATATACGTGGTTCACCCAATGTGGGCTACGTCCACGGGAAAGCAGCCACTCAATGGCTTTAGCACTTCAAAAGAAGAAGTAGTTTACAAAGAGATTAAACCCTTAATAGAGCTCCCGCCTTGCTTCACTCTCACCACCTCACACTCACCTTGTTGCATCAACTTCACACTATGAAATGTGTGTAGAAATGGCCTCCTTTTATAGGCAAAAAGGGTTGTCTTCTCTTATGAGACGCAGCCATGTGTAGCCGCCCTTGTGCGAATAAGTCCAAATCGGACCCTCCAATCTGCCCATGTGTGGCCTCCCTTGAGAAGACAAGTCCGCTTTTGAATTCAGCCACCGGCCATTGAATTCGGCCACCGGCCATTGACTTCCGACCACCGGCCAACCGACCGGTTGTTTTCCGACCACTTTCCGGCCGCCGTCCGGCCATAATATTCCGGCCAAAAGAAATATTCCGGGGAGGGAAAAAAAGTCTTGGGGGCCTCCGCCCCTGAGGCCTCTAAAGTTACCCCTGATTCTTGTCCGTGAAAATTTTGGTTTCCGGTGAGTGATTTTCCTTCACGCATGATGGCTTCTCCTCATAATGGGGGCCTTACAAATGTGCGCTTTTACCATAGACAATTACAAGGGTAAATCAGGCTCCATACTTAACAGTATAGGTCATGGACAAGGCCAAGGAAGAGGCAACCACCAAACACAATAGTAGAACAACAATCATGGTCAGAACACAAGTGGTGGTCGAGGAAACTTTTGAGGAAGGGAGATTCTAAGAGGTCGTGGAAATGCATAGCACAATAATGTAGCTTAACACGGGAGTTTAATACGCTGGGGTTGTGGAAGACATGGTCACTTTGAACGTGAGTGTCCAGATAAGAGGCAGCAAAATAATTAAGCAGCTACTAGCAAGAATATAGATGGGCCTGAGAGTCTATTTGTGGTGCAGCACATGATGAATACTATGTTTGCAAATGTTGAAAAATCTAGTGATAATGTCTAGTATATGGATTCTGGTGGTGCATCAAAGCACATGACTAGCCATGGTAAATGATTTAAGGAAATGCAGACTTTACAAAGTCCTAGATATTGATAGTCGATTTTTGGCTATCCATAATTTCCATAGGGAGATATATCACCCTATCATAATCACTCAAACCTTGTGGCTATTCTCACCCTTTCACTATACATAGGCATGTGTGAGTTAGGGGCCTTTCCCCATATCTCCTTAAAACTCTCAGCTAAATAGTCATTGGGCTAGCTGAGCCAAAATAAAAAATATTTAAAAATATATATAATGATCCATTTGTGTGTGAATATCTCATGGTATATAGGACCTAAAAATATGAAGGAGTACGAGTGGAAGTGTGATGCGAGAGAGAGTGCGAGAAGAAGAGTACAACGATATGGTGAACTCGCTCTACTGTAATGTGTAGAGCATAGTGAGTTCTTATTAGGTTTTTACAAAAGAATATGTGTACATACCTGGCGACCCGCCCACTTACCTGGGCGACCACATTGGGCTTTATACCCCAACAACCTCCCACTTAAAGTCCAATGTGGTACTTTAAGTATGAGAGAAGCTACTATACAAGCTAATATACAAGAGATGTAGAGAAGTGATGTACTACCCTACACCTAACTGCTTGCGAAAATGCGCAAAGCTCTCTGAGGGAAGTCCTTTTGTAAGTAGATCTGCAGGATTTTCTATGGTGTGAACTTTGACAAGCTGAAGTTGCTTATCCTCGAGCATTTCCCTGATGAAATGATACTTCACATGCTTCACATGCTTTGTCTTGGAGTGATAAACTGGATTGCGAGCCAATTGTATAGCACTTTGACTATCACAATATAACACAGGCATCTCTTCTTTGATTCCCAAATTTGTTACTAGTCGATTAATCCAAATTGATTCTTTGCATGCCTCTGATGCTGCAACATATTCAGCCTCTGTAGTAGACTGAGTAACACAATCTTGTAATCTAGAACTCCATGATACTGCTCCACCAGCCAATGTAAAGACATACCCTGACGTAGACCTTCGGTTGTCTAAGTCACCTGCATAATCTGAGTCTGTAAAACCCTTTACACTTAGCTCCTGACTCCCATAGCATATACGCATACTCTTTGTAGCTTTCAGGTATCTCAATATTCCTTTCACTGCCTCCCAATGTTTCTTGTCTGGGTTTGACATGTAACGACTTACTACTCCCACTGCAAATGCAATGTCTGGGCGAGTAGCAATCATTGCATACATTAAACTACCCACTGCAGACGCATATGGAATCTTATCCATTTCAGCCTGTTCTTCCTCAGACACAAGACAATCTTGTTTGCTAAGTTTCACATATGGTGGCAATGGAACACTCAATGCCTTTCCCTTCTCCATATTGAAACGTTGCAAAACCTTGTCAATATACTCTGTTTGAGATAACCAAATCAACTTATTTGATCTGTCTCTCTCAATGCGCATACCAAGTATATGACTTGCCTCACCCATGTCTTCATGTCAAACGATTTTTCCATCTTTGACTTCAAAGCTGAAATTTCTTCCAAGTGCTTTCCAGCAATCAACATGTCATCCACATACAAAATAAGGATCAGCCAACTACCATCCTTAGCCTTCTTTGTATATAGACAGTGATCGAACGCACTACGTTTGTAGCCTTGAGAAAGCATAAACTTGTGGAACTTATGGTACCATGCCCTCGGTGATTGTTTTAAGCCATAAAGACTCTTTAACAACTGGCATACCAAATCTTCCTTGCCTTTCTCAACAAACCCTTCTGGCTGCTGCATGTAAATTTCCACATCTAAATCACCATGCAAGAACGTTGTCTTGACATCCATTTGGTGCAACACCAAATCTAATATGGCAACCAATGCAAGAAAGCATCTCAATGTAGTCATCTTGACCACTGGAGAGAAGACTTCATCAAATTCAATGCCTTGTTCTTGCTTAAATCCCTTGGCAACAAGCCTTGCTTTGTACTTTGGTTGACTTTCATCACTACAAGAGGTTATGTGCTCTTGTGACGCCTATAGCGACGGAAATACACTGGGTTTTTATAACCCCCGGCGTCGCTATAACCGTCGCTAAAAGCGTCGCTACAAGAGCGTCGCTATATGCGTCGCTATAGCCGTCTCTATAGGCGTCGCTATAGACGTCGCTATATAGCGACGTCTATAGCGACGCCTATAGCGACGCTTATAGCGACGCTCTCACAGAAGAGTATAGCGACGCATATAGCGACGCTACAGAGCCATAAATAGCGACGCTTATAGCGACGCTTGAGAGAATATTTTTTTGGTGGCAGGGCATTGAATGCCCTGCCACCCATCAACCATATTGTACTTGATTCACTTTTTAAAAAAAGTGCAAAGGTAAATAATAGACCCAAAATAGTCACCCACAAGACGCATTGTTTGCAAAATTGACAATTGTACACATCATAGACAAACTGAATTGATTGGCAAATGTAATAATGACAATTGTACAACATCATAGGCATAAAGAATTGATTGGCAAAAGGAATTGCGGTGACAAATGTAATAATATACATGGTTCAAAAAGACGTATAAAATCCGTCTCATGATACATAAGCTATGAGAAACCCTAAACTAATGCTATCTAGCTACGGCTAAACTGACGTCGTCTAATCAGACGTCTCATCACGTCCAAGCGGCGTATCTGTCGGATTCTGCAAAAAAAGACAATAAGACAGTTTTCAGTAAGTATAAACATATAACGACATTTATAAAACAATACAAAAAATAAAAAAGAGTAAACCCTAATACTAACCATGCCGCCGCGAGAACTGAGAATGTCCATCAGGGCGTTTAAGCCCTTCCTGCCTGCGTACTCGCGCTCGTACGGTGTGGGATCACGTCCTGTCATCGACCACTGTCAAAATATACAAAGATTTCATTATGTTAGAACTAAAAAACTCATAAACCCTAAACTATCGAACATGCATAAAGAGCAATGTGAAAAGACTTACAAAATCGGCCTCAAATGATGCCCATCCACCGCTCCCCAAGTGGTGCGAGCTCCCTGCCTCTACTCGCGCTCTGGCTGCATCCTTTTGTTGCTTCCACTTGTCGGGATTCTCGCGCGCTGCTTTCTTCGCATTCTTCCAATCTTCTTTGGCCAGCCAATCTGGCCTATTCCACCCATTCTTGATTGCTTTTTGCACTTCGGAACGCTTGTGTTTGCAGTATTCGCGCATTCGAATCTTCATCAGGTCTTCATTGAAGCGCTGATCCCGTGTTGGAACGGGAAACTCATCATGAAGTATGCTGATGACTCTGTTTTTTAAATCACTTGGTACTTCACTCCATTTGTTTAGTATATAGTGTCTAAACAGCTGAGAGCAAAGACCACGCATGCGCGAGATCACCTTCTTGCCGTCATCATCCATGATGATGCCGCCGCTGATGTCGACGGAGTAAGGCAAGCCCTCTGGCCGGTGACGCGTGAACCTGGGTGTCCCGGCAGGGGTCTCTAGCGGCGTGTCGATGGGGGTACGGACGTCAGGTGTCTCCACCGGCGTCTGGGCCCCGAAGCGAGGAGTGTCGAGTGGGGTGGCTCCTGGCGGAGTAGGTAGAGGTGTGTAGCTTCTAGGAACAGTCAGCCGTGCAAAACCTGGCGTAGACGGCGATGCTGTGGCTGGTGTGGGGGCGGGCAAAGAAGGGGAGGGTAAAGAGCCTCGTCGAACACGAGGCGGTGTGGAGGCATCGGTGGCGGAATCCCCACAACAACCGCCACCGCCACCACTAGAGCGCCGGTGTCTAGACGAGTGTGACGCTCGTCTCGTCGACGCCGAAGCTTCGGAGCGCGCCGAATGCTCCGAAAGAGAGGGAGATGCGGATGGTGTAGGAACGCGCGATGATGCGCCAGAGCGATGACGCTCCACGTACCACTGTCTCTGCTGCGGTGACAAAGAAGAAAGAAACTCCTCATCATCCATACCTGCATTAAACACACGAATATTTAAACTTAATATTGAATGAATAGAGTAGACAATGACGCAAAGACCATTAAATACAATGACGTAATGACGCATATAAATACAATGACGCAATGAATCGAGTGGTAGAAGAGGCAAGTCGAAAACTCAGAATTTTCAATCAAAAGATGTGAGCGCGAGTAGAAAAGAGCGTTACACACCATGGAAGCTACTTAGAGAGCTAGAGCTTTTACAGCACGGAGCAAAATTGTTCAAATACAATATTTGTGGCTTTAAGAGATCTCTCTCTCATCCTCGCATAACTCAGCATAACTTCCTATATCTATATAGAGCTCTCCGTTTAAACACATATCCTCTGTTTCATTTTGTAGCTCCTCTGCATGCACCCCATATAGAGTAGTAGCATCTTGATGCTCGTCTGGCACCACCGCAGCGGCTTCTGATTGAGCATCTTCTCTGATCTCCTCCATTGATGTCGTTGTGATTGGCACATGGTAGCCTTCATACGTCCTTGCACTACGAGGGGCTAACTCTATGACGTACCACCAGTTTGATGTAGACTTTGTAGGATGAAATACTACCTGCCAGAGCCACATAACTTACATGAGAGCTTTCAAGCACATAACTTGTAAAAGGGGGATGTTAACTATTTATATACTTACTTGTTCACAATGCTCGGGTAGTACGAAAGTGTCTCTTAGGTCAGTCCATTTCTTAGTAGAATCCACCTCAAGAAAACCAGACTCTCCTCTACGCACAGTAGCGTTTCGACCCTCCATGATTATCTTGAACCATTGCACGTCGAACAAGTCGACAAAAAATCCTCTGTAATCGATCCTCAAAATCTCTTGCAGCGTGCCGAAGTAAGTGAGTTCCGCCACCACGGGATCTGCATCAGAGGAACGTCGTCGACTAGACTATTCAAATTTTGCCATGATTCCACAATCTTGAGTAAAACGCTTTTTGTCGATTCGTTCCACCCTAAAATGTCGACCTTTACACCATGCTGCTGTGTATGACTTATACTACAACGAACAAAGATTATGAGTGGCCGTTCAAACGTTTATAAATAAAGTCACTTGCTAGTCGTACATTGCAAACTTACCTTGGTCGCGCAACCCCGAGAGTACTCCCACTCTTCTTCAGTCACTTCGTCACCGCATTGTTGTGCGCTTTTCAATTGGTTGTGCAACCATCTTAAGCTCATGAAGGTTGGTAGGCTCTCCAGAACCGTTGGATAGTGCATCGGTGGTCGTCTTCCCCGTCTCCACTCGATTCGTGCCCTTTGTCGCTCTTGCTTTGCATCCTCATATTGTGAAATCCACTTTTGCATCACTGGATTGTGAAGCATGCAAAATCGGTTGATTTTAGCCTCTAGATCTTCCGTCATCTTCTTCTCAACACCGAGATTGCACATGACAATCCCAGATATGCGCTCATCATCTATGGTTCGCCATAGCGTGTCCCGGGATTTATCAAATCCGTCTAGCCACTCTCCAATGTACACTAGGGACTCTGATACCAACCAACCTTCTGCCATGCTACCCTCCGGACGTGCCTTTTGACGCACATATCCCTTAAGCGTTTTCATGAAACGCTCTAAGAAGAACATCCATCTGGAATGAACTGTGCCAGCTATTTCCACCTCATCAACTATGTGAATAAGAAGATGCACCTGAATGGTTAGCATTGTAGTAGGAAAATGTTTCTCAAACATGCACACAAGCTCCGCAGCATTTAGTTTGGCGAATGGTATGGAGTCTACGTCGATCTCCTTTTGTGAGATCCATTGCACCAGCTTTGCAAGTTTGTAGATTGTGTTACGGATGTCGAGAGACAAACATCCCTCAATGGCAACCGGTAAAATAAACTGTAAAGTATGTGCAGCAATGATATTAAAGTCCACATTTTATGCAATGATATTAAAGTCCACTATGAACGTACCTGACACATTTTATGCCAATCGTGTGACTTCAAACCGGTAAGCTTTCCTTCTTTAGTAAAACACGTTCGGAGCGAGTGCATTACGCCAGTGGGGGTCCGCAAAGATCGAATGGCCTCTTTTACTTTGCGTTCTTGGTCTCCTGTGAAAATCCATGGTGCTTTAGGGAGTTTTATCGATCCATCAGACGCTGTTTGCGGCCAATATTGCTCCATACGATCCACATTTCTAAGGTCAACTCTGGCTCCCAAAGTATCTTTCTTGCCGGTCAAATGGTCCCATAGTAGATTACCCACATTCTTGAATATGTGCATTGGATCGAGCAAGTGATTGATCACGAGTCGAGGCCAGTATGGTAACTCGTACCATAGAGATAGTCTCTTCATCCCTGGAGGCAATCCGTCATCGCACATCTCCTTCTGCTCTAACCATGCTTGTGCAGACATCCTTGGTGGCTCTCTTCCCAAAAAGCCGTCGCGTAACACATGATTCTCCGGAAGATACGCTTGATGACCTTCGTAGATTTGCTTCTTCAGTGAGGGTGCCCTACGTGCATTCAGTCTAGGTCCACATGTGACACATGCTCTGTATCCGCTTGTTTGAAGCCCTGCATGTATACACATGATAATAGATCAACTATGGGGAAAAACAAGATTTACAGTGTCTGAGAGAGGAGTGTCAATAGATCACCTGAGCATTCTGTTAGCCCGGGATAGTCATGCATGGTCCACATTAGAATACCTCTGATCAAAGCATTCCGTCGTCCTGTGTGTCGGCTCATATCCACCACCTCTATGCCAATCCACAATTGTTGTAGCTCTTCCAATAGTGGACGAAGATACACATCCATATTCCCCACTTTATATCGCCCTGGCACAATCAAGCTTAGCCATAGGTGCCCCTTCTTCGTAGTCAACCACGGGGGAATGTTGTAGTTGACGATGACAACGGGCCATACACTGTAAGATGTTGATCTTTGACCAAATGGATTTACGCCATCCATAGCCAGGCCTAAGCGCAAATTTCGAGCTTCCCTGGCAAAATCCGACCATGTTCCATCTATATGTTTCCAGGCTGCGCAATCTGCAGGAATTCGTAGCACACCATCCGAAGATTTATTCTCCTCATGCCATGATGCTAGGGCGGCCATGGACTTACATTCGAAGAAATGCTTGATGCGAGGAAGCAAAGGAAAATGTCGCAAAACCTTTTGTGGAATTTTTGTCCCGTGGAGATCTACTCGATATCTTTCGGAATCACATTTCGGACACTTCTCCATGTCTGTGTATTCCCCTCTGAAAAGAATGCAGTCATTAGGACAAGCGTGGATAGAATTGTAATCCATCCCCAAGTTTCGCAAAATCTTTCTTGCTTCATCTCGGGAATCTGGCATCACATTGTCAGCTGGTAGAATGTGCTCTTTCAGCAATCTACACAACATAAAAATATGATACAGTCGTGTAAAAATCTATCAGATCATTATACACCATGAGTTCTATTAAAGTAAACTAATTGTAATAGATCACCTGAAAAGCGCTGTGACGCTAGTGTCACTCCATCCAAACTTTGCCTGCATGTTGAGAAGAACCAGGAGTGCTTTCAATCTAGACATACGTGCTCCATTATACAATGATGTATCGGCTTCACTTTTCATATCATCATAGATAAGCCTTTCTGAATCCATGATCGTCTCGATCATTTCATCAATCTCGGGCTCAAACATTGCCTCGTTGGGAATGTGCTCTGCATGATCATCCCCCGAGCTGTCAGAGGCTACATCTTGTGGCCTCACATATGCTGCTTGACCAAAGCGCCTGCGAATACGTCTATTGGGTTGCAAGATTGCTGCTTGTTGGCCAGCGTCAGAGTCCGACGAGTTATAATTGGCAACAACTCGATCTATAATAGATGGATCGAACTCGCCAAATTCACGAATGTGCTGCAAAGAAACACGTCTTGTCCGTCGCACAGCATGCTTGCATTGATTACAAGGACATAAGACCCTCGTTGAGAGATAGGTGTTTCGGTTGGACGGTCCCACATCCTCGTCGCTACTCATAATGAGGATAAAAAACTTATAACCTAGACAACAAATTTAATATTCTATTGGCATTCTTCGTCTTATCTGTCTCTCTCTCTCTCTCTCTCTCTCTCTCTCTCTCTCTCTCTCTCTCTCTCTCTCTCTCTCTCTCTCTCTCTTTACCTCACATTCTCTAGTCATGTCCAATCCCCGCACACCTCGGTCTAGAGGTGCACGGAGATCAGAACCACCGGGTTATAATCTCGTCTTTATTGGTCAATACCTATATTTGTGGGTACAAGAAATCTAGACACCCACGCCTACATGATACTGCATGTAGTGGACAAAATCCCTTTGCCTCTTCTCTAGCTGTAGCACTTCACTTCATCTTAACATCTTTTCACAGTAGATCTTTTCACTGTTCGTCTAACTCTAAACCCTAAACCGACAGTAATTCTTGCGTGGACTCGATCTAACGTAAATAAGCGTAAATCTAAATAAACGTAAATCTAAGTAAAAATAAAGCTAAATCTAATTTAACGTAAGTCTAATGACTAGAGGTTGTCTAGATGGTCATTGTGTCGGGGATGTAGTGACTCTTGCCGCCCTGAAGATCCACCTTCTTCCCTATCTTCTGAAGACATTTCACCAGTACTTTTGGATCGACGGAGCCCACTATGAGTGAAGGCAGCAATACCCTATATTCCATTGAGGGCTTTCTTCACCCGCTTCATGCAGGCATCGCAGTCTATGGAGACCCGCATCTAATCTAATATAACATAAATCTAAATCTAGCTTAAATAAACGTAAATCTAGTTAAAAATAAACCTAAATCTAATTTAATGTAAGTCTACATATAACCTAATCTTTAACGTCTTTTAAGATAGTTTCCTACGACGTTATAACTCTCTTCTTCCTGTGTGTGTGCGCGTGTGTGGATGTGTGTGCCAATAAAAAGAGATAAATGGTATAACCTTTCTATCACCCATGCCAAGTATGATAGATTGATTATGCCATTTCTCTCTTGAATAATAGGTCTTCAGTTCAACTCCTCGTCGGCTAGATCTTTAGGTCTTTTAATCTTAATTAGTTTCCTACGACGCTCCCTTAGTTTCTCTTTCTTTCTCTCTCAATGTGTGTGCGTTTTTTTGGATCGTATGCATGTTTTCTTTCTCTTTTCCTCTTTCAATGTGTGCGTTTTTTGTTTATGCATGTTCTCTCTCTCTTTTCCTCTCTCAATGCGTGCGTTTTTTGTTTATGCATGTTCTCTCTCTCTTTTTCTCTCTCAATGTGTGTGTGCATTTTTTGTTTATGTATGTGTGTGCGTTTTTGCACTCTCTCTCGCTCTCTCTCTCTCTCTCTCTCTCAAAAACACTATATGTGTGTGTGTATGTGTGTGTGTGTGAGAGAGAGAGCGAGGGAGAGAGAAAGAGGGGAAGGGAACATGAGAATGAGGAGAGGGAAGGAGCATACCTGGCTCTCCTTCTTCTCCTCGTGTGTGTGTGTGTGTGTGTGTAAAAGAAAAAGAGAGAGAGAGAGAGAGAGAGAGAGAGAGAGAGAGAGAGAGAGAGAGTGAGGGAGAGCGTTACCTGCTCTTTGCTTGAGGGCGCCGAAAAACTCAGATCTGAGATCTGAGTTTTTGGGCGCGCTCGGTTATTTTTTTTACCCCAGCTGGCGTCGCTATGAGCGTCGCTATAAGCGTCTCTATGAGCGTCGCAAATTTCTTTGTAAATTTGCGACGCTCATAGCGACGCTTATAGCGACGCTCATAGCGACGCCGGGAATTTTTTTTTTGAGCGTCGCTGTGTGAGCGTCGCTAATGTGAAGAGCCTCTTGTAGTGCATGAGCGGTGATCTTATACCTGTAAACCCATTTACAAGGTAGAGCCTTTTTGCCCTGTGGTAATTTAACTAGCTTCCATGTCTGGTTTTTATGCAGAGCTGTCATCTCTGACTGCATGGCCAATTGCCAATTCCTGGAGTCCTTCATTTGCACTGCTTCCTTGTAACATGAAGGCTCATTGCAATCAGTCAACATGACATAATTCATAGATGGAACAAACCTATCAGGAGGTCGCGTGACACGTCCAGATCTACGCACAACAAGTGGCTCAGGCTCAGCCACAACCTGTGGTTCCAATCTATCCTGTCCTTGCTCCTCCTGAGCCCTGACATTTTGTCTTGCACGTGCAGGTCCATCTTCTTGGAAGACAACTCTTCTAATCTCCTCAACCCTCTCTGGTTTAGAATGATATTTGGATTCATTAAAGTGAACATCATTGATGCGGACAACCTTTCTAGATTCGGGATCCCAAAGTTTGTACCCCATCTCACCAGAATTACCATAGCCTAGAAAGATGCACTTTCTACTCCTTGGCTCAAGTTTGTTCCTAAATTCCTTTGGAACATGAGTATATGCCTCACAGCCAAAGACTCTGAGATGCTTGTATGAGGGCATTTTGCCTGACCATACCATCTCTGGCATTGAATCCTTCTGCAAAACCTTGCTAGGAGATCTATTTATAAGATGAACATCTATTGATACAGCTTCAGTCCAAAACCCATTTGGCAGCTGTGCATTAGACAACATACTTCTGACCTTCTCTTGTATGGTCCTATTCATCCTCTCAGCAACACCATTTTGAGGAGGATTGTAAGGAGCAGTAAGTTCACGTTTTATACCTTTTGACTCACAAAAGTCCTGAAAGGCCTTTGAAACATACTCTCCACCATTGTCAGTGCATAAGCATTTAAGCTTCTTGCCACTCTGATTCTCCACAAGTGTCACAAACGTTTTGAAAATGCTAAACGCTTCATCCTTGTGCTTGACAAAGTAAACCCATACTTTCCTCGAGTAATCATCTATAAATGTCATAAAGTAAGAAGCTCCCCCTAGAGATAGGTTAGGCATAGGTCCACACAATTCACTATGAACAAGTGCCAACTGTGTATCTCTTCTACTGCTTATATGCTTATGTGGCTGCTGTGTTTGCTTACCATACAAACAATGTTCACAGAATTCAAAATCACTAAATGAAAAACCAAGCAAATAACCAGAATGAGACAAGATTTCCATTCCCTTCTTGGACATATGTCCTAACCGGCTATGCCACAAAGAAACGTTCGGCTGCTCGGTTACATTGATTACATTTTTAGAGACATTTGATACATAAATCATGTAAATTCCTCCAGACTTTACTCCATGTGCTACTGTCATAGAACCCTTGGATATCTTCCACATGTTTTGTCCAAAAGTGGTGACGTAGCCAGCATCATCAAGTAAACCTGTGCTGATCAAGCTCTTTGTAATTGCGGGAACATGTCTCACATTCTTCAGCATGAAAGAAGAGCCATTCTGAAACTTCAATTGAACATCTCCAACACCTAAGATCTCACATGTCTGCCCATTGCCTAGTCGAACATGATCTTTAGTGGTCACATAAGAGGTAAACCACTCCTTGTTTGGAGACACATGAAGTGATGCCCCTGAGTCTATAATCCAGTCACTCAGTGCATTTCCATCAGATGCTGTAAGAAGAGTTGAGTCCATTGTATTCTTCAAGAAGTAGATGTCTCCTGACACTAGACTGTCATCCTCTACAACAATGTTTGTCTCATTTATTTCTGGAATCTTCACTGAGGACTTGTTCTTCTCACCATGGTCTTCAGATTTCTCTTTGCCTTTTTCTGCTTTCCATTCTCTGCAGTCTCTTTTCATGTGACCCTTCTTGCCACAATAGTAGCATTCTATGTCACTCTTGCCTTTAGCACTGCGGGACTTGCTACGAGACTGATTCCTCTTTCCACCTTTGTACTTTTCTTTGGTCCTTCCCCTGACAACTAAGGCTGTTCCTTTGCCTTTGTCCATTGTCTTTCTATTGGTTTCTTCAGTAAGCAGACTTCCTTCTACACCTGCTATGTTCAAACCATCTGGAGGTGCAAAATTACTCAAATCTGTGCGAAAAGTGTCCCAACTTTCCAGCAATGTGATCAACAGGAACATAGCTCTAACAGGTTCATCAAACTTCACACCTTGAGCTGACAACTGACTGTAGATGGTGTTGAATTCATTCAGATGATTGGACATAGGGGTCCCTTCTTTCATCTTCAAGTCAACAAGCTTCTTAAGCCAGTATACGTGTGAAGCTGCACTCTGCTTCTCATAAAGATCAGTCAGCTTTATCCATGCTTGATAAGCCGACATCTCGTCTGCTACATTGAAGTAAACGCTTTCTGCAAAAGTCAGCATAATGGTAGAAAGTGGCAATTCATCCATTTAGCTCCATTCATCTTCGTCCGTATCTTCTGGTTTTATCCCCTTCAGCTTTATAGGTTTTATCTGCTTCTTTTGTAGCAACACGTGCCAAATCTGCTTCTTCCACAATGGGAAATTGGTTCCATCCAGCTTCTTGATATTGTAAAGAGCAGTGTCCGGTGATCCAGCCATAGCTACGCTTCACAGTGGTTTACTTTCCTGGGAAAAATTCGGTAGAGTTTCCCTTGTAAACTGACCTCTGAACCAATATCAACCTGTCAAATGAACTAAGAAAGCTTCAGATTCTGCATAAATTTCGGCAGAGTCTTCTTTGTAAAATGGCTCTGGTGTACTCAAAAAACAGACCAAAAACAGCTCAAAAAACAATGTCTCTCTGACACTGTAAGCTGCGGGTAAACCTGTCCTGCACCTGTACTGTCTCTCACTGTCCTGTCACTGTCCTGTAAGCATAGATTGCGACAATGCCTCAACGGCAGTAAAGCAAAGATGCAATCCCAACTGTCTAACTCACAGTCAATATATCCTAGCTGCCTATCTAAGGGTGCTCGAGGGATCGCTCCAAGACCTGTATCACCGAAAGGATCTCAACATTCGAGAATCCCCCAGCTCAATAAAACCTCACTCGACCCTCAACAAAGGCTGCAGTAAATTTGACAGTACATAGACTTTCCACAAAGTCATACATCCATAAATTTCCCACTATATGTTGTAACCGCTGCGGCGGTTGTTTGCTGCGTGACTCACAGCCAGCAAACCCTCAACAAACATACATCATCTCTGACAATACATCCCATGTGGAAGTACCTGCAATGTCACGATGAAATCTAGAATATCAAGCAGCAAACAAAAGCTACCTGATGAACTAGTGGATGTCCCCTACAGTCTGTGTGTAGATGTGCTCGTGTCGTATGTGACACGCCTCCAAGAACTGTGAGTCGTCCTTCGATGTGTAGACAGCCACAAATCAGCACTCTGGAAGTGCAGATATCCTCAGCACCTGCAGTCGTAGACCGAAACCCCAAATTTGCAGAGTCGGATCTGCACCTGCCGAGACCACGTAGTCGAAAATGGCCTGCGCAGAACTTTGTCAAAGCCGAACGGTGGCCGAGATGACCTCAGAATGAAAATCTGAGAGCACCAAGCCCTATGGGCTTGCCCACAAGATTTGGGGCCGTGTCTTCGCCTGTCGAATTTCACTCCAATCTGAGCTGGTGACTCTAACCTGCTGCAGTGCTGCCCCGAGCCTCGATCTGAGCTCTGATACCAGTTGAAGGAGTACAAGCGGAAGTGTGATGCGAGAGAGAGTGCGAGAGGAAGAGCACGACGATATGGTGAACTTGCTCTACTGTAATGTGTAGAGCATAGTGAGTTCTTATTAGGTTTTTACAAAAGAATATGTGTACATACCTGGCGGCCCGCCCACTTACCTGGGCGACCACATTGGGCTTTATACCCCAACAAAATAGGTATCTTTTATCATTATTTTGGTATTTATTTAAATATTCTTACCTAGATGCACACTATTTACATAAGTATGTTATGTACATTGACTTACCGTTATCATAATTCTCTTACATTGTACTTACTCTTTATTATATAAATATATATTTTCATGAGAGCCTCTCTAAATCTTGGTGTGAGCTAGTCACAAAAATCACAAAAATACCTTTCACCTAGTCATTCCGTTTTACTAAATTATCATTTTCCTACATGCATTCTTATTTACTTCTTGTAAATAGGCCTAAATCAATAAAAACAAATGAGGATCCTTTCATTTGATTCCCTATTTTTTTCCCCCATTTTATATTTATATATAGCTGACACTTCCAGATTCCATGATTTCTTCTTACATACATTCTTCTTTACTTCTTGTAAACAGTCCTAAATCAATAAAAACAAATGAGGATCCCATCATTTGATTCTCTATATTTCTTTTTTCCATTTTATATTTATATATAACTGACACTATTCTAGATTCCACGAATGTTTGAAATACTAACTTGTTTTTTTCCATCATATCCATATATTTCACATTTGAGAATAATCATAATCCATGCATATTTTCAAACCCTCAAGAATCTCTTAGGTCATGCTCTCATGCAAGGAGGGGCTCAATCTTGGAGGATTATGCAAATTCAATGGTAGGGGGTCCACTGAAGACTTTTGAAGGAGGAAAAACAAGCATTTTCGTGGGATTTTTGGCGTCCACCTCCACTCCAAATTTGAGCACCTTGTGAAATTCACACTTGTAGTGAGAGAATCTTTGATGCTACAAACTGCAAAGTGAGAGAGTGTGAGTGCCCTATTTTGAACCACTATTGTACATGCTCTTCCACTATCAACAATTGAGGTTTTGATACTTTAAAGGCGTGATTGGCTTCAAAATTGTTGTCTTTGATTTATGTAGAGTTATTGGGAAAATGCAAGGTGAATTGTATCTTTAAGTTTTGTCATTTGAGCTTGCTTGAGTAAGTGATTAGTGTGTTCTCATTGTCAAGTTCTTGCTCATTTTGTAAGAAGTATGGTGGTGAGAGACGTCCCACAACCCTAAGTGTGTGTGTGTGTGTGTGTGTGTGTGTGTGTGTGTGTGTGTGTGTGTGTGTGTGTGTGTGTGTGTGTGTGTGTGATGGAAATGGTTAGATTTCACAATGCATTGGCTTAATCTTGTGCAAGTTACGTGATAGCACCGTAACAAACAATCTGCATTTGCAAGTCACTGTTGCGAGAGCAAATCACACCATCTATAAAGTGCATGCAACACAACCCAGATCAACATAATGTCAATCGAGGACACAGAGTACACGATAGGCACACGGAGGAATCTCTTTAGCTTGTCAGGATGAGACCATCCTACACATACAGCACTCTGGAACGCCAACTAAACCACAATCTAGAATCTCATTGCCTCTCAACTACACCACCAACTCACAACACACAAATGGAAAGAAATTTACTAAGTCATAACAGAACTGTAAAAAATTTAAGGAACACCATCCCCTCACTAGGATACACGTGTCCCAAGCCTCTACACTCGAAATCCTCACTCTAAAACCATCTGCAAAAAACGCATATAAAGATAGAGCCGGATTTTTAAATTGCCCAAAACTGAAATCTATGAGTACCTATGCGTAGCTTATGATGCCACGATTCTAATGAATACTTGCACGTAGAAAACAAACATCATTTGATATACTTACAACCGCAAATGGCTCGTAGATGCGTGGACGCGTTTATTGCATTCCGCGAGGAATGCTTGGCATTGTCGCATAGCTCTTGCCAAGGCTAGCGTGATGGTGTAGTTGGATACACAATGTGATAAACGAGGGGGGAGTAGCATGAGGATGAAGCTCACGCTCTCCCTCTTCCTCTCTCACACATAGTCAATAGTAGCTTCAAACTTAGATTATGATAAAAATGTTCGTACAAAAGTGACCTAGGAATTCCATAATCCTCAGCATTCCATAACTCTCAGAAAATAAGGCTTTAATGAGTTATGTCGTGCTGTTGACCCAGCAGTCAACTCTTCCCCTCTCCGAATCCATGTCGTCCCTGACATGACCTGTAATATTTAACACTAGGTTGGTAATGGGACACTTTTATGTCTTGGGACACTTTTATGTCCTGTTAAGTGACCATTTTCCTTGAATTATGTCAAGAGTTTCAAACTGGATTTTGAGGTGCTATCTGCCTAGAAAGTTGTCTCATGAGCTGAAAAAAACTCGACATTTTTTTGGAATATCAATTCCATCTTTAACCTTGTCCTTGCACAACATTTCACAACCTAAACTGTGTGAAAAAACGGGTCCTGTTTTTGGCTTTTTGCAACTATATTACTCTAGAATTCATGTTTGTGAGGTCTATAATGCTAGAGAACTATCTTTAGTAGTCCTCAACATGTCCTCATGCTTGTAGGTAGAAATAAATGTTAAAGTTGTAAGTTATGACCAAATTACAAAAATTGTCAAATCCTGTTTTTTAGCCAATTTTAGCTCTTCTATGATTTTTTTGGTGGCTTTCATGATATCCAAATGCAGTTTTGATTTTCTATGTCACATATTGTAACATAAAGCTAATATTCCTTGAGTTTTGGGGCACCTAATACCCTATTTTGCATAGTAGACAACGATGGTTGATTTTTTCAATTATAGAAGAAAACGAAACATTCTAGTATATCAAGTATAGCTTTTTCAATATTGTTAGTTTCTTGTGACAACTACATGCATTTTGTAGGTAGTAACCATATCTAGTCATAAGGATCAAATTTGGCTAGATATTGAATAGTTTCTACGGGATTCTACAACTCATAATGTTGAACCCAGTTTTTTCATGTTTGCTGTATTTAGCACTTCATCTTTGTCCCCAAGATTCCCCTTGGTAAGAGATGTATTATTCTTTTGACATGATCCATGGATCCTTATGAACCTAAAGGACAATAGGGAACTAAGAAAACATGCATATATTATTTGTATTGAGCGTGGCTATAGAAACTTTGATGATAGGTTTGCATAATGGTAAAAATTCAACTTTTTTGTACCTATTTCTTTTGGCAAAACAAAAAATAGTGAGTGAGAAGCAATCATATGTTCTGATCACCAACCCAATGAAGTTAACTAGGGAATTTATCTTAAGTCCTACAAAAATCCCTAATCTTATTTTTATGCAACAAAACGTAAGAAATGATTGTTTTGATGAAAATGTACTGGCCCATCAACTTTGGAGACTTGGTGTGACCAAAAGATGAGAAATTTTACAAGTTTCTTATTTTTTACATGTGTAGTAGGCCTTGAACTATAACCTCCAGAAAGGATTTTACAAAATGAGTGGATCTACTATGGTTTTGGAGGTTTTTTTCAAAACCCTGAAAGGACACTTTTATGTCCTGTTAGGTTACCAACCTAGTGTTAATGCACTAATAGCTTGTGTGTAGCGGAAATTGATAACATAATCAGCATTTCATTAAGAACAAGTTCCTGATGAGTATAGATAGAGTACTTAATTGAGAAAGCAACATAGAAATTTAACCTAGCTAATTTGGCATTGACGATACTTGAAAAGAGAGAGAAATATAACAATTGACAACAATTGAGGACCGTATTTACATGGACCTGGTCCCCCCTCCATAAAGGCTTTGTATTATAGCTTCTCCCATCATAGGAGACTTTTATACAATACAGTTCTTGTGTTCCTTGAGAAAACTCTTTGGTGCAATGAAGATGGAAGCTTCATGCACCAAATTATGCTTGAAAATCACACCTAGTGTCCCTAGCCTCGGTCACAAGATCTCACACACCTTCAAAAATGGTGAGAGCTAGCAGGGAATGAGGATAGATTGAGAGGAAGAAGAGGTATCTTACGAGAAAGAAGTATTCTCCTCACATAATTACTCTAATAGCATAGTTTAGCTTAATAGTTAGCATGGTAGAGGAGATGAGCATGCCATTGAAGCTTGGCTCTTGGTTGGATTTACATTACATAGCCAAGAGTTGTTGGTGTAGGCCTCTACTTATCAATGCTTGGAGAAGGAGACGGAGTACTTCCTTCACAGATGAGTTGTCTGTGTGTGTGTGTGTGTGTGTGTGTGTGTGTGTGTGTAACATTGTGCTAGAGTAAAATGCATCCCCTTCTCTCATATTGGTCGACCCCTCTTGCTAAATGCTCATGTTGGCCTCCCATTGACGCCTATAGAGCTTGACCAATCAAAATTAGAAGCACACTTGATAGCCTTTTGACAAGTGTCCCCCTTTCCCCTTTTGTGAGAGCTTTAGGTATTTAAATTATTTATCTAAACTCTCATTGGACATTTTTGTCTTCTGGCCAATAGGAACTAGGCAAGCCATTGGGCTACTAAATGCTCCTTGGACCCCTAAGTAGACTGTGTTTCTCTCTCATCCCCTACAATATGGGCTTGCCCCCTCCTTCCTAGGGATGTGGGAAGACTTTTTATTCTTCTAATGACCATCCAATTTCCCCTTGCTTTGGCCATTAGATAAAAGATTTATTTTTTACTTCCCCTTATGAAATGATCAGTTTAACATGAGAAAATCATATGGGAGTATTAGATATTAGTTTTTATGACATGACCTGGTTGTCAATGTCAGTGTGGTCTTTGTTGTCGTTTTGCTGATGTAAAGAAAGTATAGGTTGTAGCCTTTGTACCAGCTCGTCTTGTTTGTCCAATCCGACGTACATAGTCTTCACATGATTTAGAAAAATCATAATTGATGACGAACAAGATGTCAGTATTGTTGGTCCCTTTTGTTTTCTAGGCTTCATTAAGTCACATAGAAGATAAAAGATTTATAGTATAAAGATCTACTTCCTATATACGGCCTTGTAATTGCATGAAGTGCTTGATAAGAAATTTTACAACTAATGGGTGCTTTTTCTTAGTTGCATCACCAACTGTCTTTGTCCTTGTAGTCCATCCCGGATTTTTATGACCATTCTCAGTCATGTTTGGCCTCATTTTGTTGCTCAATGTTCTTTTCTTACCTTCGCCATTACCCATTGTGCATATGGCTTTTGTGACATGATTAGTAAAGTGTCATCATTTTCTTGAATCTTTGTCGTTTTGTACGGCTCTCGACATCTCTTCAATATTTTCTTCATCTGGATTATGTATTTTTCTTCTTTTTTGTTTGAAAATCTCAAAAACAACAAAATAAAACCAAAAAATAACTCAACAAAATGAAAAATCATTCTAGTAGAATTCTAAACGCTATGTACACTGTACACATGTCCCTAGGGGCTCATATATGGCTTTTGTCCCCATTTTCGTCTTGTAACTCTACTATGAGGGCATATCCTCTAAATTTTGTCAAAAAATCATCACAATCAAGCGCAAAAATTAAATAGAAATCACAAAACATTACCCTCTAATATTCATAATACTAGGTTTGCATTTAGAATGCCCCCCCCCCCCCCCCCCCCCCCCCCCCCCCCATTTGGAGTCCTCCTTGGCGACAGGGTATCACCAAGGGTATGTGTTGTGCTTGGGCAATAAAAATTCTTCCTATGTAGTCCTTTTAATATAGCTCTATTATGCATACAGAGTCAATGCATGGAAAAGATTTATGATGTGCAAGATGTGGGTATAAGCAATTTGCTTATTGGAATTTTCTAGTGAGGCTTCCTATTCTAAGCAATGTGATGATCTTTGAAGCTCATATGCCATTTTTCTTGATTAAAGGTTGTAGAGGTATTTTGAAGGCTTACTTATCTGTTTAATGCTTCCTTGGAATCCATTTTAGCCTTATGATTGGTTGTCGGATTTGGCATTGTTCCTCAGAGTGGGTTCTCTTCTAAAAGTATTGTAACAGTAGGAGGAATTGAAAGAATTCAAGCGGTGGTGCACTAACATCAGTTTTATTGGTTTCCTTAGGGACCCACTTCTTTGTGATTACTGGATATTTTGTTGATGCTGCTCATTTGGGAACCCATACTTTTCCTTGCTTTGTTTGTGTTTGAAGAGACTTCTTTGGGATCCACCTTGTCTTTGTGTGATTCTTCAGTGGTCTTTGCTTTAGTCCTTGTACTCTTTATTGGAGACAAGATTCAGACTTTGGGAGGTGATAATTTAACTTTTTTGAAATCCAAATGAACTCTTGACCTCTTTGTGCTTGATTCAACTTCTTTGGGACCCAAATCTAATTTGTGAAAGCTTGCGACTTTGTGCTTTTCTTAGATGTTCTTGCAAGCGTTGATCATTTTTCAGTTGGTATTTGATCTTGTTATTTTTCATCAAAGATCTTCGTCTTCTTAATCCATACCTGTTTTTCGCCAAGCTGGCTCTTTGGTATCCAGATTTGTCAAACTTTTTGGTTCTATATTGTTGTTCTTTGCTTTTGGCCTTCTTTAGTTGTTATGGAAGCTGCTAGTGATAGTGATGGTAAAAGCTGCTAGTTGTTATGGAAGCTGCTAATGATAGTGATGTTAAAAGCTGCTAGCAATAGTGATTACTTGAGTACCTGGTAGGGGATGTCAATAGAATCATCATTGTCACTACTATCCTCAACAATTTTGCATTCTAATACTTTCCCTTTTTGGTTTGGTTGGTTATGGAAAGTTACCATTTGCTTGCTCTTGGGTTGTTGTTTTTGGGATTACTTTTCTGACCACTTGATTAGAGTGTTTGTAGCTTGTTGACATGGCTGTGTTCTTCTTGGCTGAGTCTTTTCTCTATGTATGAGAGACACATCTGAGGATGCCTGATTTAGTTACATCTCCACCGAGGATTTTAGAATCCATTTTTGATGTACTTTACTTTTGTAGCGATGACATTGTTTCGTGGGTCTTTGATCTGGAGAAATATAAAACCGTGCATTTGTTAAAAGAGTCATTCATGTCACCTGATGGGATGTCTGGATTTCCATTGTTGGCATCTTCTTGAAACTCCAAGTGTTCTATAGAATCATACAATTCATCTTATTCTTTGTCTTTGTTTCCTAGGTTACACTCGTTGTAAATCAAGGAACAACATAATAGCCATTTTCATCGCAAAACTTTGTGTCTGGATCGTCTTGAATAGTGCATATATCCAAATTAACCAGGATGTGTTCCCATTCAAGTGGATCTAAAGCTTCCTCAAGAAAGGGTTCTTGAATATAATCCTTATCTTCAATTGCCCTTTTTGGGATGCCTTCATCTTGCTTTAATCTTTTGCATTGCGAAGCTCCACAAATACATAGTTCTTTACACTTATCGGACCATATTGGAAGTTTTGATCTTGATATAGTAGCAAAATCAAACTCCTCCATAGGTGTTCTTGTCACATCCTTGTAACTATGGTTCTTTAGATTTATCCTTGTCATGGTTTCCATATGTCTCAGGTAGATATAGTCATATCCCCCCGAATTTTGGACCAATGAATGGTCTTCCTCGAATGATATCATAGTTGTTCTTCTTTCCAAAGTCAACAATAGCAAAGGTTTGCTCATATTCAATTCCACAAGAAGTAACAAGTGCTTTTTCTAGCAGTCCTATGGGCCTTTCCATGTGTCCGCCTGCAAGATGCAGTTTCATCCTGGTAGCCCTTATTGCTGGTTTTTTCCAAACCTCTTTTGTTATGGCAAGAGTGCATTTTTTTAACGAGCTTTTATTTTTGTTCTTTTTAAGAAATGCACAATTTTTTGTGCTTTTTAGAGTCGTTTTCTAGAGCAAATATACATGTTCTAAACAATGTCCAAAACCACCTGGTAAGTTTATACACAAAAGAACAACAGATTATCAACACAATAAGTGTCACACATAAGTTGATGTATCAGTAAACAAAATAAACATTACCATGCCAACAATGTGTGATCAAAAACTTGAGAGCGTACTACTTCAATAAATAGAGAGAGGGGCAAAATGGGGTTGCCTATTTTTTATGTAGAAAGTAAAGGGTTCATAGCACGGGGATTGAAATACGGGGTTGACTAAGTATGAAGGCAACATCGATCGCAATCAGTGTGGGTTGATGTATTACCATGTGATCCTTAGGTTGTAGACCCAATACATGCACATACACATAATACATGTGCCTACAAGCAATCAATGACTTTTGAGGTATCACCCTTTTCTGGAAATCTGGACATGTACAGCTTGGCTCGCCTTTGATATGAACATCATAACAGCTTTCAGTAAGTATACAAAACACAACATGTTTCTTTTGAATTATAGAGACTTCCTCTAAGAAGGTTACATCCATCACTGTAGCTACTTCAACCCTTTTTTGTGCTTCTTTTGAAATACCATGCCTCCACTTTCGTCGCCTACTACTTGAACCTCCTTCTCCACATAATGAAGAAACCCTATTTTCCTTGTACTTTGGTATGCTAATACCAGCCACTTGAAAACCTACCATTGTAAAACTAGCAAGCTCTTCTCTTGAGACTTTTGTCCCCCTTGAAATGGGTTAGATCATAGGGGATATTGGTACCTCCTTCACCAGATTTTTAACCGACTTTGTGTGCTCCACATCATGATTGCAAAACCACAGCCATTTCTCTATGGTTTTGTCTTTGTAGCATCTTTTTGACCAAAAGCATGGCGCGACCAAACCTGTACCATGACTATTAAGAGTATTACCACAATTTTTCTTACCCACAACACCAAAACACTTCCTATTACAATGAATGGACATTCTACGCAAGGCCCATTGTTCACATGGAACGTCATGTTCCTTTACATGGATTGACTTCTCTGTGTTGAATGTCAAATGTTCATTTTCAGGCATGTAGTCTTTTTCAATCTCTTCTTCTTCACTATTTCTTGACTCCATGGTTTCAAATCTGATATGACGTGGATGACCACAAACTTTGCATTGTTTTGACTCAATTACACTCCATTTGATTTTGTTACTACTATGATCTATGGATTATGTGCTTCTTTTACATTTTTTGGGGTGGTAACAATGTGTGACTACATTATTGATGTCACTATGTTTGGAATGTCTCTATGTTTGGCATGTCTCTATGTTGGTTTGAGAAAGATTTAAGATCACCTTGTGAGACTACCTGTCATACTTTCAATTCCTTTTTAAAGAGCATACTTTTTCTCTAGGTGGTAGCTAACAAAGGTTGTATTTGAATGATTTTTTGTTAGTCTTTTCATTGTTTTGAACGTCCTTAATCTCTTGTAGAGGCCTTTGTGATAAAGATGGAGAGATACTTTTTGGAATTGTTAGGTTAACATGAAGGAAAATCTTGCAAAAAAAAAAATTGTACTTGAAAACCTTGGTTTGGGATTCATATTGCTTACTTTTGGCCTATAGTTTGTGTGCAAGTTTTGTCTTCGCCAAGCTCATTTAAGCCATGTTGCACTGCAAAAGAACAAAAAAGTAGTACAAGATTATATAAAGGGGATTTTGTTAGTCTTATGTGTGTGTGAACGTTCCTAATCTCTTGCAAAGGCCTTTGTGATAAAGGTGGAGCGTTACTTTATAATTTTTTTAAAGCTAAAATGAAGGAAACTCTAGCAAGTTTTTTAAAAATTTGTACTTCAAAATTTGGTTTTAAATTTATATTTGTTTATTTTTAGCCAATAGCTGTACGTAAATTTTGTCTTGGACAAGCTCATTTAGGTCATGTTGAATTGCAAAAGAACACAAAAAAGTACTGATTGCAACAGCACGAAACATGAAGCTTGCAAAAAATAAATCCCCTCAATCCATGGGATGAAGCTGACTCGACTAGTGCATAGAGACTACAAGAGGTTGTCAACCTCTCTGAAAACAACAAACAACTCACATCTAACTCAAGCTACACTCAAGTGATTGAGATCACCAAAAGCCAATCGCTCATTGGAAAACAAATCACATCCATTACAGCATCAAATGACATCCAAACGTAACAAAACTTCTAGGACATGTTTATAAGATCTAAGCACACATGCTTGTGGTCTCAAATTCCACTTTAAGTCAAGTGCAAAAATTGCGATTATTAACAGCAGTGGATTTTTGACCTAGTCGTTTTCAACCCAGAATGCACCTAAATGCTTAGCAATGATGCCCCAATACTCTGTCTATGCTTAGTTTTTATTTTGAAGTTTAAATTTCTACATATGATGAAATTAGGCCGCGGGTCGGCGATGCCAAAAGTTACAAAATGCTGTGAAATGCTTACGTCAATGCATAGAGCTCTTACCTGCGGCAGTTGGAATGCAACAAACACGACTGCAATCTGACAATCAAGGAGGGAGTAGGAAGTACGGAAGGAGAGAAGTGAGCGCCGTTAGCTCACGCTGTGTATTTCATTATCCAAAACTTACAAATAACTTACAAAATTTGGCTTTTATACCTTAGCCAAGGTTTTTGATGGTGAAAACTAATAACTTGGGAGCTCTACCAAAGATGGGTAATGACAGGTTGATACAATCTGGAAGCTTGTAGCCCCGGCTCATCAACAACAAGGTTTATCCAAAAAATAGGAGTAACAATATTCCCGATTTGTAATAAGTGTTTTTACAATGAGAGCTCTAGAAAATGGTATCCGAGTTAGCTTGCTGCTAACATTCCCCCCCTCCTCGCCTGTGTCATCCCTTGACACAGCTTTATGGGTTGAAATAGTCTTCGGGTTAACGGTTGGCGAGACGGTCTTTAACACTAGTTTGGTATCAAAACAGGACACTTTAAGTGTCCTTTTTTAACAAATTTAAATTTAATGCTACTTGCATTACACGGTTTATTTAATAAAACCCTCTTGATATGCTTAAATATATTAGCTAGAGGGTCTTTTAAAAATATAACCTTGCATTTTAAAATCTATCATGATCAAGAACTATACTCATCAAGTTGACCCTCGTAAGACTGCAATTGACGCTTTGAAGAAATCACCTTTATAGGCTCAAGACAAAAATAAAGAGACCTTGTAGAAAATTTTAGGTGACTCTTCCATAATTTTGCTATAAAATATTGAAAGTTTCATGTGCAAAAAATTTGACTTTGGAGTATATAAAATAATGGAAAGTTACATGTGTTTGATATGGTCATTTCAAGCATATCGTTGCATACAAAGAAAGATATGTTTCTGATGTATTTGTGAGTCTTAAAAGGTGATACATTGCTTGCCCTTTCCATTGAGCACTCAAGGTGGCAACTAGAGGGGCTTTGGTATGCAACAATCATTGGATCATTTTAAATATTCAAAACTGCTTAAGAGAAAACTTTCATATTTTCATTCTTAAGACATAAGCAATCAAAACCTCAAATACTATCAAAATTTCCATGTAGATCAACTAAATGTATCAAATTATGTGGTACATACACAATTGGGATGCCTAAAACCTTGGTTTCAATGTTATTATGGAGAACTCAAGATTTTCAAGAGTTTTTACACGATAAAAGATTCAAGATAGAGTTCAAGCAACGAGATTTAATTGAGTTAGGGAGCCCAAAAAATATGTAGTTTCTTGGTTTAAACATATGAAGTCATTTGTAGTTATCGAATTGCACTAGATTAGTACCAATTTCATGAGGGGACCTTCGTAAGACCAAAATTGTGCTCTTATTTAGCACGTGCTCAAGTATGAAATTATGTCTATAGCTTGTATGTGACTTAAAAACTTATCTTTGAAGTGCATTCCATTGTTTTGTAACACTAAGTGCTAATACTTGGCTTTTATAAACATAAAAAAGGCCATCTCTACAAAAAGATAAAATAATTTTATGATTTTTTTGGCAAAACATCTTGAAATTTTACTAAAATTTATGTCTTAGAACTTACCAAAATTCTCTCCATACAGGTTGTATTTTGATATGGAGAGAAATCCAGTGTTTTCTTTCCCTCATAACCAATCTATGGTAGAAGCAAGGTGTAAAAAACCTCTATCTAGCTTGACAAATAAATTGCCAAAACTTGGTAGAAAAATAGGACACTTAAGTGTCCAATTACAGAACTAATATTAAGTGCATTTAGAGCCTTTTGGTATCTGATCTTTCTCTCTTTATCTGGCACCTACAAGAACTGCATAGCGACTCTGTTTTTAAGCTCAACTACAGAGTAGCCGATGAATCTCGAAGTTAGGTTGTTGATCACTGGCCCAAATATCTTTGTTCGTCAAGTGAAGAATCCTGTGTGGAACGCTTCCTCAAACGCCAACATATTATGTGAAGGTAAGAACATGCATCGGGTGTAGAATCCATAGAGGACGTCTTCGGAAGGTTGACCAGAGAGATCGTAGCGTAAACCTTTATTGCCCTCGAGGAATGACATCCACGGGGCGCTTGCTTGCTCTGGCTCATGAAAGACTTCAATGCATGTGAGCAGCATGCGATAAATTTTATACAGCATCACACATGATAGATCAGGTAGACTTTTGAAGAATGACATGGCGCCCGTTAGGATTTTCACCATGTATTCTTCTATGGCTGTTCTCTTTTCTGGAGCGGGCAATCTTGGGTAGTTCAGCCATGTTGGCCGCTTCTTTGTTATTGCCTCATGTACATGCCAAGTCCTTACTCTTGGTACAGGACAAAAGGTGGGATCCTTTTGTAGTGCCGCACGTGCTCTTGTGAATAGAATCAGGTATCCTGGATTCTTGTTCAACCAGATCAGCCTCCACTTGGGGTGGTCTTCATTTGCGCCTTCTACTTGCATGTCTTTGTAAAGCCTCTCTTTGACTTGGAGCAACTCCACCTTTATCAAAGGATATGGTAGGGATTGTTGATGCCATTGCACATTGATTTGATTGGGAGTCAGTTGAGTAACATTGACAAAGTGAAGAACTCTCAACTCCCAATCCATCGCTGATTTCTACTGCTCATCTGTCTCTTGTGTAATCTTTTCTTTGAATGCATCTTCCTCATCTTTTGATAGCTGGACCATTGCCACTTCATCTACTTCGATTAATGGTACTCTAAATTCCTCTTTGCCACCTAGCCCTTCTACTGGCTGTGTTTCCATCTCAGCAAAAGAAACCGAGGGAATATCTATCTGTGGATGTTCTGAAGTTCCGACTTCTTCATGCATTTCTTTGTTGTCGATCTCTCAACACTTTTAAGCTTGGCTATATCTTTTTGCAGCTCTCCTTCTATTGCACCCGCATTAATGCCAGGTCTCTGCACTGAGACATCTCTAGTTTTAGCTCTAGCTCGAGGTCTTTGTTCTTTTTCTCTAATTCTTTGTAGACTTTGTATGTTCCCTTGATCGAGGCTACTGTGGGATTTTCTCGTATTTGTTGCAAAATGTTTGCTTGATCACTGATCTTGTGTTTTGAATATTGCAAGGAGGCGTTCACTACATCTAACTGCACTTGAATCTTTTGAACTGATAGAGTTGTAGTTAGATTTTTGTTGGTAACCTTTGTCAGTTGGTCATCTTTGTCTTTGCAAGCATCTGTCAACTTTGCAAGCAGTTCACCTAACTCCTCCATCTCCTTTTGTTGTTTATCTCTTGCTAGCTGATGTTGTTCAGCTTCAATTTTTAATTCCTACACTTGTTTTTGTAGATCAGCGATGATGTTTAATCTGTCTTCTAACTCTCTTTGGAGAAGTCAATCACCATCTCTAGTTCTTTGGCCTTTGTGATGCAGCTAAGTGCTCCTAATCGGAGTCTTTCCATCATATCCTGCATTTGCTTTGCATATTCATTGACTTGTAGGATTACCTCATCATTGGATTGCCAATCCTCATTTCTTGTGAGTTGCCTATACGTCTCAGCAGTCTCTTGTGATTCTCTTGGCGGCGTCATGGCAGCTGGTTGCTCTTGCCATTGAGGTTGTGGTTGGTCTTATTCTGCTTTGTCGTCTTGAGGCCTCATGCATGCCTCGGCCGTTTAGTGTTGTGCAGAGGTAGAAAGGGTTTCCTTTTTTTGCTGTTCTTTTGTTTGGTCAACCTTGTGGTCTTCTCTGGTTGAGGACTTGTTGCCCTTTTCGGCTCTGGTTCTTGTGCTTTGGCTTGCTCCTGTGTAGTGTCTTCTTTTTGTTCAGGCTCTGTTTCTTTTGTGGGCTCAGCTTCTGTGGTTTTATCTATTGGTGATGGTGGTGGGCTTGGCATAGGGTGATCATGTTGTTATGTGGAAGGTGAAGAAGGTCGAGGATACATATCACCTTGTTCATGTTGGGCTTCTCCTTGTGCGGTTACGTCTTCTGTTTGTTTTTGTTGCTCCATCACATCTTTAGCTTTGTGTTCTCCTTCTTGGGCTTCTTTCAGCTTCAATGCTTTTGCCTCCTAATACATTTTTTCCAATAGCTCTATGGGGTCTTTGGCATCTTTCCTAGCATGGTGCATTGTCCTTGGTCCTTTCAGTTTTATAGGTACCCAGTTTGTAAGGTCCTTGTCTTGAGCTTGGCGGCTGCATTCATAGGAGTGCTTTTATCTCTCAAATCTCGCATGCTTCTGTTGTGGCTCCTCTTGATGTGCTACCACTGCTTTTCTTTTCATTTTCTCGATTCGTGCTCTTCTTTCCTCATTATCCGAGCTTTCACTGCTATGCCATTCTGTAGAGCTCTGGGCAGATTCGTCATTAGATTTGTATGTTCTCTTGGTAGATCTTGTGGATCAAGGGGAAGGTTGTGTAGACACGATCTAAGTGTTTTGATCTAGGGCAGGTGGCAAGTTTTCTACCATGCCAATAGCATGGTAGGCAATTCTTATGAGAACCTCTGGTGCTCTCAAATATGTTATTTTACCTTTTTTCTTTGTCCCTTCAATGTGGACAACACATACTCTGCGCGGTCGATTGGTTTCCTGGTTGTCAACTTTAGAACTTGTGTAAAAGTGGTTGCAACCGCATGATTTGGTGTCGTGTACCTTGGCGGTATTTTGTCAAGGAAGTGGAAGTGTTTGTGGTATAATCTTGCAGGATCCTCCACTTGTTTCTAGATAAGATCAGTAAATGTTGCAGCAGCAGTTTCCTTGGTGAAGTACCTGTTGTTTTTTCCGTCTCTTACTCTCATTGTCATTCCTTCTGTTGGCAGTTTGAGAGCTTCAATGACTATCTCTTTTGCAATCACCACTTCTACCTTGTTTCCTTGTTGGTCAGAGATCTGGGCTATCCCATCTCCTTTGATTGTGGACAAGAGCTCATAATATTTTTGGAAATCCACTCCACATGGCTCTTGCTCATAAAATTCTCGGAGCCCTAGCCTTTTGTTGGCTTCTTTTGTGTCGGGCTTTGCTACGACATCATATACTTCTTTTGGTAGAAGTTATAGTTTTACCTGATGTCCATCTTCGCTTTCGAATCTACCCGTGAACACTTTGGTGTTGTTCTCTTCAAGCTGCTCTTTTGACAGGTAGGTTACTTTGGCAATTTTGATTGAACTAGGGTCCAGTTGGTATGGTGGTAGCTCCTGCAACTTCTCCTTTTGTGAGACCCTTTTCTTGGCCTTCTCTACAGCTTGCATGGCTCCTGTTAAGTGAACAGAGTGTCAAAATTAAAATTTGACAGATTCTTCTTTGAAATGTCCTTCAGTCTGAATTGCTGACAAATTTAGTCCAATTTGCTTCAAATCAATTTTTGAACATGCATAGATGTATAAAAACATGTAAAGGTCAAAATCATGAAGTCAAAACAAAAAATTGCAACAAAAGTAAATAATGGTGATTATTTACAGCTGAGTAATTTTGTCAACTTTTTACAAACTTGGCATTATAGGCTTGAAGTATATACCAAATAGATACTCTGAGTGAAATATGGGCTCATTTGGGTGCAGAGGATGAAAATGGTGCCAGATTTAGGCTTTGGGTCTCTAAATCAGTAGCTGTAAAGGAATTTTGATATTTTGAACTCCAATCTGTTCAAACTTGGCTAGTGAGCTTAGAACATCATGTACTTTGGTCCCATGATGACAAAGTTGAAAAATTTTCCCATTTTGGCCAAAAAGTAAATAATCGTGATTATTTACTTTTTCATCAAAATGAACATTTTTTGCTACAACTTGGTTCTATGCATGGTATAGACCCTATGTATGTGATATGAGATGATTTGGATCAAAAAATGTGGCTCATAACTCAGAAGTTGACTTGCAAGGACTTCTTTGCATTTTTTGGCAATTTTTTAAGTTATAATTGATCATTTTGGCTCATACTTGAATTTTGGCATGAAATAGGTGTGTACAAGTGATAGGTGAGGTGATGATACAATTTTCAAGCCAAAATATTACAAAAGTAAATAATCGCGATTATTTACAACAGTCAACATTTTCTTGCAAAACTTGAAAATTTTGACCTAAACACATTCTATACACCTAAAATAAGTCCTAAATTGAATTTGGTAAAATTTGGTCTTACTGGCATCACTTCGTGCTTTGTCGACTCTGAAATCACCAATTTTGTGACTACTTGGCCTGTAGTGTTGGTAAGTCACTTTTGAGCCTATAGACTTGTTCGCTACATAGTCGTGAAGCAACTCATCCAATTTTGGCCTATTTGGAGTCAATTTGACCTCGTATGTCAAATTTGACGCTTTGTAGCCTTCGAGCCGTTTTTTTCTTTTCGAGGGCTTGGCTTGATTAATTTTATGAAACCAATCATATACATTGTGTATAGACCTCGTACGTAAGCTGTCTGTGGACGCAGAATGCAATTCTGGCATGTATCAAAAACCTAGCTTTTCTACGTGGGACCCCTCGACCCTTGCCGAATGGTCAACTGTTGATAAAGAAGTGTTCTATTATGTTGAGGCATGCTATAGTTCAAATCTCATCCGATTTGGTTGAGCTGACACGCCGCTATGGTCAATTTTTTATCGTAGGGTTTCTTTTAGGGGTTTAGACTAGCTACTAGCCACACAAAATGGATCATTGATAAGTATAGAACTTACTCATCATGTCTCGTGTGAGACGGCACTGAAAACAGACGACTGCACACTCCAGAAAATATGCACGAATACGGTGGAAAGGCTCTCTCTCCAAAGGCAACAAGTGGAAATGAGGTGATTTTAGCCTACCTTGGGTATCTATACTCGGAATTTCCGAACCATTTTTCCCCAAATTCCCCTGTTAGTCCCGCAGGAATCCCCAGTCGGATTCCTGTAGCTCATTCTGTAAGAAGTCTGCAAAAGTAGGTCTGGTCGTCTAATTTGGGCTTTCCGCTTTCAACTGCTGATTTGATTGAAAATTTTTGTGCATGTTTGCCTTGTCTTCCTGATCATCAATGTATCTTCAATTTTTCCATCTGAGCTCCTTTGGTATTTATTATTAATTGTTGACTTGTTTATTAAAAAATCAAAGAAAATACCAAAATGAGCTAAAAAAGCAAAGTAAAAGTTCAATAATTAGTAAAATCCATTGAAAAACACTGTCCACTAACTTCTCATCTTACTTATTTTTTCTCTTCTTTATTTACCCTTTTCTTTGAATTTCCACATAATCCTCTTTCCATGGCTTGACATTTGGCTTTGCGCACCTAAGATAGGTTTTAATCTCCAAAGAGTCACTTCACACGATTAAATATTTACAAAACCTAAAGCACAAAGAGCACAAGCCATGAAGCATACGCAAATGTCCATGGTAGAAATGAATGGGGTATAATATGAAGGCACAACACACACACACACACCCATGATGTGCATCACTTCTCTATTGTGTGTCTATAAATTTATCTATTAGGATATTTTTATGCCAATAGGACAACTTTTGAATTCAAATAGATAAAACGGCTAGTTTATTTGAATTCAAATTTCCCCCCCAAAATAAAATTTAAAATCTAGCAGGAAAAGGTATATCATGTAACATATCTATGGAAAGAGCTCAACGTGTAGATTCTAGATCTATAATCTGCACTCAAATTAGAGATCGTATGTAGGAGTTATGGAAGGCCAAAAATCATAAATTTATCCTCTCTCTTTCTAGGAGGAAAATTACATCCTTTGACCACTCTTACACCTCTCTTACACACCCACCATTCTTGCACACATGGCATGTATTGTTTTTTGTTGGGTTTCTCCATTTTTAAGTCTCAAAATCAAGAAAAATGATGGAAAATAACCATAAAGGACTATTTTTTTATAGTATATATATTATTTAAACTCATCGTAAGATATTATCAGTTGATTTTCCCCTATTGATGATTTATAAGGACATTATTAGGTATTTTTGCAAAAAATCACACGTTAACATCAAACTTTTCCCTCCCTCTTCAAAGATTGCCCTTAATTACTTAGTGTTCTTCCACCCCTCCTAGATGACGTACTCGAGACAACTGTGTGAATGGGATGGACAATCGTGTCTATGCATAGCCTTCATTGGCTCTACCATGCTTTGAAGATCAATGCAGTCCAAACCATTATGCTTTGCAAGAGTTGGGTCTTGAGTAATTAACTCACAGGTTTCTGATGTCGAGGCTTACTGATGCTGTCTTCCAAAGAGAAAATCTTGTACCTTGTGTGCCCGTTGCTTGATTGTACCATCAAGATTCTTTGGCACGCTAATTTCTTGATCTAGCTATTGGTATCAGTCTTGACTGTTGTGGAGCTTTTATCCACCATTGATATTTTGGTTTTCTTGGTGTAGACTCTCGTGCTTGATTGGTTTTACGGTTTACGGAGAAGATAAGTGCTCTTTTTTCTTCCAAATCCATTTTTTGTTAGGTTCCTTGTTTAGAGGTTCTTGTCTCTATGTTTTGATCTTTGGAACCATCTTTGCTTTTTTCGAGGATGTTTTTGGCTCCCAGATTTGAATCGGCTTGTCCTTAAGCTCTACTTTTGGTACCCAAATTTGTCTGATTCCTTGCATGCTACTTGTAGCATTTACTTGTCGAGAAGATTGATTGCTTCATGGTTTGTTATGCTGGCAATTGCCTTTCCATTCCTCCTTGCTTGGTGCAATTGGAACAATGAGTTTTCTGTCTTTAGGTAATAACTTGAGCTGATTCGTATCCCAATCTGGTACTGCCTTGTATGTTCACATCAAGGGACTTCCAAGATTCATCGTCTCATTCATGTGTTCTTCTGGTAAGCATACAAACTGATGAGTACATGAACATCCATGTACTATCACATTCAAGTTGACTACTCCCAATGTTGGTGTTGGGTTCTTGTTGCATCCTTTGATAGTCGTTATTCCAGCTGTCAATGACTGACTTGTTGCTTTTTTGTATGTGGAATAACTGATTACATTTACTCTAGCTCTTGTATCGAACAATTCATTTGTGCTATGATTGTTGAGCTGTACTTTGATGCGAAGGTCCAGCCATCTTTCTGCAATTCCCATTGTAAGTCATCTATTTCCAGAGTGTTTGTGGGAATAGGTATTTGTTGATTCTTGAGAGCAGCTTTCCTTTTGATTACCCGAAGCCGAGATTCTTCTTGGGATTCATCAATAACCTGCCGTCCTTTTATGTTTCTTTGCTTGGCTGCATGTATTCTTTCTAGCAATTCATTGGTTAGTGGAAAATTGTACTTCTTTAAACGACATACGTCCACTAATCCAATTAGCCATTGGTTCACCCTCTAGGGTGGACAACTTAACTTCTCCACTTGGAGATACATCTTCAATGATAAATGGCCCGTTTCCCTTTTTCTTGAACTTGGGAATGTGTTGCTTAAGGGAATAGACTAAAACTGTCCTCTTTTCTGAAGATTTTTGTAATTAGATGGGAATCAAAAAATTGTTTTTGTTTCCGCTTTTGTGCATAGATGTGAGCTACAACAGTTAGCCTTTTCTCATCTAGCTTTTCTAAATCTTCATGTCTCTCTGACAATTCATGTCCAATCCACTCAAGATCCTTAGCTACCCTTAATGTCAAAAATAGAAATTCTATTGACAGTATGGCATCAAGACCATAGACAAGGTTAAAGGGTGTAGCATTTAAACGTTGTTTTAAATGAAACTCGATAAGCCCATAGAGCAGCATGGAGATTCATTTCCTTGTCTGTCCTTCTTGGACTAACCACTTTAGTCAATACTGAGATGATAATTTTGTTTGTATGCTCAGCTTGTCCATTTGCTTGTGGGTGATAGGGATCTGATTTGTTATGGATGACCATAAATTCATTAAGCACATACTTGATTACCTCATTAAGGAAATGAGTTCCCCTATCACTGACAACTTCTATTGGCAGTCCATATCTTGTGAATACATACATATATAAGAACACGGCAATGGTTCTGGAATCATTCTTTTGGGTTGCTTTAGCCTCAGTCCATTTGGTCAAATAGTCCGTAGCTACAATAATATATTGAGCTTGGGTTCTATAAGCAGGTGGTTGTATTGGACCAACAAAATCTATACCCCATTTTGCAAAATCTCTAGCCCCCATCATTGGTCTTAAGGACATGCAACTATCTACACGTGTTGGCATTTTTTTCGTTAACAAGCATCACACCTTCGAACATATTCTTTGGCATCTGCAAAAAGTGTTGGCCACCATATGCCTGCCATTAAGATTTCTCTTGCGATGGTCTCACTAGAAAAGTGACCTCTAGCTAATCCAGCATGTGCTTGTTCTGTAATTGAAATATATTCGTCTTCAGTTGCGCAAAGACGCAAATATTGATCCTGACCTCTCTGATACAATTGGTTTCCAATAAGAGCATAATCTCTTGCTTTAGTTTCAAATGCTCTTTGATGGTGTTAACTCATATCCTCAAGAAATGTTCGGCTTGATAAGTAAGTAACTAAAATAGTTACTCCATTTAGAAACAGGCGACATTTGGAGCAATGTTACATGAGGTATGGGTGTTTGTTTTTGACATTGAGGATAATCCTTTACAAAAGAGCGAACATCACCCCTCATAGGTGGCCAAACTACTCCAAGACTCAAGATTCGCCACATAGTTTAATCTTACGCAAAGTGAAGTCCTACTATGGTGATATGTGCTTGACTTACGTATTGGTTTTTCTCTTCAAGATTAATGCATAAGAGCAATATTCCATCCCGGTTTATTTTGCATAGCCTACCAGCTAGTAATTGATACATAGTCAATTGCTCAATTAATCTGATTGTAATAGGAAGTAGTATTTATGAATCCACTTGAGCTATTGTCATCAATGATACCATGTTTTTCGACCATCGAGGTATCATTTCCACAAAGAACATATATGCATCTGCACTACAAGAGGTACTTCACATTAGCGACACTCAAAAGTGCAAATCCACGGCGTCGCTATAAGTGTCCCTATGGGTGTCATTATGAGCATCTCTATTTTATTTGTTACCTAGCATCGCCCATAGCAACACCAACAAGGGAAACAGTAAAACGAGAGCTCAATCAAAGAGTTAAACAGTGCTCTCCCCCTCTCTCTCTTTCTTCCCCCCCCCACACACACACACACATGTACACACATACACGAGGAGAGGAAGGAGAGCTAGGTATGCTCCTTTCCTCTCCTCTCTCTCATGTTCCCTTCCCCTCTTTCTCTCTCTCCCTCTCTCTCTCTCTCTCTCTCTCTCACACACACACACACATTGTGTCTTTGAAAGAAAGAGAGAGAGAGAGAGAGAGCACATGCATAAACAAAAAACACATACACACACACACATGCATAAACAAAGAATGCATACACACACACACACATTGAGAGAGGAAGAGAGAGAGAGAGAGAGAGAGAGAGAGAGGAGAAAACAAAGAGAAAGAGAAAGAGGGAGAAAGAGAGAGAGATTGAAAAAACCAAAGAGAGAGAGGGGGAGAAGACGAAAGAGAGAGGTAAGGGGAGAAAACAAAGAGATAGAGATTAGGTTAAGATTTAAATTAGATTATATTTAGATTTATGTATATGTTGAATTTAAGATTTGTTTAGATTTAGATTTACGTTAGATTAAGATTATATTATATTTGAAATTAGGACAGTATTAAAGATTACCTAGCTATGTTAGATGTAAGTTAGATTACATTTAGGTTTACGTTAGATTTAAGATTAGATTAGATTTAGGTTTATTTTGAGTTTAAGATTAGATTAGATCTAGATTTATGTTCGATTTAAGATTAGATTAGATTTAGATTAGATTTTAGTGTATGTCAATGAAGGCACGCTTTGCCCAAAGAGCAAATCCTAGTTACACAACAATATGTATTTTCCATCAGAATCTGACACCTATTAACTCACACACTAACCATATTAAATTAGCCACAAATCACCACATGTTCAATTAGGTTAGATTTAAAATTAGATTTTGGATTGAATTTTTATATTAGAGTCTACCTTCGGGATTACGTTAAAAAAATTAGAGTTAGATGAATGGTGATCCCTCTCTTCTTCTCTACGGATGCGACCTTAATTTGGAAAGCTTTCAACGGCATGATACTCACATTGGAGGCCAACATGTAATGTGATAATTAATCCCTTAAACAAAGATCTACTGTGAAGAGATGTTAAGATGCTGTGAAATGCTACAGTTAGAAAGGGGTTTTTTCCACTGCATGCACTATCATGTAGACGTGGGTGTGTAGATTTCTCGTACCCACAAATATAGGCATTGACCAATAAAGACGAGATTATAACCCGGTGATTCTGATCTCCGTGCACCTCTAGACCGAGGTGTGCGGGGATTGGACATGACTAGAGAATGTGAGGTAGTTTACAATGTGAACACACACACACACACACACACACACAGAGAAAAGACGGAGGATGCGAATAGAAGATTAAATTTATGTCCAGGTTATAAGGTTTTTACCCTCATTATGAGTAGTGACAAGGATGTGGGGCCGTCCAACCAAAACACCTATCTCTCAACAAGGATCTTATGTCCTTGTAATCAATGCAAGCATGATGTGTGACAGACAAGACGCATTTCTTTATAGCACATTCATAAATTTGGCGGTTTGATCCATCTATTATAGATCAAGTTGTTGCCAATTATAACTCGATAGACTCTGACACTGCAACCCAATAGACATGTTCGTAGGGGCTTTGGTCGAGCAGCATACGTGAGGCCACAAGAGTAGCCTCTAACAGCTCGGATGATGATCATGCAGACCACATTCCCAACAAGGCAATGTTTGAGCCCGCGATCAATGAAATGATTGAGATGATCATGGATTCAAAAAGGCTTATCTATGATGATATGAAAAGTGAAGCCGATACGCCATTGTATGATGGAGCATGTGTGTCTAGATTGAAGGTGCTCCTAGTTCTTCTCAACATGCAGCCAAATTTTGGATGGAGTGACACTAGCATCACATCTTAGTCTTTCTCAAGCTTATCTATTGTCATGTGTATACATGCAGGGCTTCAAACAAGCGGATATAGAGCATGTGTCACATGTGGACCTAGACTGAATGCACGTCGGGTGCCCTCATTGAAGAAGAAAATCTGCAAAGGTCATCAAGCGTATCTTCCAGAGAATCATGTGTTACGCAATGAATTTTTGGGAAGAGAGCCACCGAGGATGTCAGCACAAGAGCAGAAGGAGATGTGTGATGACGGTTTTCCCCCAGGGATGAAGAGATTGTCTCTATGATACGAGTTACCATATTGGCCCCGACTCATGATCAATCACTTGCTCAATCCAATGCACATATTCAAGAATGTGGGTAATCTGCTATGGGACCATCTGACCGGTAAGAAAGATACTTTGGGAGCCAGGGTTGACCTTAGAAATGTGGATCGTATCGAGCAATATTGGCCGCAAACAGCATCCAATGGATCGATAAAACTCCCTAAAGCACCATGGATATTCACAGGAGCCGCAAAGTAAAAAAGACAATTCGATCTGTGTGGACCCCCACTGGTGTAATGTACTCACTCCTAACGTGTTTACTAAAGAAGGAAAGCTTACCGGTTTGAAGTCACATGACTGGCATAAAATGTGTCAGGTATATTTGAAGTGGAATATATCATAGTGGGAATTGTGTAGAAAATTTGTGTGTGGACTTTAATATCATTGCTAGACGTGTTTTGCAGTTTATTTTACCGGTGGCCATTGAGGGATGTTTGTCTCTTGACGTCCGTAACACAATCCACAAACTTGCGAAGTTGGTTCAATGGATCTCACAAAAGGAGATCGATGTAGACTCCATATCATTTGCCAAACTAAACACTGTAGAGGTTGTGTGCATGTTTGAGGAACACTTTCCTACTACCCTGCTAACCATTCTGGTGCATCTTCTTGTTCACATAGTTGACGAGGTGGAAATAGATGGCACAATACATTCCAGATGGATGTTCGTTTTAGAACGTTTCATCAAAACACTTAAGGGGTATGTGCGTCAGAAGGCACGTCTAAAGGGTAGCATGGTAGAAGGTTGGCTGGTATCAGAGTCCCTAATTTACATTGGAGAGTGGCTAGACAGATTTGATAAAGCCCGGGACACGCTATAGTGAACATAGATGATAAGTGCATATATGGGATTGTCATGTGCAATTTCGGTGTTGAGAAGAAGATGACGGAAGATCTAGAGGCTAAAATCAATTGATTTTGCATGCTTCACAATCCAATGATGCAAAAGTGAATTTCACAATACGAGGATGCAAAGCAAGAGCGACAAAGGACACGGATCAAGTGGAGACAGGGAAGACGACCACCGATGCATTATCCCACGGGTCTAGAGAGCATACCAACATTCATGAGCGCACAACCATTTGAAAAGCACACAACAATGTGGCGAAGAAGTGACTGAGGAGGAGTGGGAGTACTCTCGGGGTTGCGAGACCAAGGTAAGTTTGCAATGTACAACTAGTGACTTTCTAGATGTTTGAATGGCCACTCATAATCTTTTTTGGTTGTAGTATAAGTCATACACAACACGGGGTGTAAAGGGCGACATTTAGGATGGAACGGATAGACAAAAAGCGTTTTACTCAAGATTGTGGAATAATGGAAAACTTAGAACAGTCTAGTGGACGACAGTCCTCTGATGCAGATCCTGTGGTGGCGGAACTCACTTACTTTGGCATGCCAGAAGATATTTTGAGGATCGATTATAGAGGATTTTTTGTCGACTCGACTTGTTGGACGTGCAATGGTTCAATATAATTATGGAGGGTCGCAACGCTAATGTGCATAGAGGAGAGTGTGGTTTCCTTGAGGTGGATTCAACTAAGAAATGGACTGACCTAAGAGACACTTTCATACTACCCGAGCATTGTGAACAAGTAAGTATGTAAATAGTTAACATCCAATTTTAGAAGTTATGTGCTTGGAAGCTCTTATGTAAGCTATGTGGCTCTGGTAGGTGATATTTCATCCTACAAAGTCTACATCAAACTGGTGGTACGTCATAGAGGGAGCCCCTCGTTGTGCACGGACATATGAGGGCCACCATGTGCCAATCACAATGGCATCAATGGAGGAGATAAGAGAAGATGCTCAATCAGAAGCCGCTGAGGTGGTGCCAGACGAGCACCAAGTTGCTACTCTCCATGGGGTGCATGCAGAGGATCTACAAAATAAAACGAAGGACGTCTGTCTAAACGGAGAGCTCTATATAGATATAGGAAGTTATGCTGAGCTCTGCGAGGATGAGAGAGAGACCTCTTAAAGCCATAAATATTGTATTTGAACAATTTTGCTCTGTTTTATAATATATATTGTATTCACGTGGCTTTTTGTCCATTTCTGTGAAGGTAGGCTACCTTATCAACTACTCTGGATCCCTCCCTCTCTCCCACACACACACATGCTCGCTCTAGCTCTCTAAGTACCTTCCATGTTCTATAACGCTCTTTTGATTTTGTGCTCACATCCTAGGAAATCCATGGCCACGTGCAGCTCCACCACCTGGTTTTTCGACTGCAAGATTTGATTGTGTACGCTCTTTCTTTCTCTCTCTCTCTCTCTCTCTCTCTCTCTCTCTCTCTCTCTCTCAAATTCTGAGTTATCGACTTGCCTCTTCAATCACTCAAGTTGAATAGAAGAAGAAGCTGCTAGCCTTTGAACATTTCAAAGCTACAAGCACCTTCAAGCTCTACGTCAAAAAAAGAAAGAGATGGACCTAAGACATATTTAGGAATTATGGGAATTATTCAAGTCCCATTTTTTTAAATAGGACTTAAAATCTTAGTTACTTTTTCCAATTCATCCTCTCAATTGTTTGTGGGCACCCTTTGTGCCATTTAAAAATGTATCACTTAACACACAACTATATAGTTGCCTTTGTATCCGTTGTGGCACCATTAAGACCAATATAGGAAAATTGAGACCTATTTAAGTCTCAAGTTTGTATTTGTATTCTTTGTGAAGAGATTATATTTTCTATTTTTGTAGAAGATATACAAAAAGTCCATAATTTCTATTTTTCATTGGATGAAATCATGTATTTTGAGTCTAGCTATTTTCCTTTGTCTAATTGATGCATTGTTTGTACTCATAATATCACACACTATGTTTGACTTTATTGTTCAGGGAGAAAGACCAGCCCTTTGAGACCATAAGGGAGTTTTACGTGTATTTGGTTTGTGGTTTAAGAAGTGCATGTTCTTGGGCCACTGCATGATTTTCCACTCAAACATGGACTCGCAACAATTGACATCCAACATCTATCTAGCTGTTCCAAAGCTCTACTAGCCCAACAATATTTTAGACCCATTAAGGTGAAACTGCAAGGATAGTTGGTTTGTTTCTTTTGAGTTCTTATTGTTGCTATCCTAAAACTAGCCCACCCGACATAGTCCTTTGTTATGATTTTTTTGGCTACCTCCCTCCACAATGGATTCAAAAGGACATTTCCTGCCTTAGAAAGTCATGAGCACCAATGAGATATAGAGTTGTTAAAGTACCCTTTTATATCTCCCCATTCCAAGGCCTCTATTATTGTGTTACATTTCCAAACTAGCCCACCCGTTGTCACTAGCTGTTTTGCATTGTAAGCATCTACTCAGAATAATGTCCCTGGTACAAGAATTCAGCCCACTTGGTAAGGATCCCCATAGCACCTTTCAAAAAAGGATCTTCATCCTATGTGGCCATTGAGGGCATGGGATGTTCTTCATGATGTCGGCCTCCTACCTTGACTTGTTCTAGTGCGTGCCTCATTGCTTGTTGAGTGGGGAGAGCCAATCCATTGAAACCACAAGGGACAAGAATTTGTGTCTTTTTTTTTTTTGGCAAAACTCACATGGTGAGTAATTTGTATTAACATAAGCAAGAAATTATAGATACTCGTTATGCTCATGTCTAGCCATGACTTCTCTCAACAATCAAGAAACATTGGTTGACAATGGAGCCACCCCACATCACTGATAAGGATCCCAATGAAAAACTTGGGTGACCATGGTTGTGCTAACCATAGATGAAATGGAAGAAGTGACCCCGATCCATTCATCATAGCTGATATGCTTCCCAAAGGCGACAAACATTTTTGTGCTACTCAATGAATCTAGCAGTTTCCAAAGCATTCTTGAGGACTAGACAATTCCTACTCTTCCAAATATGTTTGAAATAGAAAACCGTGACAATTTATGTGTTGAAAGGAAGTGCTTGCCTCTTGAATACCATCCCACCCAATAAGATATTGTTCTTGAGGAAACCTATTTTCCACGTATTTAGGACCCATTTACAAATCTTCCCAGACAGACCAAGCACTCCTTTAATAATTGAGGGAGGTCTTTAATAGCTATTCTACATGGTGAGCATCTATCTGATCCAATCCCTTTGGCTTGGACCTTCACTCCAGTAGGTGGGGCTCCCCACAAAACCTTCCAAAGAAAAATCTTCATCTCATGTGGCCATTGTGGGTACCTAATGTTCTTTGTGATTGTGACCCAGCTCAATCTCGGTCATTTCTTGCCCCAATGTTTTTTCAAGGGGGGGGAAAAACCATAAGGGAGTTGTACAAGTCCTTGGTTTGTGGTTTAAGAAAATACCTATTTGTGGGACACTTTCATGCCTTCCACTCAAACCTAGGCTCGCAACAGCATTTATCAATCCATTCTAAAGCTCTACAGGCTAGCATTCTTTTAGTCCCATTGAGGTTGAGCTGGGAAACAAGAACTTGTATCTTAACTCAAAGGTCAAAACATACAATAAGATTTTCAATGTCTATAATAAATATTTCAAGTAAAATACAGCTTCAAGGCTCTTCTATGAGTCCATCTACAAAACACGCAAAGTATGCTTAAGCATTCATTGGTCTTACCTCATTATTACTACCTAGCTATCAAAATTCAAAGAAAAACCTTACTTATAGATTTATTACAGAAGCTAAAAAAAATTAGATCTCTAACTCAAAAAATGAGTTGATGATAAAAATTTATTGTTGAGATTGTACTCATGCTTCAGCATATTGGAAATGCGGATACTATTCCACAACTATTATCAAAGAAGCTCACCTATTTGTAGTAACAAAACTCGTACATGGGAACCTATATATGGGAAAAGGCTCATGCATATGTTTAAGCGTCAAGGTGTTCTTACTTAAATAGAGTGGAGCCTAAAATTTAATGATGTGTCTCATGATCACCCATCGATCACCCACCCCCCACATAATGAATCTCAAAGTTCCCATATAGGGTGGAGGCTCAAACAATTTGAGACTCATGGTATTTTTCTTGAACCAAATGAAAACCATGAGGCTAGAACTTAATTTTAAGTCTCAAGGTGCCTAGATGGAATGGAGTCTTGAACTTAAGGTCGAGCCTCAAGGTGCTAATATGGGATGAATTCTCAATCTTAAGTTTGAGCCTCCAGGTGTAGTGAAAGCTCAAACTCTATCTCAAGCCTCATGGTATTTTCCCTTGAATTGGTGGACACCATGAGGCTTAATCTTACATTTCAGTCTCAAGAGCTTAGATGGGATGGAGGCTCAAACTTAAACTTGAGCCTCGTGGAATTTTTCCTTGAATTGGTAGACACCACAAGGCTCAAGCTTACATTTGAGTTTTAAGCAATAGAGATGGGGATGAGGCTCGAACTTAAGTTCGAGCCTCAAGGTGGGCATGGGCACTCATCTAGATTGGAGGCTCAAGCTTCATGACATTTTCCCTTGATTACGGTGGACACCACAAATCTCAAGCTTATGTTTGAGATTCAAGCTACTTAGATTGGGTAGAGGATCAAACTTAAGTTCGAGCCTCAAGGTGGGCACCCATCTGAAAGGAGGGATCAAATCTCATGGAATTCTCTCTTGAATAGAGTGGACACCACGAAGCTCAAGCTTATGTTTGAGTCTCGAGCTGCTTAGATGGTGTGGTGGCTCGAACTTAAGTTTGAGCCTCAAGGTGGACACCCATCTAGAGTGGAGGCTCAAACCTCATGGCATTTTTCCCTTGAATAGAGTGGACACCACGAATCTCAAGCTTGTGTTCGAGTCTCAAGCTAGTTAGATAGGGTGGTGGAGGCTCGAACTTAAGTTCGATCATCAAGGTGGGTGCCCATCTAGTGTGGAGAGTTTGAGTCTCATCACATTTTCCCTTGAATAGAGTGGACACCATGAGGTCCCAAATCCAATTAAAACCTCAAGGAGCCTAGATGGAATTCGAGATCAAACTTAATAAGCTTAGATGTAGTTTAAGTCCACACGAGGTAAGAAACCAAGAGGTGGACATATAGTATAGAATGCCTAGAATTAAAAGAATTAAAATAAAGGTCGGTTGACATTTATGTTCACAAGCTATGGTGAAGCAGCCTCAATATATTGGTGACTCCACAAAAGGAATCCCCAATGCTGTGAGTATGCTCAAACATGAGGGCTGGAATGACTTTCGATAGAGAGATCCCTCAAGCATTGATACAATATGCGATGGCCTAGTGATCCATCACGATACACTTTCATCCGATGTTCCCTAACCAATTGAATACTGCTGCAACACAACCGTGATCTGCAGAGATAGCCCTTCTTAATAGGCTTCTCCATGTTTCTTGCAGCGCAATCACAATGCATCTCTTTTTGGATCCGACCAATGGCAACATGTACGGGAAGAAGAGGTTGGTGTGCTGTACTTGAAGCTGAGTTCTATGCAGGGGTCTTTGCATGGATGACATATGTGCCCACCCACCCTATCCACTCCACGTTCGGATGCGCGAGCATGGTGGCCCTCACCACTGGCGGTAGCTTTGCTAGAACGAGGGGATGTGTGGATCCAGAATGAGGGTAGCTTTGCCACAACAATGGCATGAGGTAGTAGCTCTGTAGAACGAGGGTATTATGCTATAGACGAGCATCCACCTTGTCCTTGAAGCAGTGCAGGAGCAGTTGGTTGCCTTCACTGTTTACACAGGGCGATGGCTGCGTTTCTGTGAAGATGAACAGCTGATCTTGCTTCACCTTCGGATGCTCCCACCTCTGCTTCAACCCCTCGCATAGCCGCATTCATGTTGTCAAATACATCAGCACTGTCGTAGAACCATAGCAGATATTCCAGAAAAGAGCGCCTTCACCTCCATGATCTCGACGCCGATAGATATGGCCCCTCTTTTCTACCCGAGTAGTGAAAGCCGTAGAGCAGGTTGCAGTAGACACCTTGATGAGGTCAAGGGGGTGAGCGGAAGTCAAATTTGCCGTCAATTTTAAAATTCAAACTTGACGATTCCGAATGTACCGTCATGTTTAAAACTTGTTGTTGACGTCGCTTGACCCGTAGGAGAGATGTTTTTTTGTTTCTAACACAAGGAGTTCTTTTTTTTGTGTTTTTTGTAGTGTATCCTCCTGTTCTTTTTTCTTTTGTGTTCTTTTTGTAGTGTATCCTCTGTTCTGTTCAAGGGCTCAAACTTGAGATCGAGCCTTGGTTCATGATGAGATCGATCCTTGGTCCATGATTGAAAAAGATACGTTCTTGTTAAGTGAACAACCTTGTTTTTGGAGTAGTGTATTTTCATGTTCTTTTTAAGTGAGCCACCTTGAGCAACGGCTTAAGGGCTCAAACTCAAGATTGAGCCTTGGTCCATGATTGAAAAAAGACATGTTCTTGTTGAGTGAACAACCTTTTTTTTGGAGTAGTGTATCCTCATGTTCTTTAAGTGAACCACCTTGTGCAAGGCTCAATGGATCAAACTCGAGATCGAGCCTTGGTCCATGACTAAAAGAAGACACCTTGTTGAGTGAACAACCTTGTGCAATGGATCAACTCAAGATGCAGTCTTGGACTAGGTAAGAACTTCTATTTCTACAACCAAGAACCCTTCCTCAAGAAGTTATATACATTTTCTCCTTTTATAAGGTGAATTCTTTATTAATATTTGAGCTTGCACTCAAGAGGCATTGATTGTCCAGCTAGGTGCAGTTGGAGTGCATTAAGAGATTGGTAGCCCTCCACCACATATATGAGCTAGCATCCAACACATAGAGCTAGACATACACTGAAACGAAGTTTCAATTTCTTTTGTGCATATGCTAAGCAAAAAAGTCATTAAAGTAAAAGTTGTTTCTCATGTCTCACTTGAAATGTGTAGCTTGTGCTAAAGCATCTGACAAGTTTGATTGGCACTTACAGTAGAGTAAAGCACAAGGGTCTCTATATCAACCTCTTGTCCAAGTCTTTTCTTTGCATGACATTGTTACCCCTAGGCTTTCATTTTATTAGTACAACATTAGCTACATGGATGATGAAAATTGTTTCTTGTCAGGGTAGTGATGGCCGCCATGGGGAAATGGATGAACTTAGAAGAATGGAGCACAGTGATTGGCACTTTATTGTCTGGGTAGTATGCAAGGTTTGGTCCATAAGCTAGTCCATGATGCTCTTTAAGGTCTTTTAAAGTGTTCTGGGGTGGCTCCCTCATCAATCGATGTATTGATGATTGTTGGGAGTTTTTATGACTAGAATTTATAATTTTTTTATCATGTTAATATAATTCACTCACCATTGTGAGTTCTACCAAAAAAAAAGATTGTTTGTATCATTGCTGCAAACTAGTACTCACCTCTTTTTTCTTTTTGTTTCATGTTCACACATCCAACATACAACACACATCTGACCTGCTGAAGCGGGCCTCAAACCCTAGGTCGTGCTCTCTAGGGGGCAGCCCCAATGATCGTACATCAGGTTGGGGGTCCTATCATTGGGTCATTTGGGGGTATCAGGGTGGATGCAGAGCGGACCACAGGCTCTAATGTTGTCAGGTAGGGGTCCAAATTGGCCAAAGAATAGGGGTGGCTCCTAGGTTGGGGCTCCCATGTTTGCGCCCTTCCTGTTAGGGTCTGGGGCTTTGGACAATGATTTTTTTTACGACTAGGGCTTCGCAATTTCCCTTCTTCTCATGGAAGAGAACTTGCTCTCCCTACCATGGTCAAAGATCGATGTTTGTCAGCTTGAGGGTATTGTGGGTTTCATGGTTTCATGCTACCACCTGGTTTGCTTCATATCGGTGATGCTATGGAGTTGTCTAGTGGTTTGCAGCTTCAACTAGTTTGGTGTTGGTTTTTTCTTGTGGCCCAATGTGGGTGGGTGATGGAGACGTCTCGGCTCCGCCCATCTTTCGGCCTTATGCTTTGTGTTTGGGTGACCTCAGCAGTGGGTTAGTATGTGGCAGATACTTGCTCTCTGGTGGCAGTTGAGGTGGCTTTCTTCCTGTTTCTTCTTCCACATTAGGGCGACATGTAGGATGAGCAAGGTGATAGACACTATGATTGGTTGTCTTCCATGTAGTCTTTGTATATGGGTGGCTCCCTTGATCAGCCAATGTATGTTGTTCAAGTTTGTTATGATCTTGGAAGCTTGTCAAGTGATGCCTTGGCTCGGTACGAGTAGAGCTCGCATTGTAATTTTTTTGGGTTCTAATATATTTTGTACTCAGTGTGTGTGATTTTTGCAAAAAAGAAAAACACACATCTAGACTTTTCCTCGTGTAGAAGAGAGAATAGATACCAACTCATAGAGGCTATTGCTTTCCAATTTTCATTCTTTCTTTATATGCTTGGTTTTCATGCAACCCCATTCAAATGTTGATCTTGTTCTTACACTCTGGTACATTATAAGCTCTTTTGTTCCTTTTCCAAGATCAATGTAGAAATTCATAAATCCATATGTGGTGGGCGTTTCCATTTATTTTTCTATAGAGCACCTTCAAGATTGACATGACTTTGGTTAGAACATATGAAGGTAGCATTTTCAAATAGTTTGGCTTTCCTTCTTTTCTCATACTCAAGCACTCACCTTGTCTCCCTAAAAAGCCAAACCATATGATTTTATCTTCTAACCTCTACCCTACATAAAAATAGTAGGAGAGACCAAAATATTGTCCCACAATTGTGCATTTTTTCCAAAATTCCTAAATTGGTTTTTGGTTGGGTTTCTTGTAGGCTTAGGTTTCCTTGCAAGCTCGATCATCCACCTCTACCATTATATTCCCAAATGTGGTGCCAGATGAGCATCAAGCTGCTACTCTCTATGGGGTGCATGCAGAGGATCTACAAAATGAAATGGAGGACATCTGCCTAAACGGAGAACTCTATATAGATATAAGGAGTTATGCTGAGCTATGCGAGGATGAGAGAGAGACCTCTTAAAGACATAAACATTGTATCTGAACAATTTTGCTCCGTTTTATAATATATACTGTATTCATGTGGCTTTTAGACCATTCTTGTCAATATGCTACACTTGAGAAATTTAAATTATGTTTAATCGTCATTCCTTACATTCTAGGTATGATCCTTCCCTCTCCCTTCTCTCATGTTCCCTTCCCCTCTTTCTCTCTCTCTCCATCTCAATTTCGGTTAGCTCCTATGCTTTCAACGTCTATGGGTAGAGACGGATCACCGTTGTGATTGCAGCTTCAGTCTCCATTGCACCCAGAGCGCAGTACTCTCTCTCTCTCTCTCTCTCTCTCTCTCTCTCTCCACTTGTCCATGTTTTCTTCTCCATTCATTCAATATTAAAATTAAATGTGTGTGTGTTTAATGCAGGTATGGACGATGATTAGTTTCTTTCTTCTTTGTCACCCTAGCAACGGAGGTGGTACGAGGAGCGTCATCTCTCTGGAGCACCATCACGTCGTTCTACTCCTTCAGCATCTCCCTCTGTTTTGGAGCATTCAGTGCTCTCCAAAGCTTCGATGTTGATGAGGCAATATTCACACTCGTCTAGGCACTACCACTCTAGTGGTGGCGACAGTGGTTGATGTGGGGATGCTGCCGCTGATGCCTCAACACCGCCTCATGTTTGACGAGGCTCTTTACCTTCCCCTTCTTTGCCCGCCCCCACACCAGCCACAGCACTGCCATCTACACCGGGTTTTGCACGGTTCACGGCCGTTCCTGACTACAGACCACTACCTACTCCTACGGGAGTCATCCCAGTCGACAGTCCTCGCTTCGGGCCCAGACTCCAGTGAAGACACCTGAAATCCGTACCCCCATCGACACGCCGCTAGATACCCCTACTAGGACACCCAGGTTCACGCATCATAGACGAGAGGGCTTGCCTTACTTCGTTGACTTCAGCGGGCGGCATCATCTTGGATGATGAAGGCAAAAGGGTGATCTTGCGCATGAACGGTCTTTGCTCTCAGGTGTTTAGATACTATATAATAAACACCTAGAGTGAAGTACCAAGTGAATTAAAAGAAAGAGTCATCAGCATGCTGAATGACGAGTTTTCTGTGTCAACACGGGATGGCCGCTTCAATGAAGATCTGATGAAGGTTTGAATGCGCGAATACTGCAAGCACAAGCGTTTTGAAGTGCAAAAAGAAATAAAGCATGGGTGGAACAGACCAGATTGGCTGGCCAAAGAAGATTGAAAGAATGCGAAGCGAGCAACACGAGAATCCTGACAATTAGTGGAAGCAACAAAAGGAGGTAGCCAAAGCACGAGTAGAGGCAGGGAGCTCGCACCACTTGGGGAGCGGGGGGTGGGCATCATTTGAGGCCAATTTTGTAAGTGTTTTTGCATTGCTCTTTAGGTTTGATAGTTTAGGGTTTAGGGGTTTTTAAATTCTAACATAATGGATTCTTTGTATGTTTTAAACAGTGGTCGAAGATAGGACGTGACCCCACACCGTACGAGTGCGAGTACGTAGGCAGGAAGGGCTTAAACGCCCTGATGGAAATTCTGAGTTCTCACGGCAGCATGGTTAGTATTAGTGTTTACTCTTTTCTATTTGTTGTATTGTTTTGTAAATTATATGTTTATACATACAGATAGCTGTCTTATTGTTTTTTTTGCAGAATCCTACAGATACGCCGCTTGGACATGATGAGACGCATCATTAGACGAGGTCACTCTAGCCATAGCTAGATAGCATTAGTTTCCTTTTGTCATAGCATATGTATCATGAGATGACATGTATACGTCTTTTTGTAACTATTGGAAAACCATGTATATTTTCTCAATAATGACAATGGTGTTGTAACTATTACATTTGCAAAGCTTAAAAATCAGGTGATTTTTCCTATGATGTGTACAATTGTCATTGATTTACTTTCATCAATTTACTTTTGTCAGTTTTGTATCTTTATTTAGCATACAATACTATGGATGATGGAGTTAATGGTTATATTGTCTTGTGGGTGACTACTTTGGGTCTATACCTAAGCTTGCACTTTCTTTCAAAGGTGAATCTTTGCTTATCTTGGATTCATTTCGGTTTACTCTATTATTGAAACATTCAATATGGTTGATGGGTGAATGCCCTGCCACCAATTTTTTTTACTCTCAGGCATTGCTATAAGTGTCGCTATATAAGGCACTGCAACATCGCTACAAGCATTGCTATAGGTAGCCGATAAGCGTCACTATAGGTAGCCGATAATATAGCAATGCTAATAACGACCATATAGATACGGTTATAGTGACGCTCATAGCAATGTTCCCGTATCGACGCTCTTAGCGACACCGGGGAGTATAAAAATCCAATGTATTTCCATTGCTAAAAACGTCACAAGTACACAACCTCTTGTAGTGCTGGTAGATCATCGTCTACCCTTTAGGTGATTCTCCTGAAACAATCCTTGACAAATGATCCGCTCTTTGATGTGTAGTGCCCTTTTTAACAACCACAGTGAAATCAAATTCCAGAAGAATGATGAACCATCTCACTATTCTTCCTGTGTTACATGGCTTATTGACCAAGTACAATAAAGCTTGGTGGTCCACAAAGAACACAAATTCATTGGCTAATAGGTAATGTCTATACTTTTTAATGGCATAGATCATTCCTAATCCTTCCCTTTCTGTGGTGGTATAATTATTTTCTGCCATGTTCAACTGTCGGCTAGCATCAAAAATAGAAAAATCAATTTTCTGTCTTCTGGTTGAGCTAGTATACACCCAATGGCAAAATTGGAAGCATCTACATAGTGGAGCTTATTTCAATCTGGTGCTTTCAATATTGGAGCTGAGATGAGAGCTTACTTAAGCTTCATGAACGTTTCTTCACATGCCTCAGTCCACTCAAAGTGTGTATTCAAGCTATACATGGGTTTTGCAATTATAGCGTACATGTAAATGAATTGTCTGTAATATCCACAATGTCCCATGAAGGCTTGAACCCCCTTGATTGTTGTTGGTCTAGGAAAATTAGCAATAACATGAATTTTATCCATATCAGTAGCTATGCCATTTTTAGACACTATATGTCCAAGAATTTTTCCTCATCTACCCATGAATGTGCACTTTTCAAGATTTAAGCAAATCCTATAAAGTCTATATTTTTCGAATACCTTTTTGAGGTGTTCAAAATGATTAGCCCGGATTGATGAATGTACTCATAGATCATCCATGTATACTTCCAAAAATTTCCTAAGATATTCTTTAAAAGCATGGCTCATCAATCTTTGAAAGGTGGCAGGAGCATTAGTTAACCCAAAAGGCATAACCCGATACGTAAAAATACCCCATTCCATTGCAAAAACAGTTGTATGCTGATCATTTAGATCAACCAAAAGTTGATTGTATCCCGAAAAGCCATCTAAGAATTTGTAAGATTCTTTTCCTGCAACTCGTTCTAAAACATGCTCAGTGATTGGAAGAGGAAAGTTGTCTCTAATGGTAGCTGCATTCACTTTCTTGAGGTTGACACACACTCGTAATTTTCCATTCTTCTTGGGTACTACCACAATTGGAGATACCCAATCTGTGTGTTCAATTTCATAAATGAATTCTGCTTCCTTTAGTTTTTCAATCTCTTCTTTAATATTCTTGGAAAATGTTTCATTATATGTGTATGGCCTTTGTCTACTTGGTTTCGCATCATCTCTCATGGGTATGGTATGTTGACAGATTTCTGGATCAACACCCTTGAAATCCTTGTAAGACCAAGCAAAGATATCTCGGTATTCTTTCAGTAAGCTTAACAAAAGCTCTTCTTCTTCTTCTGTTAGGTCATTTGCAATGTAGGTAGGCCTAGGCTCTTCTCCTAGTTCAATCAAATCTATCCTTTTTGCGTTCCCAAGCCCTTCATAGGACTCGCCCTGTTTCTGTAATTTCCTAACAGGCAATCTTGGAGAGTAAATTTCTTATAATCAAATGGAACACTCATTACATCTTTACCATCCTCTTTTGTGGTTTCCATTTCGGTTGTATATATCTCCTTTAAAGCTTTTTTTAACTCTTGATACTTCTTTATCCACTCAACTCGTGTCATGGTTGACTCCTTTTCCTGTTTTTTTGGTTTTGCTTGAGTATCCTTCTTCATTTTTCTCGATGTTTTTGACATTTTTGGATTTTTGTTTGAAGGATATATGCCCGTAATTTTGTCCTTGACACAATCATGTGCATCTATCCGTATAAGGAACTGTTTCTATTGGAGACTGATGGCATAGGTCTAGTTTTCACGTTTCTGGTGTCTCTTTTTTGTCTATACCATTTCTGTCTTCTTGATTTCTGGTTATGAAAGTCAAAAAACTTTTCCTCCCCTCCTTTCATGAGTAGCTTAGCTCTCACATGTTCTTTTTCGGACCCCAAATCACCTGAAGTAGATGAATGTTCTTCTAACTCATCTGTTGCATCGTAGTAGAGGTTTCAAAAGACTTGTTGAGCTTTCATCGAGTCCTTGGATTTGTAAATTTCATCTTCAATGTGGAGGGTTGAGATCATTTGTATGAAAATTATGTCATAGCCGTCCTCATTACAAATTTGAGTATGTATAGACGTATTCACACATACATCCATTGTCGCTAAAATTTGAGTCTACTCAAATGGCTCAAAAAAATGCTATGGAAAGGGTTCAGGTACATATGCTTCATCTGTGCAATCCCTTTCTAAGATACATTCTTCTCGTTTTAAGCTCCCATTTTCTGAAGCTCCGCACATCCAAATAGGAGTGTCTTTGTTCAACCAAGATGGAAGATTAATTTCAGCCAAAGAGAGTGAATTGAACTATTGTATGGGTGTTTTCATAACATCTCTACAAGTGTGATCTTTTAAATTAACCCTTGTTATTCATCCCACTTGCTTCAAGTACAGATAATTGTTTCCCCAATCTTGGATGAGTTGTACTCGTCACATGAAAGGTTCTTCGCAATATGATTTCATAATTGAGTTTCTTCCCAAAGTCTACTATGGAAAAACTGTGTTGATATTCAATCCGAGAGGAATTAACTATCACTTTTTCAAGAAATCCTAATGGTCTTTCAATGTGTCATCAGCCAATTGCAATTTCATTCGAGTTTGTCTAATGGCTGGCTGTCCCTAGGATTCCCATACTGCTTTCGTGGCTATGGCTATGCCTGTCCCACTATCCAGTATTGCCATGGTTTCTATATCATTATATTTCATTGGAAGGATTGTGTTTCCTTCTTTCCTTGCATAGAATTGTCTGACTTTGTTCATTGGGACAGATCGAATCTTTTTGTTGTCCATTTCGTGTTTCAATTTTTTCAATTTTTTTGCGATTAGCCTCATTTTCACCACCTTCTCTAGAGTTTTCTATAGAGCATTCCATAAATATGGTCTGAGTTTTAACAGTTCTCCCAAAGTAAGAGTGCATTGGAGGGGTGTAGACATGATTGAATGAACGTTGTCTACTTCTAGGATTTGTTCTGCTCTTTTCACTTGAGTGGTCTTACACACTATGGATTCATCTTCGTTATCTCCCAAGTAAGAGGGTAATGTTTTCAAGGTCAATGGTTTTGACATTCCTGAAGCTTTAGATTCGCAATCCCCATACAAGGATTATACATCCATGTCCCTTTTAGAAGGTAGGTTGTCTAACCAAACTTCCTCTATAGGAGATGATTTAAGAGTTAAGCTCCCATCATTGATCTCTCTAACTTTTTCCCATAAGTATCTTGGCCAGTCTTCCTCTCTGAATGGAATTCCATCTAAGGCATCTTCGCTCTCCGACACTATAAGTTCTGGCTCTTTTGTTTCAAGGTGGGGTTTTACCACCACTTTGGATTTTTCTTTATTGTCTCTTATCACAAGCTCTTCAGGTTTTGTCATACTTTCGAGCTTGGGTTTTTCTTTTTCCAGCATTTCTTGCGTGATTCTTACCAAATTTTGATAAACTTCAATCTTAGCTGCTTCTATGTCTGGAGAAGGATAGATTTTCCATTTGTTTTCCATGTTTTGTCCTGATTTAAGTCCTGCTTGGTTGGCTTCCAACCCCGCATTAATAGGCTCAAAAATTTTATCAACCAAAATTGATCCTCCAGATTTCACGGTTGTTTCCTTGACTTCACTTCCAGTTTCTTTCACCTTTTCCTGGAATTTCTTCTTTGTTTTCTCCTCGATTTCAACGCATTGTTTTTGTTTTCTCATTTCATACCTTTTGCTTCTGCTTCTTTTAGTCTTTGGAGAGAAAATTTTTGTATTCTCTGAATCATCAGAGGAGTTATGTTTCTTTTTCTTAGCTCTAGGCATTCATTTTTTCAATGATCATCTGCACCACAGTTATGATAGTTTCCCATTCTTGGCCTAATCACGGGTCTGACCATAGGAGGTGTAGCACCTTGATTAGCTACATAATACATTGGTGCAAGCTCTGGTGGAGCATAAGTCACAGGTTCCTCCATTGGTGGTGGGTGTGAATTGTACCAGTCTCCTTCTACCATTACTATAGATGGACTAGGCTCATCATAGGGTGTAACAGGCACTAGTGCTTGTTCATCTATGACTCCCTCTGGATGCATGTACTTTATAGGCACTGCATTATGTCGTGGATACGGAGGCTGTTGTCCCAACCAGGGGTGAGGTCTTTCTATACCCATCGGTGGTCTTTAAACTGGGGTCATATTAGGATGATATCTATACATGGGTTGTCCTTGTGGCCTCATAGCACTTACTGAACATTCTCATCATACTTTGGTCGGAAATAACACTCGTTGGTCTCATGGTTGGTCCATTTACCCTCGATTGTACACCATTTTTGCGGCCTAATTGGTTGTCCCTGTTGAGGTATCCCTTGTCTTGGTCCTCTCATAGGTGCTTTTTGCATGTTATTCATCATGTCATTCATCCTTTTGAGCATGTCTTCTATGGATAAAAGCTGTGCTGCAGCAGTTGTTCCTACCTGTGCTGGTTTGGTGGATGTTGTTTTCTTGCTTTGGTTATCCTTAGGGACATCTTCTGCATTGAAAATATATCACAATTGTCTCCTCAATCAATAGCATAAGACACACACTCTTCTAGGGTTGTATGCTTCTTGCTATACATATAGCATGAAGTTCTTTGTTTAGCAGTCCCTTTAGAAACAATGATACTAGTCGTTTTTTTGCAGGTATCTCTAGCTCTGGGAATCTTGCAATGTATTGCTTCATTCGAGTTGCACAATCCCTAACAGACTCACCTTGTTTCTGTTTAAAGATGTAGCTTTGAGCTATTGTATTGTGTTTGATCCCCGTTTTGGAACAAGCAGCTACAAATCCTTGAGCTAATGTATTCAAGTCCATGATTGACGTTGGTGGAATGTTTTGGAACCATGTTAATTCTTTTCCTTCTAATGTCATTCCAAACCCCTCGAATTGAGTATGGAAATCAAATATGCATTCTGCTCTTAGCACTTGCTTAAATCTTGCTAAGTGGTCGTATGGATCTCCTGACCCACTGTATTTTCTCACCCATTTCTGAAAATCACCTGGTCTAACACGTATATTTGGTTCAACTTCCGGTCTCCTCACAGTTGGTCCTGTTCCTAGTCCTTCAAACCAGTCTATTGAAAATAGTGACTCATGTAGCCCTGGGCTGGCTTTAGTGTCACCTGGTTTCTTTGTGATGAGGTGGTTTCTGGTTTCTTTACATTACTCTCAGAAGATCTCTCATAGTGTTATTCTCTTGGACATTTCTATCCTCCCAACAATAGACTCCAATCCTACAATTATTTGTTCTAAGCCATTTCAAAGGCTTCAAATCAACTTGATCGTATCTCGCAGATTCTAAGGTTGGTGGTCCTTCTTTAGCTGTCATATCTGGAATTATGGTGTTTACTTCTAACCCCCATTTGTCTATCACGAACTAGGGTTTTCAACTTGTAAACCGAGTTCCGTTTTTATCCATGTACATTTTTCCTTGTTTGTTTGACGTGATCTCTTCTTCAAACTCAATACCATGGTCATCAATGCGAATAGCATACTCTTCGTTAGGATTCAGGTAAACGTGAGCTCCATGGTGATTAGTCTTATAAAATGAGAGTATATGCTTATAGTGCATTGTCGTTCCGGTTTCTGAGTGAGTCGAATAGGAAGACATTTCAGATGTTGAATCTGAGAAAGTGTCTGAGATTTCTTCAAGGATAGTGTGCAAGGAATTTCCTTGACTCACACTTTCTTTAGTGGATACTCTAATGAAGGTTTCTCCAAATATGCCTTGACTTCCTAGTACACGGCCAGATCTAAGGTTCATAAAGACTTGTGAAGCCCTGGATAGAGTACTTACATTTGGATTGACTTGTTGTCAATTTCTTCCACTTGACTAGATTGCAATTTCCGTCAAGTTGCCGATTCCTGGTCTGCAACCTGATTCGTGTATAAATTTTGATCAAGTTAGCTATTCTTTCACAAAGACTGCGTAATTTTTTCTAACTATTGTGATTGATATATGTGTATCACTTCAAATCAAGGTATGGGAGTTAGCAGTAGAGACTTTTAGATTCCAATTTTGCAAAAAATCAAAGGAATAGTCTGCAACCTGAAAACTCAGTGAACATGTACCAATTTGAATCCGAATGAACCCAAATTTTCCCAGTGGCTTTGTATTATGTTTGTCTAACACTGTACAAGTTCAAAAGTCAAAATTGACGTCTCTATGTAGCAGTAGTAAATAATCACGATTATTTACTTTTATCAAATTTTTACACTTTTTGGCTTGATTTGCCAAGTGTACAACCTGTTAAGGTTCCTAGAAAAGTTTCACTAAATTTGGACAAAATGTGTTCAAGTTTATCAACTGTTTCATATTCGCAGACTCTGATTTCAAGAATCTGGCTTAAGTCTCACTATTGTGATCCAAATTTCACCAAAATTGATTTGTGTGGTCTATTTGATATGCTTGACCTTGTGGTATACTCAAATATGCAAGATTGTTAATTTTTGAAGCAGATGTAAATAATCATGATTATTTACTCCAACTAATTTTTTACAAGTTTTTGTCCCAACCTTGACACAGATCTCTTAAGCACCTCAACCTAAGGTCTCTAGCCAAGTTTCATCAAGTTTGGACAATTTTTGGTCAGATGGTCATTAGTTTTGTGTCCGTAGACTGACTTTGTAAATTTGGTCACAATTTTCAATCCAATGATCCAAATCTTACCAAATTTGGTTTGTGGGCTTATTACAACATGGTAAAGCTAGTGGTATGCCAACTTGGTCAAAAAAGTTGAAAAATGGGACAGATGTAAATAATTGCGATCATTTACTTCTGATAAATTTTTGCATCTTTTTGGTCAACTGAGAATATACATATGTCTTTCACATCAATATAAGCCTTTGAATCAACTTTCATTGAGTTTGGACAATTTCTTTCTTTATTACACTCAAGTTTCCAAAAGTCAGTACAAACTTTAGTCTTTACCCAGTTTTTTGCGAGTTTGGTGATCCAAATCCTATGTGCCTTTACAAACGTTGTTTGTACACATGCAATGAGTCACTGGTATCAAGCTTGGTCAGTTTTGAGCTAAAAGTAAATAATCGTGATTATTTACTTTATACCCAAAATGAACATTTTTTTGCATTTTTTCAATGGACAGTCTTTTCATGAGTTATTTTAAGCCTATGAATGAAGTCAAAACTTAATTTGGCCTAAAATATCAAAAAAAAGTAAATAATCTGAGTTTTTGCAAACTCTTGAAATTTTTACCTCAATGTGTCCTTGAGCTTACCCACTGGTTCATACAACTTTTAAGCATACTCTCCAGTTGGATTAAGTGGTTTGGAGTCTTTTCGTGCTATTTATGGCCGTAGACGTGAAATTCTGCAACTTCAAATAAAAACTCACAATGATTCCTTTGGAGAGAGCAATGTTCTGAAATCCACCTCGGATCCTACTTACCCTACTCCAAGGTTCTCATGAAATGGGGTTGTGGAAAGTGTCCACAAACACTCGTTTTCTTGTTTTTTATGGTTTTCTGAGCATTGATCTTAAGACTGGTCTCGTCTATCAATCATCCTCAAAATCCTAATCTAGTTCTACAATCCTACAATCCTAAAGGCACTCAGCAAGTACAACTTACCTCCAAGCTACCTCTACACAGCAACAGACGACAATCTTAAGCTATGCGGTTTTTAAAAGAAAGTTTCTACTCTAGGAGATCCTAGAGGAAGTTAACGGATAACTTCACAAGACGCTCGTGTTTTTTTTCTAGTTTTGGTCTCTTCGATCCCTGGCAGTGATGCCAAATGTGGGACGGGTGTCTAATCTCACTTCTATCTTATTGCAGATTTAGCGAGAACCACAATTAAGCGAAAACCACGATTAAATTGTCAATCCATGGGACGAAGTTGACTCGAGTAGTGCATAGAGGCTACAAGAGTTTGTCAATCTCTCGAAAAACAACAAACAACTCACATCTAACTCAAGATACACTCAAGTGATTGAAATCACCAAAAGCCAATCGCTCATCGCCAAACAAATCACATCCGTTACAACATCAAATGACATCCAATGTAAAGAAACTTCTAGGACATGTTTATATGACCTAAACACACATGCTTGTTGTTAGGTAAAGGCGGTGTGCCTCACCGTGTTTTGCCCGTGTCCATCGGCCAATGTCCGACTGCCCACATTTATCTCCTTATTCTTTACACATACAAAGAATAAGGAGCTCTCACTCACATTCTCACATAGTGCTCACACAGTGAGATTTGGGAGCTCCACCCACATCTTGTGTCATGATCTCTCTACCTCTTTCCCTTGCACTCTCTGCGCACATGCATCGCATTCGCGCACTCACAATTGGTATCAAAGCTTTGGCTTCGAGACAGATGGAGTGCTACAGAGAAGTGAGCTTTTGGCTATGGTGAGCTTGTTTTCGGTGGAAGCTTGAGATCGGTGAGCAACCACCAAATCTGTGCTCATGCAAGCTTGAGGGAAGAGTATATTGCAAGTGTGTATGCTTTTTTCCAATCATATTTGCAAGAAGAATGTAGATTTTCATATCCGCGGGTCATTTTTCGAGCCCCAAAAACAACATTTTTTTGCATAACTTTTGTATACGGAATGCGATTTATGCAAGGTCAGGGTGTAACTTGGGGTTTTGGCACGCTCCGGACGCAATGGTAATGTCCATTTGAGTTGGTGGTGACCTCTAAAATTTCTGCAGCAGCAACAAATTTTTACTACGTTTTTGGGCCAAAAACAATGTTTTTGGCATATCTTGCATACTCGGACTCGGATCTATATGATCTAGGGGTCTACCCCAAGGTTTGTCGACGTTCCAGATGCAATGGTGATATCAAAATTTTAAAATTCTGATCTCTGAATTTTCTGCAGCAACCTGCATTTTTTTTTAGACACAAAAGATTTGACAGTTAAGGACTTGTATACTGCAAATCATTGTGTAGATTGCGTCTGGGGATATGTACATCACATTGTTGAGTCCATTGGGTGCTGATTTAACTTGCAATTGTGTATATTAGTGTTGATTTGGGATGTGGTTCTTGGACTAAGGCACATCTGTATGCAGTTTCTCGGCACATGGTTTTGTGTTGATGTATGCTCTATGTACGAATAGATTTGGAGATGTGGAGCCATCATGGCTAAGTATTTTGGATGCATGGTTGATGCTCGCAGTTGAGCACTTGTTTATGCGCATCCATTGAAGCTTGTTTATGCAAACAGGTTGACAGGTTTTGTCAATATTCCGTTGAGTGGTACTCCGACTAGAGCGTGCTTGCTCTTTGTATGACTTTGTGAGGTGATTCCGGACGACTACATTCCTAGATTTGGCCATTTGGGCATTTTGTGTTGTCTCCATTTCAGTTTACTGTTGAGTTTTTGCTCCAGTTACAAGGGAGACTCTTCCAAAATTTTGTCAAATTTGTTTGCCTATTGTAGAGGCTTGTGAGCTTAACAGTTTGCTCACTTTGTCTGCTTGAGATAGTGGTTTTCTCTCAGGTGGGAGAGTTTTGTGATGTCGAGCATTGTTTGCCATTGTTTGGCATGGCCATGAGAGGCGATTTTTGTTCACGGCGATTGACATGCTGGTATTGTGGCCACAAGGGGCATATTAGGCGTCGTTGCTTCAGGCGTATGAGGCAGTGGAAGAGGCAGATGCATGGTGCTACTATGAGGACAGATGCTAGAGAGTATGCATGTGACGGGCATGTCACTTTTGGTCTAGTTTGCCTTTAGACTACTTTGTGTCTTGGGATAGCACATTGTCTACGCGTTTTCTACTAAACGAGCATGCATTTTTTCACGTGACACCACGTCGTGATTTGTTTTGCTCTTTCTCTACTGGGAGACTTGGTTGTGTGCAGTTTGCTGATGGTTTCAACATATGACATAGAGGGTGCTGGAGATGTATGCATGTCTTTACCTAGCGGTGCACTGCTTATGCTACGAGATGTACGTTATGTACCAGGACTTAGCCAGAGTCTCATTTCAGTGCGTCAGTTGTAGAGTAGTGGACATTGTGTACTGCTTGGAGAGCGGTCATTTCAGATGCATAGGGGATTACTGGTGATATCCAAAGGTGCTAGGAGTGGTCTGGTATACCCTTTGCATATTTTTGACACACGAGGCGGTGTAGTCTCTGTGTATTTGCAGCCATGTTTGGAGCGAGAGACGAGGCGTGTCTCCTTTGAGGATGTGCTGCATGGAGAGCAGGTTGTGCATTTGTCTTGTGGTGACGTTCACACAGACAGTGGTATCTTTGGGAATGCACAACTTTGCCAGTCATCAGTTGAGGTGACATCAATTGAGCCAGAGATCGATGCATCATTCTATGATGCATCTGATACGTTTGAGGGTGACAGTGTCCTTCAGACAGCTGTGTGTGATTACAGTGGTGCTGATTTTTCGGTTTTGCAGCCATTCTCAGCGGACATGCCTTTGCCAGATGATGCTGACATGCTATTGCATAGTCAGGTGGTTCCTGATGAGGATGCATATGGCACTGAGGTTGCTGACAGGGATAGGTTGGCACACATAGTGCATGTTTCATCAGCTTTTGGGTCTCTCATGTCTGACCTTTTGGTTTTGAGACCTGATCTTGCTTATGCGGTTGGTGCATTTGTAGTGGGAGTTGTCAATCGTACGATGACTGACACTGGCATTGTGCATTGTGGAGCCATGCAGGTCGTCACTCGATACCTGCATCATGAGTGTCATCGTAGCTCTATCCCTAGTGGTATGCATGTTGCATCTACACTAGAGCATATTTGGAGTGAGCCAGTGGGCATAGGTTGAGAGTCGTCTTCTCTCACCTCTTGTATATACTAGTTGTAGGCTAGTCTTCTCGCCACTTATCGACACACAGCCTCTAGTGGGAGAATGTTAGGTAAAGGCGGTGTCCTCACCGTGCTTTGCCCGTGTCCGTCGGCTAGTGTCCACCAGCTGCCCACATTTATCTCCTTATTCTTTATACATACAAATAATAAGGAGCTCTCAGTCACATTCTCACATGGTGCTCACACAGTGAGATTTAGGAGCTCCACCCACATCCTGTGTCGTGCTCTCTCTCCCTCTTTCCCCTTTGCACTCTCTACGCACACGCACCTCATGCACGCACTCATACTTGTGGTCTCAAATTTCACTTTAAGTCAAGTGAAAAAATCACGATTATGAATAGCAGTGGATTTTTGACCTAGTTGTTTTCGACCCAGAATGCACCTAAATGCTTAGCAATGATGCCCCATGGTTAGTTTTTTATTTTGAAGTGTGAATTCCTACGTATGATGAATTAGGCCGTGGGTCAGCGATGCCAAAAGCTACAAAATGTTGTGAAATGATTATGTCAATGCGTAGAGCTCTTACTTGCGGTTGCAATGCAGCAAACACGAATGCAAGGTGACAATTGGGGAGGGAGTAGGAAGCGCGAGAAGGAGAGAAGTGAGCATTGTTAGCTCACGTGCGTATTTCATTATCCAATACTTACAAATAGCTTACAAAATTTGGCTCTTATACCTTAGCCAAGGTTTTTGGTGGTCAAAACTAATAATTTGGGAGCTCTACCAAAGATGGGTAATGACAAGTTGATACAATCTGGAACCTTGTAGCCCCGGTTCATCAATTACAAGGTTTATCCGAAAAATAGTAAGTGACAATATTCCCGATTTATCAAAATAATAAGTGTTTTTACAGTGAGAGCTCCGAAAAATGGTATCCAAGCTAGCTTGCTATTAACATATGCTTAAACCATGCACTTGAGGGTGCATACCTTTTTCTTTAGGAGGGGAGTCATCTATGGTGACTCTGAATAAATCTGCATCTATCTTCAGCATGTCATCCTCGCTCTCCTTTCCTTTGTGCTAGTGTAGCCTTCATCATAGGCCGTCTCTGTTTCATACTTGTAGCTCAACATGTTGCCCTCATCTTTAGCTGCCATAGGATGGAGACTGCTCTCCTTGGTCTTCAAATCTAGCACAATCTGTCTCCCCTTCTCCCTGTCAGGCAAGGTGAATACTTTGCTCTCCCAATCCTGCTTAGCACCTATTTCCAAAAGCCATGGCCTACCCAAAATGATCGGATAAGCATTATCTCCTGCCTTCATCACAAAAAAGTCTATCAAGCACTCTATGCCCATCACCTTGACCTTTACATCCTGATCCACACCCAGACACGTAGCTTTAGTATGGTTGGCCATCCTCATGCGCACATTTGACTTGACTACTGCCTTGACTCTCGTCTCTTTCATTGTTGCTTCTTTCATGACACAAACCTGTGCTCCACCATCTATGTAGGCATGTACCTGCATTCTCTTTTCTATAATTGCATCCACCAGCGGAAGAACATCAGACGGGTTACCTACCCTCAAAGCCATGTTTTGCACCGCTTGCACATTCCCCTTAGCTCTTGGCAGCCTGATGCTAACACTTGTGGACCACTGCCTCCTCAATTTTGGATTTAAAGCTAACAGCTGACCAAAAGTAATGTTTGCTTTCTAATTTTGAACATCACTTACCAGGTTGTACTCGGGATAGCCACTTCCTAATTGGAAATTCACTTGCTTGATCTTGCGGCATCTCCGTCTTTTGCTAGGCTCAGGCTGCTCTCTACCTTCGTACACCTTCTCTTTGCCCTTGCGAGCTCTAGTTTCATGCTTTGTCTCTGTCTCCCTCTCAGCTCTTGCCCTCTTATTGGCTAAAGCTTCAATATCTTGCTTATCTACCCAAATGATATTCACTCGTGGGACCTCGCCTCTGTTTGGTGGAGCTGGCTGCACAAGATTTTTCACAGCTTGTTCTCTTGGACCATTGAATTTTCCCTTGACCTCAACCTCTACCAAAGAGCAGGTAAATGCCTTCTCTCTCTCTTTGTGGCTGAGGACAATCGGGTGCATAGTGCCCCTCTTATCCACAATTGTAGCACCTACCTGGAAGCGGCCTCTTGCTCCTCTTGGCTGTCCTCTATCCATCACGCAGAGCCGCAACTCCTGCATTTTCTTGGATAAATCCTGCACTGTGCGTACTCAATTTTGCGTCACAACACCTACACCTCAATCTCCATGACTTTCTTCATGCATAGCCTCCCTTGGATTCTTCAGTTGAGGGGGGGCATAGTCTCCTCATAGCTCAACGCACCCTGCTCTATCTTTTTCTTTTTCTTTCTACTTTTCAATCGTGCCATTGCTACTACACCATTGTAATTTTTTGAGCTCTTGAAATCAACTTTATCTCTCACCTTAGGATGCAAACACGTCATGAATTTGTCTAGCTTAAAGTAGTCTTCATTAGCCAATTGCATGGCTGTCGCTAATTCTGCCAAACACTCTTCAAAATGACCTAAAAGCAGATTGAACTCTTCACTTACATCTTGCTTAAGAGCCTTCAGCTTCACATCCATCTCAACTGGGACGCCTCCTTGCAAACGTCATGAAGAAACCTCGCCCGTAGAGCCGACCATGCTTGTCTCGGCTCTCCTTCCAACGCTTCATACCATAATTTATCTTTTCCACGCATCACCAAAGGAAATGTCTGCAATTTGCTATCCTCATTCAGCATACACAATGATAGCATATACAGCTTGAAATCTGGCATCCATTCGTCAAGGCCCTCCTCACCTGTGAAATCGGTCCATAGCTTCTTGCCGCCATGACTTCTAGCACGATAAACTACTTCTTTTTTATCAACTGGGAGCAATCAGTGTGCTCCTCAGTGGGGGCACCACAAGATGGAGAGGGGGAATGGGGGAACACGCCCGGCACAAACACAAGGGCCTCTCTATAGCTGAGGGTATCCACAACACCCCTATCCTCTCAAAAAAAACCTTCAAAAACACTCTTGACACTAGTAGATCACTGCATGCTCTCTTTCCACTGCTTACACACTCCACAAGTCCACCACACAACGCACACATATTGCAATTGTCAGTCTCCACCCTTACACGCACACACACACACACACACAACCACTCATTCTCACTCTCTCACACAAAACACCGTCGGTCCGGGGGGGAGGTCACACACATCCACACTACCGGCACCAAGGGAAAATACGAGAGCAGGAGAAAGAGAAGGGGGAAGGGGAAACAACAGCAAAAATGGGGTAGTAGTGGCTTGATTACACTTCAAAAGGCATGTACAAAGGCTTGCAATTCCATCACCATGGCCATTTTCAACAAAAAAGAAAGTTCAAAGGGATTAGTCCGTCAGAGAGCTCCACTTTGCAGGCTTCACACGACACAAAAAAAGCCCCCAATTTGATTTAAAAAATGACTTTTATAGTGGGGGGTTTTCAACTTTAGAATTTGCACCTTAATCGGTCCATCTAGCACCTTAATTTGGAAACTTTGGAAGGATGGAGCCACCTCATTTTCATCTGCTCTCTTGCACTTGAGGGGGGGGGGGGGGGGGGGGGGATTTAGCGATGTCGCTACTGTCCCTAGGCATTTTGTACTTTTTTCCTCTTTTCTTTATTTTTTATCCCTTGGACTACCCAACCTTGCACTGCTCCTTTGACTTTCCCTTTGACCATCTCTGTCAGACTCCTACCAGTCTTCTTTCTCTCTTATTTTCCTCACCCTTCACCTTGATCCAACCATGTCCGCCCATCTCCTCCTTGCCCTTCGCCTTGGCTTTCCCTTGCTTGAAATGGGCCTTTGATCTACCCAGCCACCATCCTGCTTTCTTTTTGCACATGGCCCCCCTCTTGGTCACCCTTCGAAATGGCCACCCTTTGGGCTCCCTGCAGTCTAGACTCTCACTTCTCTCTCTCTCTCTCTCTCTCTCTCTCTCTCTCTCTCTCTCTCTCTTCATGGGGCACGCCCCTTACTTCATACAGGGGAGGCATTAGCGATATCGCTAATTCCCTCCCCCCTTTCCTTCAAAAGATGGGCCTCCAAGGGCTGCGGGAACGGGCAGCCACATCATTAGTCGGCCACCACTGCTAGCATGCCACCTCCACCTACTATTGCCACCAAACGCTCACCACATGCAAAACCCGCCGGTCGTGCCACTGTCTAGAGTTGCAAGTGGCCACAATGACCAACTCCATAGTCACGAGCTCCAAGGGAGCGTTTCATTTAAGTGATGCTTACATAAGGGTGCTACACGCAGCCTTATACACTCCATGCAACTTCCCACCTTGCGCATATGGGGCTAATGTCCTGCCACGTGTCACTCTCCTGTTCAATACACCCTTACGGGTCTTCAAGTTCCACCCAAAGAAAAACCGATTTGAAATCACTTTTTCCCACTTTTTGAATGCGTGCCATATCTTCCTCAGTAGCCCAATTACCGGACTGCCAAGCCGAGTGAGAGTATCTCCTTGTGTGCTCTGAAACCCCCTAGCCCTTGTTTCCATTTGATCCTCCTAAAATTGCAAACTAGAGTCATCGAAATCAGGAAAAAACACCTGTGATTGGCCTTCGGGTAACTGTGCCAGACTTCATCGGACTGTAACTCGACACTTGAGGCTCAGAATCACATGCCGTCAATTTTTTTCTTGCTCCGCATGATGCACAATACCTTCTAGAATCCTATGGAGGCACAAGAAATGCCACATGGCACGATTTCCCATGCGGTCGTCTTGGCCCATAACTCGCCCCCGAAAAAACTTCTAATGGCCATAACTTGCTTTGCAGAGCTCCGATCCACAATCTGAGAAGATAGGCATGCTCCATAATTTGAGCTCCATGCATCTATCTGCTGACATTTTCTTAGACCATCTATCCCCAGCTTCCCTACCCGCCGGGGATCTGCAACACTTTCTAACCTTGAACTTTAGTATCTTGCACACTGGGGCTCTGTTTGATGAGCCGTGTAGACCGGCTTCTAGAGCACATTGAACACTACATTCCACAGCACTGACTTGGCAAATTTGGCACCTTGATCTCTCATCCCATTCGGACCATCCTTTGGCTATTTGTGCCTAAAAACCACTTTAGACATATGTTCCCAATACCCTTTGGCTGCCCAGGACCTTGGTACTTTCCTTAGCCTTCTGCATTGCACCTACATGCTTCCTTTGCTTGGCATAGACCACTTTCTAGCTCAGGCCAACTTTGGCTGCACCTACATGTCATTGTAAACTTGTTTGCTTTGTTTGCAAGTGGATTGTGATAAGGATAGAAAAAGAGATAGAATAAAGTAGATAAAAGTGAAAAAAACTTGAGAAATGAAAGAGGGGGAGTAGAGAAAGAAATAGAGTTTAGAGAAAGAGATAAGAGAGGGGGGGGGGGGAGAGAGAGAGAGAGAGAGAGAGAGAGAGAGAGAGAGAGAAAGAGAGAGGTGTAGAGAAAGAGATCAAGAAGGGGAGATAAAGGGGGAGAGAGATAAACAAAGAGAGGGAGAGAGAGATAGAGATAGAGGGAGAGAGTGATAGAGGAAAAGAGTGTGGATGGGTTTCCTAACCTCACTCTTATCTTATTGCATGCATAGCAAGAACCACGAACATAATTGACAATCCATGGAACGAAGCTGACTTGACTAGTGCTTAGAGGCCACAAGAGGGTGTCTATCTCTTGAAAAACAACAGACAACTTGCATCTAACACAAGCTACACTCAAATGACCCAAGTCATTAAAAGATAGTTACTAATTGGCAAACAAAACATGATCGTTACAACATCAAGTGACATCCAAATGATACAAAACTTCTAGGACAAGTATATAAGACCTACGCACACATGCTTATGGTCTTAAATCTCACTTTTGATTAAGTGCAAAAAACGTGATTATTGAGTTTTTGACCTAGTCATTTTTTACCCCGAATGCATCTAAATGCTTAGCAATGATGCCCCAATACCCCGCCTATGCTTACTTTGTGATTTCCTAGCTTAAATTCCTACTTATGATGAAATTAGACCGTGGGTTGTTGATGCCAAAAGCTACAATTTACCATGATATGTTTACGTCAATACAACAGACGGCTCTTACCTGTGGTTGCAACACACAACACATGGGACTGCAATGTGACAACGGACAAGGGAGTAGGAAGCATGAGAAGGAGATAAGTGAGCACTGTTAGCTTACACTATGTATTTCTTATCCAAAACTTTTAAAATAACTTTACAAAATTGGCTTTAATACCTTAGCCAAGGTTTCTTTGGTCAAAAACTAATCATTTGGGAGCTCTAACTAAGGATAAGTTGGTACAATGTGGAAGCTTATAGCTCCGACTCATCGATTACAATATCCACTTAGAAAATAGGAGTTACAATATTCCCAATTTATCAAAAGAATAAGTGTTTTTACAATAAAAGCTACTGAAAAATGTTACATGGGTTAGCTTGCTGCTAACATTTCCCCCCTCCTTGATTGTCGTCCCTTGGCACAATTTCATGGGTTGAAATAGTCTTTGGGTTAATGGCTGGCGAGGTGGTCTTCAAGTGCTTATAGAGATTTCTAATATTTGATACGTCGTTCTTTCTCAGAGACTTGCAAAAGCTGAATAATGACTTTATTTTTTATTTCTATGGTTGAATAGCCGACAAACCTTGCGGTCAGATTTTTTATCACTGGCCCAAAAATCTTTGTACGCCATGTGAAGAATTCGGTGTAAAAAGACTCTTTGAATTCCAACATATTGCTTGATGGCAAGAACATACATCTAGCATAGAAGCCGTAGATGATTTCTTATAAAGTCTGTCTACTCAAATGATAGCACAAGCCTTTGTTACCTTCTCAAAATGACATCCATGGGGCTCCTGCTTGCTCAGGCTCACAAAAAACTTGAACACACGTGAGCAGCATTCTATAGATTCTATATAGCATTGCATATGAGAGGTCAAGGAGGCTCTTGAATAATTTCATGGTGCACGTTAGGATTTTCACCCTTGCTCTGGAGCTGGCAGTTTTGGATAGTTGAGCCAAATCAGTCTTTTCTTCTTTAATGCTTTGTGTGCCCCCCATGTCCTTACCCTTGGTACATGACAGAATGTTGGTTTCTTCTGGATTAATGCAGGTGGGATCTTGTAAACAAAATGAGATACCTTGAGTTTTTGTTGAGCCAATTCTTTCTCCATTTGGGGTGGTGAGCATCTGACCCCTCTTCTTGCATATCCTTGTAAAGTCTTTTTTTTACTTGCAGTGGCTCCACATTTATCAAAGCATAGGGCATCGACTATTGATGCCATTGAGAGTTGATTTGGTTGGGAGTGAGCTATGTTACATTAACTGAGTGAAGAAATCTCAAATCCCAATCCATTGCCGCTTTCCGTTTAGCATCCACTTCATGAACAATCTATTCTTTAAGTGCATCTTCCCAAGCTTTAGAACACTGGACCATTGGAATTTGTTCCACTTTAGTGATTGGTACTTGGAATTCAGAATCTCATGTCTGCACTTCTATCGACTGACTTTCTATATTTGCAAAGGAGACTGATGGTTATCTATATTTGGATGTTCAGAGGTACTTGCCTCCTCTTGAGCTTCCATATGCCCTTCTCTCAATAGGTGGTTGTGCCTCTTTAATTCCTCTATCTCCTTGAGCAACTTCTCTTCTCTTTGTACCCGTATTAAGGCAAGGTCTCGTCTTTGTGCATGTTCTAGCTTCAACTCAAGTTCTAGGTCTGTGTTCTTCTTTTCCAAAGTCTTGTAAACTTCATCTGTTCCCTTGAGTGAAGCTATGGTTGGTTTTCCCTGATCTGCTTTAGAAATGCCACTTGGTCATTGATTCTCTTCTCTCAGTATTGCAATGAAGCGTTTTCTACATTTAATTGCACTTGGAGCTTTTGTACTAATTGAATAGTGCTCAAAAGTTCATTTGTCACTTCAGTAAGCTGTTTGTCCTTGCTTTTGCATGCATCTGACAACTTTGTGAGAAGCTCTCCTAAATATTCCATCTCCTTTTGTTCCCTTTCTTTGACAATTTGATGTTGCTCTGCTTCATGTTTGAGCTCTTTGATCTGGCCTTGAATATTCTCATGATGTTCATTTTGTCTTCAAGCTTGCCTTGGAGAGCATCAATTACATGTTCTAACTCTTTAGCTTTAGCACTACGGCTAAGAGCAGTTGTTTGCATCTTCTCAGTCATCATTTTCATCTGATTTGCATATTCATTTACATGGATGATGATTTCATCCGTCGTTTCCCATTCTTCAGATTCTACCTGAGGCTGCTTAGAAGTTCTAGCAGATTCCACTTGCGGCTCTTTTGACGGTGCAATGGATTTTTCTTGTGGATTTGTAGCTGAATCTTCTTGAGGTTTTGTAGATGGTTCAACTGAATCTGCTTGTGTTGTTGTAGAAGGTCTAACTTCATCTTTGTCTGTTTCCTTGAGTTGTTCATAACTGGCTTCCTCCTCTTGTTTCTCTTTCCCTTTTTGCTCGCCTTCATTGGATTTGGCAGTCAATGAAGTGCTTGTGCTAGGCATGGGATGGTCTTCTTGTTCAGTAGTGGGTGAAGTGGGTATTGGAGACATCTCTCCTTGTTCATGTTGTGTTTCACTTTGTTGTGCAGCTTTTGCTTGCCTTTGTTGCGCAACCAACTCTTCTCTTGCTTTTCTTTGTGCTTATAGAGCTTCCTGTATCTTCAAGGCTTCGGCTTTTGCATACATTCTTTCTAGAAAATCCTTCGAATCTTCTTTAATCTTTTTCTCGGGGTTCTTGGTCCTAGGACCCTTGATATCCCTCAGCCTCCATGACTCTGGGTTCTCTCCTGCAGCTTGGCAACTTCTTTCATATGATTCTTTTTCTCTTTTGAACCTTGATTTTTTTTGCTAAGGTTCTTCCTGATGGGTTGCCATTGATTTCTTCTTCATTTATTCTCTGCTTGCCCTCTTTTCTTCATTGTCAGAGCTTTCACTGTTGTGGGCTTCAAGTGAGCTTTTTGCTAATTCTTCATTTGATTTATATACCCTTTTCTTCTTTGATCTAGTGGTTCATGGAGAGGGTTGAGCCGAGACTATCTATGTATTCTGATATGGAGCTGGCGGAAAGTTATATGCCATCCCAATGGCATGGTATGAAATCCGTGTTAAAACTTCTGGAGCACCTAGATATGTTACTTTTCCTTCTTTCTTTGTGCTCTTGAGTGTTGTAAGCATGTACTCAACATGATCTATTGTTTGCCTTGTTGTTGACCTCAACACCTATATGAAAGTGGTTGCAACCGCATGATTCCGAGTAGTGTATCTTGGCAGTCTTTTTGAGAAGAAGTGGAAGTGTTGGTGATAAAGACGGGCAGGAGCCTCCACTTGCTTTAGAATGAGGTTGGAGAAGGTGGAAGTAGTTGTATTCTTGGTGAATGTACTAGTTGTTTTCCTATCTCTAGACCTCATGGTCATTCCTTCAGTTGGCAACTTGAGTGCTTTGGCCACTATGTCCTAGTTAATAACCACTTCAACCTTGTGTCCATATTGATTCGTGATCTGAGCCGATACATTCTCTTTGATTGTTGATAGTAGCTCATACGCTCACTGAAAATCTACTTCACATGGCTCTTAATCGTAGAATTCTCGAAGTGCCAACCTTCTGTTGGCTTCTTTTGTGGTTGGCTTTGTGGCTACATCATAAATTTCTTTGGGTAGCGTCTGCAACTTTACCTCGTTTCCATCTTCATTCTTGAATCTACCGGTGAAGAGTGTGGTATTGTGTTCTTCAAGCTGTTCCTTTGATAGGTATGTTACCTTGGCCGTTCTCACTAAACTCGGCTCCAACTGGTATGGTGGAAATTCTTGTAGCTTTTCTTTCTAAGTCATCCTCTTCTTTGCTTTCCCAACTACTTGCATTGCACCTATTAGGAGAATACAGTTTGTAGTTAGAAAATTCCACAAATTTTGCTCTGAAATGCCCTATGTCTGAAATGTTGGCAAATTGTCCATTTTGCTGCAGATTAATTTTGGAGATGCATAACTACACAAAAACATATAAAGATCAAAACCATGCAATCCAAGAAAAATTTACAACCAAAGTAAATAATCGTGATTAGTTACAGTTGGAGAAAGTTTCCAACTTTTTGTATTTTTGACATCATAGGCTTGAAAAATATGTGATTTAAATACTCTAAGTGAAGTGTGGGATCATTTGAGTGCACTGGGTGGGAATGGTACCAGATTTAGCCTTCAGACTCTCAAATAGTAGATATGAAGAGATTTGGGTTTTTGTAATCCAAATGTGATGAAACTTGATTGGTGGCTTGTCACATCATGTACTTTGGTCCCATATGGTCAGTGTTGAAATTTGAACTCATTCTAGTGAAAAAGTAAATAATCACGAATATTAACTTTCATCAATTGGAACATTTTTTTGTTGCAAGTTGGTTCTAGACATGCTTAAAGTCTCTCTGTGAGATATGAGATGATTTGGATAAAAAAATGTGACAAATAACTCAAAATTTGGACAGAAGAGTCTTTAGTGCGTTTTATTTTGACAAAATTTGATATTTTCTTGATCTTTTGGGCTCAAATTTAACATGTGGCATGAGATAGATGTGTACAAGTGATAGATGAAGTGACATGATGATTTTCAAGCCAATTGTACAAAAAAGTAAATAATTGATTATTTACTACAGCTGCAGTTTTTGCTTTAAAAGATAATTTTATGACCTACACATATTCATTACTTCTAAACCAAGATCTAAACTGAGTTTGGTAAGATTTGGTCGTGTCGGCATCACTTTGTGCTCTTGTCGACTCTAAAATCACCGCTTTTTGTTACTACTTGGTGTGTAGAGTTGCTTGGTCACTTTTGAAGCCATGAACTTGTCCGCTACATAGTCTTGATGTTGCTCATCCAGTTTGGGGCTCATTCGGAGTCAGTTTGACTTCCAATGTCAAATTTGACACTTTGTAGTCTTTCAGCTATTTCCTATTGTTTGAGAGCTTGCCTTGACTGTTTTCTTGAAACCATCTAGGTACATTTTGTATAGACCTTGTCTATAAGCTATCCATGGAGTCACAATCCAATTTTGGCATGTAACAAAAACCTAGATTATTTACTTGGGACCTCCTCGACCCCTGTCAAATGGTCATCTAATGATATGGAAGGTTTCTACTATCTAGGGGCATGCTATAGTTCAAGTCTCATCCAATTCGATTGAGCTGATAGGCCGCTATGGTCATTTTTGTGTCGTAGAAATCCATACACAGCTGGGGTTCTAAGGTTTTTTCTTGTGCGTAGACCTACTATCCGACTGTATAGAAACGTTCTTTGATGATTTTAAAACTTACCCCTCATGCCTTATGTGAGACGGGCCCAAAAAATGGGCAACTTTGGACTCGGAAAATCACACGTGAAGAAGGTAGAGAGCTCTCTTCTCCAAGTGTGACTAGTGGAAATGAGGTGATTTTGGGCTACCTTGGATATCTATACTCGGACTTTCCCAACTATTTTTCCCTAGATTCCCTTGTTAGTTCTACTAGGCCATGAAATCTATGTTATACTCAAAAATTTATTCAATCGGACTCCATTCGCTCATTCTGTAAGAATTTGCAAAAATAGGTCATGGCGGCGTAATTTAGGTTTCCTGCTTCCGTTTATCATTTTGATTGAAAACTTTTGTGCCTGTTCGTCTTGTTCTTCCAAGCATCAATGTATCTTCAATTCCTCTATCGAGCTCATTTGCTATTTATTATTAATTTTTGACCTATTTATTGAAAACATCAAAGAAAATAATAAAATGCACTAAAAAAGAAAATTGAAAAATCAACAATTAAGAAAATCCAATGAAGAACACTATTTTATTACTTTGTGGCAGATTTCTCCATTTTTAAGCCTCAATATGCATAAAAATTAATGAAAATAAGTAAAAAAGGATAATTTTGATGCATTTTTTGATAGTATATAAACAATTTACACTAATTGAGGAGATGTATCAGCTAAAATTCCCCTGTTGATGATTTTCAAGGGCATTATTAAGTCAGTTTGCAAAAAAAACACAAATGTGAATCGAAGTATATCATGTGCAAGAACTGCTCGTTGCTGTTGTAATCCCGTCGCTACGCCATCGCCCTCCCCCCTCCCCGCCCCCAGCGCTGCCCGCCTGCCCTCCCTGCCCCCCCCCCGCTATCCCTCGCTACCCCCCTCACTGCTCTGCTCGTCCATGCGCTGCCCCACCCTTGTTGTAGCAGCTCGCGCTACTGCTGCTGCTGCAGCCCCGCCCGCCTTTTCCGCCCCTGCCGCCAGCTGCCCTCCCCCTGTTGCAGTCGCTCCCGCCATTTCCACCCCTGCCTTTTGCTACCAGCGCTCCCGCATTACCTCCCCCCCCGGCCCGCCTGCGTTTTTCCTCCCAGTTGCATCCTGCAAATTGGTACCTACAGCATTAAGTTCGTTTTGGGGCAGTGCTTTGCATGCCAAGTTGTAGATTCTGCCCGCCGTCCTATTCTTATGCCACAGAAGTAGACACAGATGGAATCTCCAGCTTCGCCACAGAGGGACTCCCCCGAAGCCCCCTCACTCGACCCCGCTGAGCCCACCATTCGACTTGCTCTTTCGCCGACAGAGCAAGAGAGCCTTGCCATAGAGGTAGAGCGTTTGCAGGCGACTTTGGTCATCTGCAAGGTTCTCGGCACCCGACCTAGCAGAGGAAAGCTGCGAAACCTTCTCCAGGCCCGCCTTCTCGCAGAGGTGGGCAAGATCTTGGATGTCCAGATTCTCGGACGGGGGTACTATCAAATCGAGTTCGAGACCTCCGAGATGGCTTCCAAGGTCATAGCTATGAGTCCACTGGCCATTTGATCCGACTTTGGATGTTCTTGTAGAGGAGGCAGACATCCCCATCTCAGTCTGCTTTCCGGGTTTATGGAGGGAATACCTACCACTTCTTTCTAGGATTGGATCCGCCATCGGGACTGTCCTAGAGTCACCTCGTACGGCAGCATCAGTAGCTGCCAAGGCGGCTGGCATCCCCTCAGTTTGCGTTTTGGTCAGAGATACCCACACGCTCCCGAAGGTCATCCTTCTGCCTCGGGTCAGTGGAGGTTGGTTTAGACAGAGTGTGGAGTATTCGGGCCTCTGGAACCAGTGCTTCATTTGTTGAAAGATGGGCCACCTTGCGAAGGCCTATCCACGGAGGAGGCCATGACCTGCACCTCAGCCTCAGCCTCAGCCTGCCAAGGTTGGGCCGCAGCCTCAGTCAGCGGCATAGCGCACAGATTCAAAGCCACCCCCCGATCTTGGGGCTCCAGCGGAGGAGGGGTGCAGTAGGCCCGTGGCCGTCGACGCCAGGGGACACAGCGATAGCCTGGTACTCAGAGTGGCCCTCAGGTGCCTACTCTGCAGCAGTGGGCTCCCACGAGAACCGCTTTGGTCTTGTTGAGCTGGAGGAGTCCCCTACACCAACCTCCACCTTTGCTTCACCCTCGACATACGCTCCCCATTCAGAGTTCCCCTCCGCCTCATCATCCTCCCCCCCGCCCTCTTCTCCCGTCGCCTCTCCACCTCGAACCTCTACCTTTGTCTCCCAACCTCGCTCCTCTTCTCCCCAGCTCCTTCTCCCCCCCCTCTTGCTCTAGTTCCACAGTCGGCTCAGGAGACTGGTCCCTCGCCGGCGGCGAGGAGATCTCTTGGCAGCGCCTTTGCCACGAGTCGCCTAGCGAGAGAGGGTCAGCCCTTCTTGCGGCCCCCTCTGCAGATTCAGACATCTTCCCTTGCAGCTATCCCTCGTGGTCTGATGAGCATTGACCTCCGACGCCGCTGGGACTTCTTTGACTATGGGTTCACTCGCTTTCTCGGCGATTCTGCAGCAGACCACAAGGCAGCCTGCTTCAAGGTCCATGCTTTGTTCCTCACCGCTAGGGGGACAGAGGCCTTGGACTCAGCAGTTGGTTTCTCCTTCCCCCTCTGTGGTAGGGCCGAGACAGAGTGGTCCCTTGACTCAGTTGTGGGATGGTTACATACACAGGTTCTCGAGTTCTCTCATCACATGGGAGAACTTGGAGTTACAGATTTTCTACAGACTTTGTGGCCACTGGCCAAGTTTGCGGTGACACCCCCAGACTCAGCAGGATGTAGGCACATTGTGGTGTACTTCTTTGCTGATACGTAGTGTTTGCCTTGCTATGTATACATTCATGAGGACTCCTGGACAGAGGAGGTTGCTTTACGCACGGCTCACTCAGCTTGGGCGTGGGCTAGGCACTCACTGCAGTCTCGCCTATCTAGAGGACGCTCAGATGTGGACTACTCCCCATCCAACCAGCCTCAAAGATAGCCCGTCTTGCTGCTGTGGCATCATCTGTTTTCTCTCGCTCCCCATGAGGATCGTATCATGGAACGTGCAAGGACTAGGTGGGCCCCAGTTTCAGCGACAGCGGGGCCGATTGCATCAGGAGCTTCAGCGTTGCCTTGTGGGAGGAGAGATTGATCTCCTTATGCTTCAGGAGCACCATCTGTATGAGAGCCGCATTCGGCGATGTGGTCAGATTTTGCCTGGACGATATGATACCTTTTGGTCAGCTGCTTTTGGACCTGGAGGCATCCAGGGTGGGGTATGTATGACTGTTGCGGATTCATTGCAGCAGGCCATTGTGGGCAGAGGGATTAGGCAGGGATCAGTGGATTACTATGCAGGTTCAGGGTGGCATTGTGGGCTTCCTGAACATCTATGCGCCCAATGTGGCGAGTGCTCGTGCAGAGTTTTGGTCACAGATTGTTGAGTCTGCAGGCTGACCATTGGTGTGTAAGAGGGGACTTCAACATGTTGGAGGACCCTTCTGACAGGATAGGAGGCAGCCATGCTACTGTGTATGGAGTCGAGTTAGCATCTTGGGAGAGGTTGTATATGAATTTGAGGGTCTCGGATACATGGCAGCACTCTGGCTTTGTGAGGCCCCCAGCTAGTCTTGCCTTCTCTAGATCGGACCGCAGATGTTAACCCTCACGACACACGGACACCCTATGATCTATAAACGTTGTATTATTTAGAGTCAGGTACCGGGCTTGTCGGACCAATAGGAAAAGGGTAAGAGTGATCGCCGATGAGAGGCGCACTCTAACCGGGACATTCAAGGGATTAGTTGGCTAAGCATGGACGCCCAAGTGTGAATGGGGTGAGCTCATATAAAAGCCAACTAAACCTAATTTTTACTCATTCTCTCATTTGTGCAATAGAAGAGTGCTCTTGCTCCATCTCCATCTCCATCTTCTTCTTCTTCACCTCCTTGTGTGTGTGTGTGTGTGTGAGAGAGAGAGAGAGAGGGAGAATGTGCGTGCGATCGAGCATTACGAAGGCACGGCGGCGGCGAGGCGGTTGAGCGCGGCACGACTGCAGCTTCTTCTTCATCGCGGCGAGAAATCCACCACAAAGGCGAGGGTAGAGCGGTGAGTGACACACCCTTTGCTCTCTTGAGCTTGCTAGTTTAGGCTTGTTGTGTGCTTGGAGCCATTTGTGGCTCGCACACGGTGTATCGGCAAGTCCCTTGCTTCGACAGTGCGGCAAGGAGCGCACATTTTTGGCGCCGCTGCCGGGGAAATGCCCTACACTAAGCTCGGTTAAGCACTTTACGCTTCCTTGTGGTGCAATTTCTATCATAGGAAAGGCAGGGAATGAGTGTGTAGTTGTGTGGAGATTTCTGTTTTTTGCGTTTTCTGCGTTTTCTACATTTTTTGGTTTGCACTGCGCAGCTAGCATTTCTTGCGTTTTCTGCATTTTCTGCATTTTCTGTGTTTTTTCAATATTCTGCATTTCTTGCGTTTTTTCAATTTCTGCGTTTTCTGCAATTAAAATAAATAAAAAAATAAATAAATTGAAAAAAAAAATCGAAAAATAAAAACGCGAGTGAGGGGGAGGTTAAATTTTTGGAAATAAAAAACGTGAGTTTTAAAACGGACGGGTTGGTTTGTATAAAAGATAGATCGGGATCATTTCCCCAAGCCCAAGCCCAAGCCCAAGCCCAAGCCCAAGCCCACGCCCAGGCCCAGGCCTCAGTCCTCAGTCTTATGATATATAGTAGACTCACTCTTATATATATACCCTACTCCCTCAAGAGGGAATGAGAGCATGTGGGACAAGTCCTCCACTCTCCTCCCTTCTCTTCCCACTTGCACCCTTAGACTTGCTATTTGGAGCCTAGTTCCCTAGCTAGGAAAAGACTGTTTCGGGCTTTTCTGGAGCAAAATAGAACCAAACGGTGGGCTGTAAAGCACAGCGCGTCCCTCCTAGCGATACGCTCGTTTCGAGCTATCACACGGCCCATTCCACGACACGCTCAAAAAAATCTAGCAAAAAACAAACAAAAAACACGCAAAAAACTAGTCACAAGACCTCCTAGAGCAGCTTTTTGACACCTTAGGGTATCAAAAGCACATGCACTTACGCTCTGGGCGAGTGCTAAAACACGAGCATATTGACGGTGCCTCTGTTCATACGGACACCCATTACCCATCCACGATAGGCTCTAGACCCTCAGCGGGGACACAAGGTAGCACCACCCAAGACCCTAAAATAGCCGCTAGTGATTCCTCCTCCAACTCAGAAATCATGGAAGCATACCCTACCCAAAACACTGAGAGAGAAGGCCATGCGCCCCCCAAAGCTCCACAGCCTAGTACTAGTATGTTTAGCCGTTTCATGGAAACATTAGGTAGAGCTACTCGCTCGAAACCTGATGCAAATGAAGCACACGAAGGGGGTGGGGAAGTGGACTCTCCTTTCACATCGCACGTGGACCCCACACCACCAAAGAGTGTCCATGTGGATATCCTGCCAACTTCTTACCAAGAAGGCCCTGTTGAGCTGCCTCCTTCAGAAGTTCCCTCTAGAGTACCGTTGGTGACAAGTAAAACCCGGGGAGCAACATTGCTTCTACCTCACAAGAAACCGTTAACACGTCGACTCTAGAAGGATTGTTCATTAACGATCATTGGACATACGACCTCCACACTAAGGTGTTGACGGATCTACACTCTGGCCACGCCTACCATGTAGGATGGATAGAGATTGTACAATCCACCTCTAGTGCCACGAGCATCGAAGATCAACAGAAAATGATCTGTAATGTTATCCATGGCATTATTCAATCAGAAAGGCAAAAGCGAGGGGTAAATATACTCTCAACTGGCCCCATGAGATTTCTGGATACGAGCAAGGCTCAACAGCCTACTCTATCACAAATGGAGACTCCTCTAATGAGCCCCATGGACCCATCTTACGTCATTTCACCTGGGGTCTCTATGCAATCTGAGCCTCCGAGCGACAAATTTAGCTTCCCTAACTTGGCTCAACCCTCTATCAAGGAAAACACAGTGCTCACTCCAGGGATAAGCCTGACAGAGAATGTACCGATGACATCTACGGTTAGCGCAGTGCCACTACCTAGTGTCATAGTACGTAATATGGGGCCTCGACCGTATGTGCCTCTAGCCCCTTATGCACACATGGCCCCCACACCTCCAATTGTACCACTTGCTTATGCTCCTCGAGTGCCGCTCCCTAGCCCTTATCCGAGTGGACCTATGCCCGGTTATGTTCCATATCTTGCATCATCCACACATATGCCAACACCGGTACCCGTCCCTCTCCCACATATGATTCCAAGAGTACCTCCACCGGCCCTGCCTCCTCACATAGGTGACTTGGCAGCGTTTGCTCAAACCATAGGTCGATCTATCGCGGAAAATATGCGTCATGCATCTGATAGAGAGCCTAGAAGTAAGGCAGTACAAATTGCCAAACTCACGCAAAAATTCAATGGGGACGAAGATGCTAGAAAACACATTGAAGTGTTTGAACAAGTATGTGATTCCTTAGGGGAACGCAACGAACTACATAAGTGCAATGCCTTAAGCTTGACATTAAGTGGGAAGGCTGGAGATTGGTATAGAACCCTAAGGGTGGACGAGAAAACAATCTACCCTACCCTTCGAAGGTTGTTTCTAAAGGAGTACATATGAGAAGGTGTGCTTTGGGGTGTAGCATCTCAGCTCCAGAAGGTCGAACGTAAGGAAAGAGAGTCAGTAAGGGACTTCATTAGTCGTCTAAAGCACTTAAACTCTCGCTGCCCTGTAAATGAGCGCTTCAACAATAACCAACTGCTTGATTGATTCATTCGAGGGTTGAGGAATGAAGGAATCTATAATGGACTAGTGATTAGAGGTATCACAACCTGGGAAGATGTCACTGCCAATGCAATCCAATTAGAGGACAACTTGATGATAGCAGGCATGAGGGTGTCTACTGACACGAGATCCACTAGCTCACAAGCCATTGAGTATGAACCCATGACTGCAAAGCCCATTGCCAATGAGCCAAAGGTATTTGAGACATTCTTGACAGACCTCACCAAGGCAATCCAAGAGTCTCTTAAGGATAATCGACCCCCTCAAAATAGTCACATGTATCCAAGAAGGAAGCAACAATGGTGTTCCATTTGCTTAGGTCCGCATAGCACTAGTGAGTGCCCTACGTTTAGAGTAAAATTTAATGGAACTTGCAACGCATGTGGTAGGTATGGTCACCAAGCTAAGGATTGTTTAATGATCAAACGTATGATGGCAAATAGACCACCTGTAGCCTGGACGGATGCACCTCGAGCTTCTGTATTGATGCCTGCTCCACCTGTTGAGAAACTACCGCAACACATGGTCCCTAGATCTCAAATGTTGTACAAGCTACACCGCTACCACCTCCTGTGCTAGGACCGCAGCCCCCGCATCCAAGAGTCGCCCCTATGAACCAAGTGGGTTGCAAGCCATCTAATGCTTATGCAGATGGCTGTGAGGAGGAAATAGACACTAGTATTGCCTACGGACTTGATTCATTGGAAGAGTGTCCTATATACTACATGGAAGATTGTTGGGGACAAGTCAAGCCGGTTTATCAAGCTACTGCTCTCGCATCCAGAGGTCAAAATATCAACACCCAGGCTAGGAGGCCACCTCTTCAATGCTACGAGTGTGGTGGACCACATTGGGCAGCGGAGTGCCCTATTAGGCTGCAAAAGAATGCTGCACAGATGCAAATGAATCAAGGGAGCACGTCTGCAATGCCAATACTCACATGTAATCGTTGTGTCATAGATCACTTGATTGCCCAATGCCCCTATAACCCAAATGCGCCTAAAATCACACCCCTAAATTTGGTCGAAATTGCTAGTGTGACATCGCCAATACCACCCGTCGCACCCGCTTATGCGATTACACGGTCCATGCTTCAAGGGCCACGCCATATCCTTGAAGAGAGAGATACCGCGTCAGTTATCCAAGCAAAGAAAAAGAAGACACGAAGGAAGAGGTCGCAGAATACGGGAAATTCAAAGCCAAGTTCCAAAACAAACATAGGAACAGGAGATGACCCCGTGTATATGAATGACCTCGAGGATGATTCAGATTCAATCGAGACAATGGAGACTAGAACCAATACCACAAAGGGAAAGACCAACAAAGAAAACCGTAACATGGAACCAAATGAAAACCGAATAAGAGAAAACCATAAAGAGCCTCTGAAAACACCACAAGTGTTTCCAAATCCAATCCAAGACCCCCAAGATAAACCGCAGGGGAAAAAAGGGAAGAATCATAAAAAGAAGATTGGGACGTACCCAAACCCAGTAGACGAGATTGAGCAGGTGAAACATCTAAGAGGTTTAGTGGAGGAGACTCAAAGGAAACTAGAACCAGAACCCATGCATGTCAAAATTCATGACACAGTGTTTTCCACGCAAGTTCATCCACCCCACATGAACCATAGACCATTAGCCATATCTAGTATCATCCAAGAAGGGAGTGAGGACGGGGCATCAGAAAGTGAGCATACACCTTTCTTGTTGGAAAGGATGTTTAACGAAGGAATACCTGATCCCATTGAGGAATATGAGATTCCATCCTCACCAGTTCCTAGTCAAGGACCTACACCCTGCAAAATGCCAATGAATGTTGCCAAACTAGTGGACTTCATGTCTTCTGAGGTCCGAACCACGATCATAGCAAAGCTATATGGAGATCCTGAGTTATTCCTGAGTCTTCTGAGGTCCGAACCACAGTTTGCGCAACCAAATAGGCCTAACTCGATTATGATTGATGAGGAAAATCATGTGCCATCACTTGACTTAGATGGACACGAGTCTGTGATCGAAGTACCCATTAACGAATTAGGCCAGTATTTTGAAGGCGACAAGTCTAATGCGACCCTACCCATCACTACCAAGGGGTTAACTATAAAGGGAATTCTTGATGGTGGTGCGGGAGTTAGCATCGTTACAAAATATTGTTGGGAATCCATGGGAAAACTCCGCCTCAGTGTTACTAACATTGTGGTAAAGATGGCAAATGGTACCATAGCCAAACCTATGGGGATGCTCAAGGATCTTAAGATCAGAGTTCTAGGACACAAGGTACGACACACGTTCATTGTAATGGATTTCTCTAAACACCTTATGTCATATGAAATGATTTTAGGATGACCATTCATGAGGGAAGCACAAATGGTTCATGATTGGTCTAAAAATCATGTCTATTTGCAATTCCAAGACTCTGTGCTTAGAGTGGATTTGGTGATTGGTAAGGTACACCCCTTAGGGAGTAAAAACATTATTGATCATCGCTCTGACACCACACTTCACTCGGCCCCACTACAATATTGTTACACTTGTAAGAAGGATACAGACATCGGCCAAGATTCTCCTTATATGGATATCCTACCTGGGATGACTGAGTCGGACAATGTGGATTGGGTCCACCTAGCATCAACCATAGACACTTGGGGAAATAGGGGGACGACCTGGGTAACACCTGAGGGGGATGAAATGCCTGTACCCTTAAATATGCTACAAGCAATGCATATCGCTTCTGACAAGAGTCATCCTAATGTAACGAAGAAAACATACAAGTGGGTCCCTAAAGCTTCTTTAGTGACCATAGCTAGTGCTAAAAAACAGAAGCCTTGTAAGAAACGTACCACTCGCTCCAAGAAAAGTAAGAAAATGTTGCGATGGATCCCTAAACGACTATTGGAATCCCAAGGCTACTATCAAGGAAATGATCAAATCTGGGTGCCAAAACGTAGATTGTGCTCTTACCTAACACCTGACCCAAGTGAGCCCAATCCCGTAGCTCCAAAACGAATCAATGATCGTGGAAAGAAAAAAATCACAGACTGCTACACACCCGCTCCCGAGCTAGTTTGGGTACCAAGGAAAGAACGATTTGTTCCACCTAGCTCAGGAAGGGGGGAGTCCCATGAAGCTTCTAGCTCCTCATGTAATACATCCATAGAGGTAAAAGCTTCTACACAGCCTCCATCTATAGTAGTGGACCTCCATGAAGCTACAAAAGAATCCACACCTCCCAGTGTTCAAGAATCACCTGATGAACCACTTCAAGTTCGATCCTGGGAGAGTACCTTACCACCCTTGCAACTTGACGAGGCACCTAGGGTAATAGAAAACTACTGGAAAAAATCCTCACCTATTACCAACTGGAACAATTGGTTTCAAAGGGTGACAAGCTCATTTTAAACGGTATGATCCACCCAAGGAAGGGGGGAGTGTTTGCTGACTGTCATCATTCACTTGCTTCCCTCTCAACCTTTCTCCCTGACCTCTTAATCTCCAATCTTAGGGAATGTACATATAAAGCTTTATACTCACAAAAAAAAAAAGAGCAAGAGCAATTAGCAAACGAGTATGCACATTAAAAGTCAAAACATTGACTCAGACCTACACATTTACATCTGGTACAGTGAAACAGAAACCTATGCCATAAAACACCTTTGATCCTCATCACTTGAGTGATGGAGGGTAGGTAAGATTAGTACGATAGGAGTGTTTTTGTTTTAGAGTTGAGAGATTAGCGAAGTTCTCTTTTCCCACTAATGTGCCTCCTAGAGGTATTCCTTTTGTTTCCTAGTGTATACAGGAGCGTGTTGCTATTGATAGGATTTGGACCTTCATGGAACCTTTCTCTCGTTTACACTTCAAATCAAGCGCGACCATCAACACAAACAGGTGTTTCTTGTCCATTATCATTGCCCCTTATCTTTTTGCATCCATGTTTGTCTGCTTTGATTGTGATTGGTAGCATAATATTCAGCGCATTGGCTTAGTATCAAACATTTAATTCAATGTAATGTTTTGTCATAATCACTTGTCTAGGTTTTAAAATCAAGCAGTCCGACTAAGCTAGTTTGACCAAGCTAGGTATTAGAAATCTTCTCTTAATACCATGGGGAATGCCTTCCTAATAAGCAATGGTTACTTAGGTTCTTAATCCGATTTAAGCAGCATTGTATGAAATGTACTAGGGATTTCTAGTGGGCTTAACCCTAGTGACCTTTAGCTTAAGTATTATAAAGGGAGTTTACTAATGTGATGAGCCTGGGGAGGGTAACAGTGTTATATGACCCCCCAAAGTTACAAAATTAAAATGCTGAAAATGAACAAACAAAAAATCAAAGTGCCACACTGTAAAATCTTAAGCTGGAAGAGAAATCTCAGCTTGATTTGGTACTTCACTCACATGTATTGCCTATGGTACTAGAGCCCTAGAGGTTCCCAGTGTGGGCGCTTTTCCTTGAAAAGCAAAAAACCCAAGGCATACAAAATAAGCACACACATCATAATTGAATCAATGTGAAAAGACTTTGTGGGGTCAAAGAAAAATTAATCAGTCAGGCGATGATTTCATGAGAAATTCCTTTTATGGTAGCTTAACTACAAAGTCTTCTAGATATAGCCTCTAGTCAGCCCTCGAACATGAATACTTGGCTCTCACGATTAAACAACTTAATTGACCACAGAAAATTAAGAAGCTTACCCATGGTATTAATATTCGATCTCTAGTGCCTTTCGACCGTCAAATTAGCGACCCCAGACTTGTTTAATTTTCTACCTTTACATCTGTTTATGCATTTGATTACATTGCAATTTAATGTTCATTGCTGACAAATTGTTTGAAATTTTTTTTACCAATCAATGTGTCTACCTAAAACTGCATATGCTTTTTAATCACTTATGAGAATGCAATTACTGTGCCAATGTTGTTTGATTTTGCAGTGACTGAAGAAGGCTAAGGACATTCATCTCAAATGCTCTTCCACCTCGACGAACCAGCTTCAACTCAATAGCTTCCGAGGACGGAATCTACATCAGGAAGGGGGGCATGTTAACCCTCACGGCACACGGACACCCTATGATCTATAAACGTTGTACTATTTAGAGTCAGGTACCGGGCTTGTCTGACCAATAGGAAAAGGGTAAGAGTGATCGCCGATGAGAGGCGCACTCTAACCGGGACATTCAAGGGATTAGTTGGCTAAGCATGGACGCCCAAGTGTGAATGGGGTGAGCTCATATAAAAGCCAACTAAACCTAATTTTTACTCATTCTCTCATTTGTGCAATAGAAGAGTGCTCTTGCTCCATCTCCATCTCCATCTTCTTCTTCTTCACCTCCTTGTGTGTGTGTGTGTGTGAGAGAGAGAGAGAGAGAGAGAGGGAGAATGTGCGTGCGATCGAGCATTACGAAGGCACGGCGGCGGCGAGGCGGTTGAGCGCGGCACGACTGCAGCTTCTTCTTCATCGCGGCGAGGAATCCACCACGAAGGCGAGCGTAGAGCGGTGAGTGACACACCCTTTGCTCTCTTGAGCTTGCTAGTTTAGGCTTGTTGTGTGCTTGGAGCCATTTGTGGCTCACACACGGTGTATCGGCAAGTCCCTTGCTTCGACAGTGCGGCAAGGAGTGCACAGCAGAGTGGGAGGAGTGAATCTATCGAGGATAGATCGCTTCTACACTAGTGACCACTTCAATGACGTGGGGGGATCAATGGGCATCCTGGCAGGGACATCCTTCTCGGACCATGCACTAGTGATCCTCACAGTGGCAGACAGGCAGAGGAGTGGGAGCACGATGCTTCGCATCCCAAAGCAGGTCTTGTTGGACTCAGCACTCAGAGAGAGGGTAGAGGCTCTCTGGACAGAGGGCATGGATAGCCAGGTTGTACTTGCAGACAAATGGCCTTAGGCCTAGCTCAGCTTAGCCACTTTTTTCTTCAGGAGTCTCTAGCTCGCCGGGCTGCAGCGAGAGAGGAGAAGCAGCGTCTCAGACGAGGCATTGCTTCATTACAGAGGATGCAGGAGCAGCATCCAGACAGTCCATGGTTGGAGGAGCAGTTAGAGAAGGCTCGACAGGAGCTTGCTAGCACAGAGGAGAGGCGTCATGAGTTTGCCTTTCACCGACAGGCATCTCAGTGGACTCAGGTGGGTGACAGAGTGACAGGTGCTTGAGACAGTGGGACCTCGGCACTCGCATGCCAAGGTCAATCAGTTGAGGAGACCCGATGGGTCAGTTGTTTGTGAGCCCAAGGAGATGCGTGCAGTTGCTACAGACTTTTACCATGAGTTACTGTGAGCTGAGCCCCAGTCAGAGCAGCAGGATGCATGCAGGGAGCAGGTTTGGGCACAGATGCCTTGTCTTGTGACTCAGGAGATGCACCAGAGGCTAGAGATACCACTTCAACTTGAGGAGCTGCACACGGTGGTGCAACTAAAGTTGGTCCAAGTTAGGAGATGGTCTGTGCCACGCAGAGGCAGCATGTGAGTGCAGTGCAAAAGGCTAGGGTAGGTACCAAAGCCCTAGGCAGCCCAAGCATAGCAGAGGTGTATGTTCAAAGTGGTTTTCTATTCCAAAGGTGTGCTGCAAAGAGCCAAACAGGTTGATGGACTACTGTGCCCGAGATGTGGGTTTTATGTGCGACAATGTAGTGTTCAGTGTGCTTTCCAAGCTGGTCCAGACGGCTTGTCAAACGGAGCCCCGGTGTGCAAGATATTGCAGTTTAAAGTTGAAAAGTGTAGCAGATCCCCGACGGACAGGGCAGCTGGGGACAGGTGGACCGGGCGGATGTCAGTGTATATGTGTGTAGTTCTCGAGTTATGGAGCATGCTTGTCTTCTCGGATTGCGAATCGGAGCTCTGGATAGCAAGATATGGTCAGGTGAAGATTTTTCGGGGGCCAAGTCTGAGCCCACCTGACTACATTGGGAAAATGTGCCATCTGGCGTTTTTTGGGCCTTGCCAAGGTTCTAGAGAGTAGCATGCATCATGCGGGTCAAGCAAAAGTTGATGGCTCATGATTCTGAGCCCTGAGCATCGAGTTACAGTGTGTCCAAAGGAAACAAGTGTATAAAGGTGTTTTTTTTTGTTTTCTTTTTCCATGGAGGCTCAGTGGCCCAAGGGCCGCCACGTGGCACAGGCGAGAACCCACATGCGCAGGCGGCAGTGCGAGTGGTGGGCTATACGGGCCATATGGTATGAGGAAGTGTGGAGGAGCTCCATGAGCTCGTGGGTAATGGTGATGGTGGCCCGTACGCGCTGCGCAGGCGGCGGGTGGTCGGATACGGCGGTTTTGGAGGTGAGCGGGTCGGCGCAGTGGCGCTCACGCCCGTGCGGCAGTGCAGTAGTGGTGATGACGTGGTAGCCCCGATAGGGAAGGGTCCTGCGGCCAAAATTTTAAAAGAGAGGAAGGGGAGCAATAGCGACATCGCTATTGCCCTCCCCCCCCTCATGTAAAGGTAAAGTCCCACAGCAGCAGAGCAGAGAAAAGCGAGTGAGAATAAGAGAATGTCTAAAAGAGCCCGTCATGTGTCGGAAAGAGGCCAAACATGCTAAAATGGGTGCTCCCCCTCTATAAAGGAGTCTTTTTAATCATTTTTAGGGGCTTTTTGTCACCTAGTGAGGCTTGGGAGCCACAGGGAAAAGAGCCAAGGGTGGTTTTTGTCTGCAGAGGGCCGAGAGGGCGTCTCCCCCTATGTATTTTGGGAAGTCAGGTGCATCTATAGTGTTTTTTTGAGTAGGGAGTGAGTTCCCCCCATTGAAAACGGGCGCCTCTTATCGTGCTACTTCCTTCCCCTCTCTTCTCCTGCTCTGCTCTGTTGCATGTGATGTCGGGTGTGTGATGGCGTGTGCGGCCCCCCAATGAGTGTGTGTGCAAAGAGAGAGAGAGATAGTGTGTGTGTGTGTGTGTGTGTGTGGTATGTGTGCAAGGGTAGGCGGTGATTGTAGCCGTTTTGTGGGTGCGGGTTGATTGGTGGTCTATTTAGGTGCGTGTGCACTGCGGTGCGTCAAGTTGTGTTTGATCGTGTGTGCGATAGTGTGAATTCTGTGAGTTGAAGGTGCTCACTAAGTGGATTGGGGTGCTGTGTGTGCCCTGAGCTATAGAGAGGCCCTTGTGTTTGTGCCGGGCATGTTCCCCCATTCCCCCTCTCCAACGGCTCTTAGGGCCCTCCCTCGTGGTAGCTGTCCAAGTGAGGATGGGCTAACTCCCAGCTTTTTCTTGGAGTACTGAGACCTGCTTGGCCCAGATCTGTGTAGTGCCTTTCAGTAAATTTTTCACACAGGAGTGATGCCTGATAGCATGAGTGAGGGCCTGATTTACCTCATTCCAAAGGAGGGTGGCTCCTTGGATGAGATTTGACAGTGGCGCCCCATCACCATCCTCAACTCAGCCTACAAAATTCTTGCCAAGGCTCTGAGTTTTAGGATTCAGCCACTTTTGGAGAGCCTTATACATGGGACTCAGACAGGTTTTGTCAAGGAACGCAGTATCCTTGACAACATCTTCACTTTATGGGAGGCTTCTACCCTGGCACGGATCTGTGGGGAGGACCGTGTGATTCTTCTTCTCGATTTTGAGAAGGCATATGACAAAGTTGACTGGGACTTTCTAGAGGGCACTCTACACAGGATGGGCTTCTCAAATGCTTGGATCAGAGGGGTGTCATCTTTGTACAGACAGGCTCACAGTTAGGTGCTTTTGGCAGGAGGTGGAGGTGAGCACTTCATGCTCACACGCTCGGTCCAACAGGGTTGTCCTCTTGCCCCCTTTCTCTTTCTGTTCTATGCGGAGGCGATGAGCAGATTTTTGGTGTCACAACAAGTTGGTCTAAGGGGCTTAGCACTCCCTATTCGGGGAGATGAGCTACTGGACGTTGAGTTTGCCGATGACTCAGCCTTGTACTTAGAGGTCCAGGAGCCCAATCTACACAGCTGTGAGCAGGATTTGGAGACCTTCTGTTGTGCATCGGGCGCACTGATCAACTGGAGAAAGACAATGGCTTTCTCGATTGGCAGTGCTTCTGTGCCAGATTGGATGCCAAGAGAGGGTTTCAGGTGGATTCCCCCAGGGATTGTAGTTCGGTACTTGGGTTGTCAGGTTGGTTTGGACTTATCCCTCGAGCAGCAGATTGCTCCTCTTCTCTTGTACATCAGGAGAAAGCTGCTATATTGGAGCTCAACACGACTTTTGCTGGCTGGTAGACTAGTAGTTGCCAACCAGGTTTTGTTGGCGACTATGTGGTACATCACTTCTTGCTGGATCTTTTCGAGTTCTTGTATCAACCAGGTAGAGAGGCTGATCAGGAACTTCCTTTGGTCAGGACGTGACACTCAGATTGCCCAAGCCAAGGTGTCTTGGTCGGTCATCACACTTCCTTGTTCTCAGGGAGGGCTTGGGATGATTGATCCAGCACAGCAGAGCGGATCCCTTCTTGGGAAGTTCGTAGTCAGAGGACTTCGTCCAGGAGAGGAACCTTGGAAGGAGTTCTTGCTGCAGAGACTTTGTGCCAGGGTGCCTCAGTCAGGAGGCCCTTAGCAACCTTCGACCAGATGGATCTTTACAGAGATGCACCGAGCTGGTTTGAGCAGGAGACTAGAGGACCGCTTCGTTGTGAGTTTGCTTCGATCTTGGGAGCTCTTACGGCGTGGCCTAGAGTAGAGACAGTCGACGTGCACGGAGGAGGGCCTATGGTAGCCCCTTGTCTGGAACCCCATGGTTAGCACTCAGAGAGGCCACTTGGTTGGTAGCCGGTCTCATGTTTCTTGGGATCACATGGCAGAAGGTCCAACGCGCTCTCTAGGTGACTGGCTAGAGTTCAAAGGTTTGTCAGAGGAGGTGCAAGATTTCCAGCTATAGGGCATGAGAGGGGTGCAGAGCATGTGTCAGGACATCTCAGAGTCAGTTCCAGCTGAGTGGCTCATGCCTCTCGATCTAGTAGCACCCCGGTGGATGGGAGCCTTCACACGACTGGAGGTTCTCATTTCAGTCAGGGCCTGCTCAGAGTCTATCTTAGCCCTGTTCTTCGAGCTTCAGGGTGGAGGACGACTACAGCGAGTTACAGTAGAGGTCCCGCAGGTAGCAGAGTGCTGTTTTATGAGGATCCGAGTAGTGGGCGTCAGTGGGCGGACCTGCATCATATACCCTGACCCAGCAGTTCTTAAGACAGGACACTGGAGGCTATGGGCTTGGGAGTGTTGTCCGTTGGCACGAGTACAATGGGATCCTGGTGAGTGTCTATGGAGGGACCCCTTCTCTTCTGCAGACAACCCAGGAGTCCCGTTCTTTCAGTACTCTGTTCGACTGGGACATCATATACTAGCAGCACACAGAGAGGCCCTCCCCGCTGCAGCACGTCATTGGCAGGAGGAGGGTCTCACAGTCAAGTTCTCGGCAGACTTTTCCGAGAGATTGTGGGACTCCAGACAGCCAATGCGAGTCACCTTGTTTCATTGGCTGGTCACACACGGAGCCTCAACAGTAGGGATCTGGCTAGTGCATAGTGGTCTCTCGGCCACATCTGCAGCTTCTGACCATTTGGTGGAGAGTCAGCGTCACTGTCTTTGGGACTGTCTTTGGCTACGAGTTCTTCGGCTGATGCCTGCTCTCTCCACGGCTCGACAATACACTTGGGGGGCAGCGGCTTGGTCCACCCTCATGGGCCCAGCACTTCAGTTTGAGCTATCTTCCACCAGCAGGATGATAGTGATTCAGGGGGGGCGACCTACACTCAGCCTGCTATAGAGCTTACTCCACATGAGTGGTCACAGTGAGAGAGAGGAGTGTTGGGATCTCATCAGTGGCCTGACACTTTGGTTCATCTGGTGGGCCCGCTTTTTCCGCATCTTTGAGGCTCGCCCTGTTCCACCAGCAGAGACTGTTCGTGACTTTTGGCTAGAGCTGATCCATACTCTCAGAGGACAGCTTGAGGGACTACAGGGCAGCTACAACCACATGCCGGAGCGCCGCGAGGCTTTCCTTCGACTTTGACGCCTTGGGCCTTTCTACACCATAGTCCAGGGGGTGCTCAGATGGCACTACTGTCCACCTGTGTGGATCTTCCCTCCTCCCATCTCTTGATTTAGCCTCATTGTATATATGTTTTTTTTTCATTGGGAGAGTCTCCCCATCATGCTTGTTGTAGCCCTCTCTTGCAGAGGTGGTTGTAGCCCTATGGGCAGTTTTCATTAACTAATAGAAGGATCTCTTTCTCGGAAAAAAAAACACAAATTTGAATCCAACTTTTGCCTCTCTCTTCAAACATTGCCCTTAACTAATGAAGTTTCCTTCCACCCCTCCTAGATGGAGTACTCCGGGACAACTTTGTGCATGGGTTGAACAATCATGTCTATGCATAGCCATGGTTGGCTCTATAATGATTTGAAGGACAATGCAATTCAAACTAGTATGCGGTACAAGAGTTGGGTCTTGAGTAGTTAACTCAAGGATTTTTGTGGTCGAGGTTTCCTGTTGTTGTTTTCTAAATATCAGATTTTGTAATTTGTGTGATCTTTGCCTGATTGTACCATTTGAATGCTTTGGCACACTAATTTCTTGAGGTGTAGTAATCAATGATGATGGTTGCTAAGATTTAACTCTCCATTGGTATTTTGATTTTCCGTTAATGAATTGTTGTGGTTGAGTTTTTTGAGATTTAACCTTCCACTGATTCATTGCTTTTCAGTTTGTGGAGAAGATAAATGCTCCTTTGGTTTCCAAACCCATCTAGTGCTAGTTTCTCTTCTGAAATATTTTTTTCTCTGAGTTGTTAGATGTGAAACTTTCTTCAGTATGGTAGATGAGTTTTTGGGCACCCAAATTTGAAACGAATTGTCCTTGATTTCTACTTTTGGTACCCAAATCTACCTGACTCCTTGCATGCTGCATGTAGCATTTTCTTGCCTAGAGGACGACATAGATTGCTTATTCCTTGGTTTCTTTTGTGGGTGACCTCTTTTCCATTCCTCTTTGCTTGGTGCCATTTGGAACTAAGAGTTGTCCTCCTTTAAGTGTGGTGTCCCAGTCTGGTACTGCCTTGTATGTACGCATCCATGAGATTCCAAGAATCATCTTTTCATTCATATGTTCATTTGGTATGCATATAAATTTATGTGGGAATGAAAATCCATATATTATCACATTCAAGTTGACTACTCCCAATGACGGTGTTGGGTTTTTGTTGCATCCTTTGATAGAAGATATTCCTGATGTTAAAGACCGATTCATAGTTTTCTTGTAAGTGAAATAATTGATTGCATTCATTTGAGCTCCAATATCTACTAATACATTTGTGCTATGATTATTCAATTGTACCGTGATGCGAAGGTCAACTCCATCCAACCATTCATCATCCGTTGACACTGCATCGTTCTGTGATTCCCATTCATCTGGTTCCAAAGTGTTGATGGGAATAGGTGGTTGTTGATTTCTAAAAGCAGCTTTCCTCTTGAGTACTCAAAGTCGAGATTAATTATGAGCTTCATCAATAACCTGCTATCCGTTAATGTTTCTCTGCTTTGCTTCATGCATTTTCTCTAGCAAATAATTGGTTAGTGAAAAATGGTACTCCTTTAAGCGGCATCCACTCATCCAGTTAGAAATTGGTTCACCATCTAGAGTGGAAAACTTAACTGCTCCACTTGGAGATACATCTTCAATGATAAACGGTCCATTTTACTTTTTCTTGAACTTGAGAATGTGTTGCTTAAGGGAATAAACTAAAACTAGGTCTCCATTTTTGAAGATTTTTGTGACTAGATGTGAATCAACATAAAGTCATTCAGCAGATACTCAATTACCTCATTGAGGAAATGAGTTTCCCTATCACTAACAATTTCTATTGGAAGTCCATATCTTATAAATACAATCTCATACAAGAATGCGGTTGTGGTTCTAGCATCATTCTTCTTGGTTGCCTTAGCCTCTGCCCACTTGGTCAAATAGTCCATAGCTACAATGATATATTGAGATTGAGTTCTGTAAGTAGGTGGGTGTATTGGACCTACAAAATATATGTACCATAATGCAAAAGCTTTAGCCCCCATCATTGGTCTTAACACTAGTCCCGTAAAAAATCAGCCACTTTTGTGGCTTTTTGAGACTTTTGTGAAAACTTTCTCAACACTATGCTAGTTATCTAAATAGAAAATGGTTTTAGGGAATTATGACCAATACTCGATATCACTTGTAAAAAATAGTACCAAGCTAATTAAAGGTCTAAAGGTGTCTTTCCATTGCCATCTTTTACAACTAATTTGTGCGGATAGACAAATTTTTTCTATTTTTTTCTGAAAGTAAATCAAATCATTGTTAAGCAGGCCCAAACTTCTTTGAAAAATCCCTCAATAGGTGTGAGGTCCCCACCCCGCCGTCTCAAACGGCGGATCTGATGGTAAACCAGGTGGCCACTAGATCTATAGCGGAAGCAAACAAAGTGGTTCAGGGTTCATCTAGTGGACGATCTCTCATCACAAAGTGAATCGAGCTCGAGCCTACTAGCAACGAGATCTAGCTCCACCTCGCAGGGAAGCATAATGAACCTATCTAGCAATCCTAAGACCCACCTTCCAAGAAGAGAGAAATCCCGAGTGCCTTTTTCCCCATGTTTCAGAGGCACGTACACTTGAGACTTTGCCGCTCTAGGGGCAATAAGTATTACTAGTGTCGATTTAAACACTATGGGAACAGAGAGTTCCCGACCAATTGGGACCACCCTTCTCATAGGCATTGGCAACCTAAGCCAAGCCCCCACTTTCCATCCCCACACTCACACTTCCTTGTGTGTCCTAATTACTACCACAATGGTTGTTCAACATAAAAAAATTCCTTGATTAGATTCCAAATCACAATATTCGTTAAGACAGCCCTTCAACCAGTATTGCAAAGCGGCACCAAGATAGAAACTCTAGTAAAAATTCTACTCAAACTTATTCATTGAAATTCCAATGTTCTGGAGGTACAACATCCCCCCTCCAACGAGAGTTTACTCCTCCCGTTGTCGCCTAGCTGCCCATACAACTAGGTATGTCCACCGCATAGAAAACACGACATGGACATTCCCACCGCATAGAAAGCAAGACGTGGGTTCCCACCGCATAGAAAGCAAGTCGTGGGTAAAGGCCCTAAGCTAGTAACAGTAGCTACTGCAAAATCGTCACGAGCCACCCCCTGTGATCAATAGGGGGATCAGGACTAATTCAACATTGGAAATAGAATGAACATGCCGAGATAAATTTTCCCTAGTAGACATTTCCTATTGCAAACAATATATCCATCATTCATTCTTTCCTACTTAGAATTTAGTATACAATTGAAATCAAATGCCGAGGTTTCCGTCGGATTTCTCCAACATGTTTAGGGATATGTTCTTCCTAACTTATTGTATACAATGTTAAATTAAACAACTTGAATAAAATTGTGACCTACCTCCTCCATTTCTTGGTCAATAGCCCGTGAGATGGCCAGTACTTGGTCGTCCATGGGAGCTTTTCCTTTTCCATTCACATTGCTCGTTCCTGCCTCGCAGTCGTGGGCACCACCGAAGCGAGTTCTCTTTACCAGGGCCATTTTATACTCACTACTTAATTGACAAACTTGGAGAAAAGAACGTGATTAGGGGCTGAAATCTACTCAAATTTCTGATCCAATGGAGTTCTCAAGACGAGAATCGGGCAGCACTTCCCTCCTTTGCTTCTTCTCCAAAAACTATGTGTGCCGGCAACACCTTTCCAAGGTGTGTGTGTAAGTGTGTGTGTGTGTGTTTGTGATCACTCTCTTAAATAGGCTCCTCCAAGCTGAAAATCGACCAGGCTTGCTATTTGCATCTGATTGAGCACTCACATCATGCATGGCAAGTCTAGTTACCCCCCTACCAAGTGTCCAGTTAGCTAGTCTAACTGGCTCACACACTCACTCTCAAGCTTGGAAACTTTCCCACAACTCCCAGAAACAAGAGGGCACCCCCTAGCTGCTAAAGCAGGCTCTGAGTGGCCTGGGACCTGTTCCCACACAGCCTTGAGCCCCGGTGCCTCCCCGCACAACTTTAGGAAAAATTGGTTTTAGGCTAAAACAGGCCATACGAGTCGGAATTTAATGCCGTAAATTTCTATACTAAGCTCTAACTAAGGTGTACTGGTCCGAGTACCTGCCATATTTAGCAACCATCGGGGTCTAAAAATGCATTTTTTTCAAATTCGAGGTACGGGTGCAATTTTTCGAGACGGTCGAAACTAGACGGGTCAGGTGACCAAAAACTTACTATTTTTGGAAATTTTTCACAAAAATTATTTTAATTCATATTTCGAAGCTTTAAAACATTCTAAACATCATGGCACTGACAGAATTTGGAAAAATGCTAAAAATAGTAACTTTTTCCATTATGTTTATTCCATGGTACAATGGTGCTCTTTTTGGGTTGGGTCAGAGACCTTACAACCTCCCCAACGTGAAGAATTTGAGATGTCCTCATCTCAAGAATGTGTTTGGGTAATCTTTGATGAGCGTTGGTTCGTCCTCCCAAGTTGCATCTTCTTCAGGGTAATCCTTCCACTTTACTAGATGCTCCGTGATAGTTCTGTTGCATAAATTCCTTTCCCTTGTTTCAAGTACATAGTCAGGTTGAAGCTCGAGAACTCCTTGTGCTGGGATGACTATCTGATTTGAGTCCAAGAATTGATCAGGATTAGGGATATAGGGTTTGAGTAAGCTGACGTGGAATACATCATGAACCTTCAAGTTTGCAGGTAACTTTAGCTTGTAGGCCTGGTCACTCACAACTTTAACGATCTCGAATGGTCCACAATACCTTGGGATTAGCTTCTTGTATCTGCCTAGAGAAAGTTGCTTTTCTTTGGTCGGACTCGTAGAAAAACCTTATCTCCTTCTTTGAAAGTCCTTTCCGATCGGTTCTTATCTGCATAGTGCTTCTATTTATCCTGAGTTGCCTGAATGTCCCGGCGAATAGCTCTAGTCTGAGCTTCCATATCTTCTAACATCTTTCTAGAGGCTTCCACCTTGATGGTTCGATATGAGAAGTTCAGTGGTGCTAAACAGTCCTGTCCATAAAGAACTTTGAAGGGTGACATTCCAATGCTTCTGTGTTCGGAAGAATTATAAGCATATTCTACCAAAGGAAGATATTGTAACCACTTCTTTGGCTCTTGCGAACAATAGGCCCTGAGAATGTCCTCAATGACTTGATTTACTCTTTCAGTCTGCCCATCTGTCTGTGGATGATATGTTGTACTACAGGCTAATTGTGACCCAATAGAATGGAAAAGAGAAGTCCAAAATTTTGATGTAAACTTGGCATCTCTATCACTGAAGATACGCTTGGGTAAACCATGTAACCTAAAAATCTCCTTGATGAATACCTGGCTAATATCGAAAGCAGTAAAGGTTGTCTTTATGGATATTAGATGAGCCACTTTTGTGAGCATATCAACAACCATGAAAACAGAGTCATAACCTCCTGTAGAAGGTAATCATGTAACGAAGTCCATACTGATACATTCCCATTTCATCTGGGGTATGTGAAGAGGTTGAAGTTGCCCTGGTAACTTGATTCTTTCGGCTTTTATTTGCTGACAAGAAAGACATTGCCTCACATAGCGATGTATGTCTCCTTTCATTCCATACCAAAAATAACTCCTCCTGATAGCATGAAGGGTTTTAGCATAACCTGGATGTCCAGATGTAGGGCTATCGTGTGCTTCATACAGAATAGCCTTCTTTAAAGCTGGGTCTCTGGGTACAAAGAGTCTATGTCTGTAGTAAAGACATCCTCCCATAAAAGAGTAATCTTTAGCTTCAGGCATCTTATTCTGCTGGACTAACGATACTATATGCTGGTATTCTGGATCTACCAAAGATGCTTCTTTGATTCTGTCCCAGATAGGGTTATTTCAAATAGAGATAGCTTCGAGAAAAGATTTTCGGCTAAGTCCATCTGCAACTGCATTCTCCTTCCCTGGTCTATATTTTATGTCAAGGTCATATTCTTGTAAAAGCTCTATCCATTGTCGTTGTCGCATATTGAGAATAGGTTGAGTAAAAATCCATTTTAAGCTCTTGTGGTCTATAACTAGCTAAAACTTGCGCCCGAGAAGATAATGTCTCCATAACTTCAGAGCATGTATAACCGCTAAAAGTTCCAATTCATGAGTAGGATAATTCTTCTCATGATCCCTCAGCTTTCGCGAAGTATAAGCCACCAGTCTTCCTTTTTGAGTAAGAACTCCACCTAAAGCAAATTTGCTAGCATTTGTTGCTACTTCAAATTCCTTATTGAAATCTGGAAGCTTTAAGCTAGGAGCTGAGACAAAAAGTTCTTTTATCTTAGCAAAACTCGACTCGTGCTCGGTCTTCCATTCAATCCTCATCCCTTTCTTCAAGAGTTCCGTCAAAGGTGCAGCAATACATGCATAGTCCTTGACAAAAATCCTGTACCATCTCGTTATCGCAAGAAATCCTCTTACTTCGCTGGCGGTGGATGGTTGAGGCCAATCAACGATATCCTTGACTTTATTTGGATCCACTAAAATCCCTTCAGCCGATATGACAAATCCAAGATAATTGACCTTAGGTGAGCAAAAGGTACACTTGACTGCTTTAGCGTAAAGTTGGTGTTCTCGAAGAAGATCAAGTACTTTGCGAACATGTTCTCCATGATCTGCCTCGTCTTAGAATAGATCAGAATGTCATCAAAGAAAACCAAGACAAAATCATCCAGATAAGGTCTGAAAATATCCTGCATAAGTCGATTGAAGCTTGCAGGAGCATTTGTTAGACCAAAAGACATTACTGTGAATTCGTAGTGTCCATACCTAGTGTTGAAAGCTGTCTTTGGAATATCTGATTCCTTGATCCTGATTTGGTAATATCCTGACCTTAGATCAATCTTTGTAAACATTTTGGCACCGTGGATCCTGTCCAAGAGTTCATCAATCCTTGGAATTGGATACTTGTTTTTTACAGTTACCAGGTTCAGTCCACGGTAATCTATGCATAGCCTTAAGGTTCCGTCCTTCTTCTTCTGAAAAAGAACTGGTGCACCCCAAGGAGAAGTACTAGGCCGAATGAATCCTTGTTCAATGAGTTGCCTAAGTTGTTCCTTGAGTTTGATGGCCTCTGGAAGTGACATTTTATAAGGTCTTTTTCAGATAGGCTCACATCCAAGGATAGTCTCAATCTCATGATCTACCTCTCTATGTGGCGGAAGATTCGTAAGGTCTTCAGGGAATACATCATCATACTCCCTCAACCAATTTGGTCGAAGTGAGGTATCTGATTGGTCCACCTTGTTGAGCTTTACTGCATAAATTTTCTGCCCCTTTCTTACTCCCTTCAAGAGTCTGCTGGCCTTAACTAGAGTAGCCCTAGGTCTCCCATTTTCCCCCTGGATTAAGGCTTCATTACCCAAGTTATCTGTAAAGGTAAAGTTCCCTTGTGCACAATGGATGTGGGCCTTAATTTGCTTTAACCAGTCCATCGCTAGTATCCCATCAAAGAATCCTAAGGGTAGGGTTCAAAATTGGGCAGAAGTTGGGTGTCCCCCTAAATCAAAGTCGATTTTTCCTGCAGAATGTTGAGATACTACTTCCTTGCAGTTTGCTAACTCTACAACTAGCTTACTTGTTGGATACTTATCTAGATTTAGCTTCCTCATGCATCTGGGTGAAAGAAATGAAAGAGTGCTACCACAATCTATAAGGAAGTTAACTTGCTCACCTTTGAGAGATCTTGGTGTACGAATGACTGCGTATTGCTCGCAACCATTGGGGTTGTCAATTGCAGCATGCAGGGTTTCTCTCTCCACTTCTTCATCACCCACAGTTGGTTGTACCACTGCGGCATTCACTCTGGCGGTAGCTCCACATTCTCGCCCTCTGTTCATCCTTCCACGTCCTCCTCTTCCATTAGATTGGCCACGTCCATGGACATTCAAGGGTATGGCATTAGCACTGGTTGCCTGAGTGTTCCTGGGGCACTTGGATATGTAATTTCCAAACTCGCCGCAACCATAGCATCGAACATCTGGGAACTCCATGGTTGTGGTGGTAGCCACAATAGGGTGCTGGTCATATGCTTGGTGGGTTGGTCTGTTATTCCAAACATTTGTCCTTGCCCTCTTTGCCCAATGATTCCTCCTATTTTGATTAACTTTTTGTACTTCAAGAGCTAAAGGTTTGGCCCTCAGCAAATCATCCTATAGTGTTGTCGGTCTCAGAGCTTACAACAGAGTATTCAAAGGGTTGATTAGCCCTTGGTAGAACCTCGCTACCTAGTGTTCCAAGGTCATCTTAGGAGCATATCTCCAAAGAGTGACAAACTTTGCATAATATTCTTCGACAGATGAAGCCAGCTGCCAAAGTGAAAAGAACTCGTTCATCTTCAATGTTTTATAGGCGGGTGGTAAGTAACGTCCCATTATTGCATCTTTGATGTCATCCCAAGATTGGGAAGATCCCTTAATATCCAAGTCCCTGCAATGTTGCTTCCACCATATCTTGGCATCGCCAGACAAGTGGAACATCGCAACCATGGTTTGATTCACAGGCTGGGTTCCCGCAGCTTCAAAGTAGTCGTCCATCGCTTCCATCCACACTTCCGCATCTCTCTCCACATTTGCCCCCTCGCCCTTAAATATCGGAGGTTGGGCTTGTTTGAGGAGGAGCTTCTTCTCTTGCGCTGCCGAGTAGAGAGCAGCAGGCGGTGCCTACATGCGTTGCATGAGATTCTTGATACCATTACTTGGATTTCAAACAGACACGAGACTTAAATAAAGTTCAAGATCCCACTTTATCAAGAGACAGAGATTCAGAGATAAAAATACTTTATTGATGAAAATTTATTAGAATCGAAACCCCTTAAGGTTTATGATAGTTCGCGATCACTTTATTACATGGATTTTTGGATTGCGTATAAGATACGCCTAGCAGATTGTGTTTACATGATACTCTACTTTATTTGTGAAGTAGTTTCTATACTCATCCTTACAAAAAGGCAAAATCTGTCGTATCAGCACCGCATACACCGCAAACTATTGTAACTAGTGGCGACAAGTTTTGCCTTTGCATTGAAGACCATACGGAAACTCTGAAGCGCGGAAGAAGAAACTGAATAAATTCTTTTGTTCCTAGACGAACCACAACTCGACAAGTACCCATCCAAAATGTTTGCAAATCCTCGTAGGTATCTGCTATACCTAGAGGCACGCGCATCAGCAGCAATCCATTGATGTCCAAGATAATCAACCTCTGTAAAAGTTGACAAGTACATATAAGTAGTTAGAAACTGAACATATTTTTCCATACTTTAATAGACATTACCGGAACAACCATATCTACAGGTAGCAAGGGTCCATACTGGGTCTCTATAGTGTTGTTGTCGTTGTTGCTATCCTCTACTTTAGCTTCATCATCGTAGTCATCGTTCTCATCTTGATCAAGGGTATCCCCCATGGCTCTTTCTGCCTCTTCCAGGGTTTCCTCCAATGTCTTTTCCTCTCCCTCCGTTGGCAAGCTTGCATCATCCATATCCTTTTGGGGCTCCTACATTGGCTGGATTGCCTCATCCATAGGCCTTCTTTCCTCATCCATCCTTGCCTCATCCAGGGTTTCCTCCATGGCCTTTTTTGGCTCCTCCACTGGCCTACTTGCCTCTTTCATTGTCTCCTCCATAAGCCCCTCTGCTTGTACACTAGCACCTTGCATAGCCTCGTTTGGCCTTTCTGCATCCTCGGCCCTTTCATCTTTGGCTGGTATGACCCACTCGGCCCGTTGTGGTTCCACTGTATTTGATGCAGGGGCTTCTGGTGGTGGCTCATCACGTATTGTCATATCAATTGTGCGATCATCCAAGCAGCTATCTTCAGCTTCTCTGGGGCTCGACATAGTGAGCAGGTGTTGTATTAGACTTGCCCGATATCTTTGCAAATAATCATATGTGTAGTTTTTCACAGCACTCTACAAAATTGAAAGACCACATGGTGAGAAGTCTTATATAAAGAAAACCAAAACTGACTCAATGCATTACCAAATGGTTACCTTAGTAATGAAAGGTTTTAATGCAAAGTAGCTTTGCAGGTCATATCCTGCATGGAGAAGACATCTCCAGCCGCAAGAAGTTGCATCGGTTTGATTTGGTACAGGCACATCTTTGATTGGGGCCTTGTATAGTTCGTACCTTCCACATGGCTTGCCATAAGCTAGCAATAATCTCTTTATACAATTGCATATAAGAGTATCAGAATGTTAGCTTGAGGCTTTCAAATTTACATGGATATCCATAAGAAACACTTTCTGATACATAACACTTACAACCTAATTTCATGGTGGGCTCCTTTTATTGAATTGAACACCCACACTGATGGCTGCTCAACATCAAGGCATATGAGACTCCAGTCATGGTTGTTCTCATAAGGAAATATGATGACAGTTACTTCCAGCATAGCACAGTGGAGAAACCAACTCTTGAATGTGCTAGATGGAATGTTCTTCTGTCTAATAATCACAGACATTTGTGGATCAAGAAGAAACACCTCCCTGTGGGTGTGCGGTGGAAGCTGAATTTTGATCAAACTATAGGGAGTGCACTTGATTTAGTACACCTATCATTTGAGTTTTCAAAGTTAGAAAAATATTAAAACTTACTAAAGACAAATGTAGATAATTGTATCTAATATCTGAGCATCTGGATCCAGCAATATATTAATGTCCACTGTATCCAGAGCCAGCTTGCTGGCACCATCTATAAATGGTATCTCTGCAAGCAAACCATCCTTGATTGAAAGTAGAGTATCTTTGTTGCTTGCATCTATGGATCGGGTCACATTGCATTCTCTTTCCCTCTAGGAGTCCACTACTACTTTTGTTTTCTCCTTAAGTTCTGCTTCCCTTATGTCTTCTGTTTGGCGAGCAACCACCTCTGCCCTTGCCCTTGTATTAACATCATGTGTGACATCTACAACTGTGACTTGTGGCAATAGCTCAGGGGGGTATAGCAAAATTTCCCTCATTTTCTTATCCCTGCAATCATTGGGTACTAGAAGTTTGTCCTACCTCCACCTTACCCTTTTTAGTGTCTCACTGTCTTTGTCCATTACAGTCACCCTATGGGCATGGGCTGCTACAATGGTCATGTCACTGAAGTACTCAAGCAGGAAGTCCTCTGCTGCTTCCTATAGAGCCATCAATGCAACCACTTTTCACCTTTTATGTGCCCCAGGTAGCTGCATCACAAATGGACCTCACCATCCTCTGGAAGGGCAGCTTTGGTATGCACAAATCAACACATTTCTGTGCCTTCCTGAGTTCTCTGAAAAGTCCCATGTAGCTCTGTAAATTTTTATTCCTTGGACCTTTCAAAATTTTACTTGGTTTTCCAGGTCTCTTCTTTGGGGTTGCAGATCTGCTACTTGCCTTAGCTGCTTACCCTGGTCCCTTGCCCGCCTTTCTTGCAGTGGCCTTTGTTCTAGCCATTCCACTATATACAAATAGAAGAGTCTCTCTCTCTCTCTCTCTCTCTCTCTCTCTCTCTCTCTCTCTCTCTCCCCCCCCCAAAAAAAAACTATCCCTGTCTCTCAACAAACCTTATCCCATTACTAACGCACGCGTGAAAGAATTTTTTGACCATAAAATACACCTCTGCGTGCCGTTAGTGAAAAGGAAAGAGAAAAGAGAGAGAAGACTCTCTCTCTCTCTCTCTCTCTCCCCTTCCCCCCTATCTCCACCTATTTCTCCCTCTATCTATAACACAGACACACAGACTCTCTCTCTCTGTGAAAACCAACCATAAGGAGAAGCCATGCATTGTGTACAACAATGAGACACTTGAATTTGTTGAGAGCTTTAAGTACCTTGGCCTTGAGGTTCCATCCAATCACAAGTGGCATGAATGTGCTATGCGTCGTTTGGAAGCGGGAAAGAGAGCATATTATGCATTTGAGAACATGTGTAATGCGGGAAGCATCAAGTGTTGGGTTCTCAAGAAGTATCTTTTTGATGCATTGGTGACACTGGTTCTTCTTTATGGAGTTGAAGTGTGGGGCGGGAGCATCTCAAAGTCTACTTGGAAAGAGTTTGAGAATGTCCAAAAGCGTTTTCTTACAAACTTTCTCCAAGTTAAGACACAAACACCATATATGCTCCTACTTATTGAGTCGGGATCTCTTCCAATTGAGGTTATGGGCATGGAAAGGGTTGTGGAGTACATGATAAAGATGCGTCAAAAGCCCTCACATCGACTTCCTACAATTGCATGGGAAGCAAGCAAAAAAGTTCAAAAGACGCATAAAAGCAAGATCTTGAGCACGGGATGGATGCAAGACATAAAGAAGTGGTTTGGGAGATGGGATGCATTACACTTGCTACATGATGCTTCAATTGACTCTCAAGTGAATGAAGCTTTTCTACAACGCCAATGTATTACGGCTTGGGAGAAATCCGGTGGGTCACGCTTCATACATTACACCACCTATATTGCCCCCAACTACAAAACCATGTTCTTCGCTGAGAGAGGAAACCGTACTCACACTTACATGCTTGAGCCTATTCCCTTGTCCGCGATACGCACTACTACAGCGATTCGGCTTAGCTCCCATTTCCTTCGATGCGAGATAGGGCGTTGGGGCAATGGAGAAGAGTCAAATCGATTCGGCACATTATGCTCACTGCAAGTTCGAGAGTCTGATTACCACACACTACTAGAGTGCTCAGCTTTTGGTCACATCCGAACTTGCTTCTCTCACATTTTCAGCCATAACTTAGACCTACACACTTTCCTCTCCCAACCAAAGTGTGGGCTCTCCATTGCGACTCTCATCACTACAATTTTGGAGCATCGAGAGTCACTCATCAGCCATACACATACTACATCACATGTAACTTTGGTCCCATAGGTCATATTTGACCTCCGAGGACGATAATAAAATCTATCTATCTCTCTCTCTCCAAAGCAGACCAAAATACACAAACACACACACACACACTCCCTGTCTCTCACTCATTCTCCTTGCCTCTCCACAGTACTAAAGGCACGTGTAGAGACATCCCAAGAGTAGTTGGCTGTCTGTGCGCGCCTTTAGTAGAGAGAGAGAGAGAGAGAGAGGTTCTGTGTGTGAGTGAGTGTGTGCGTGTGTGTGTTGTGTGTGTGTGTCTGTGTGTGTGTAAGAGAGAGAGATATGAAATTTCCTGTGACAGAGAAAGAGAGAGAGAAAGAAACAGAGAGAGAGAGAGAGAGAGACCTTTGAGAAAGAGAGAGGGTGATAGAGAGAGAGAGAGAGGCACAGGGAGACCTTTTAGAAAGACAGAGAGAGAGAGAGAGGGCCAAACCTTGGTAGGAGATGCCAAACCGACTCTCTTTTTCACGTTCACTCTGTCGCAGACGCAGACACACGCTTAGTTTCTCTTTCTCTCACTCTCTTTGACTCTCTCGGTGTCTCTCTTTCTCTCTCATACCTTTTAGGTGTCACGTACTAACGTATCCGGCCGCATTAAATGACCGAACGTGCCGCATCATGCACATCTAGATTCTATTCTAATCAACGTGTGGGGCACCGCCGCGTGTTACCGTTATACGTGGCTCGAGGGAGAGAGAGAGAGAGAGAGAGAGAGAGAGAGAGAGAGAGAGAGAGAGAGAGAGAGAGAGAGAGAGAGAGAGAGATAGATAGATAGATAGATAGATAGATAGTTCTATTATCGTCCTGGGAGGTCAAATATGACCTATGGGACCAAATGAACATGTCACGTGGTGTGGGTGGAGTTCATAAGTGACTCTCGATGCTCAAAAATGGCTGAAATGAGCGTCGCAATAGAGAGTCCACATCGTGGTTGGGAGAGGAAGGTATGTAGGGAGAGCTCATGGTTGAATATATGGGGAAAAGAGGACCTAATGTGGTCAAAAGCTGAGCACTCAAGTAGTGTGTGGTACTCACTCTCTCGCACTTGACGAGGGCATAAGGTGCAAAGTCGATGACACTCCTCGCCAGTGCCCCAACGTCCTGTCTCGCAGCGTAGAGAATGGGAGCTAAGACGAATGGAGGCAATGGTGTGGATCGCACTCAACGGGATGGGCTCAAGGATGTAGGAATGGGTTCGGTTACCTCGTTCCGAGAAGAAGAGAGATTTGTAGTTTGGGGCAACGTGTGTGGTGTAATGGCTGAAGCGAGAACCTCCGGATTTCTCCCAAGCCATGATACATTGGCGTTGTAAGAAGGCCTCATTAACTTGGGAGTCGATCGACGCATCCTTGACCAAGTGACATGCATCCCATCTTCCAAACCATTTTTTGATATCAAGCATCCACCCCGAACTTAGTATTTTATTCTTGCATGTCTTTTGAACCTTTTGACTTGCTTCATATGCGATTCTAGGAAGTCGATGCAAAAGGCTAAGTTGTGTCTTACGCATGTACTCCACAACCCTTTCCATGCCCAAGACCTCAATGGGAAGCGATCCGGACTCAAGAAGTAAGAGCATGTAGGGTGTTTGTGTCTTGACTTGGAGAAAGTTGGTGAGAAAATGCTTTTGAACATTCTCAAACTCTTTCCAAGTAGACTTCCCGATGCTTCCACCCCACACCTCCACTCCATAAAGAAGCACCGGTGTCACCAATGTGTCAAAGAGGTACTTTTTGAGAGCCCAACACTTGATCTCTCCTGCATTGCACATGTTCTCAAATGCATAATAAGCCCTCTTTCCGGCTTCCAAGCGACGCATTGCACAATCCTTCCATTTATGATTGGATGGAACCTCAAGGCCAAGGTACTTGAAGTGATCTACCACTTCAAGTTTCTCATTGTTGTATACAATGCATGGATTTTCATCATTGAGGGTTTTTACAAGCATAAACTTGGTTTTGGATCCATTCACGATCAGCCCGCTATGTAGGCAAAAGCGTTCCAAGACACTCATAAGCTTTTGTGCATCTTCTAAGGTATGTGCCAAGAGCACTACATCATCGGCATAAAGCAAAAGCATGATCACCGCATTTCCAATCTTAACCTCTTCTATGCCTTCTTGCTGCATAAAGTCAAGAACCATGCATTCCAATTCATCAATGAGTAGCCCAAAGAGGGTTGGGGAAAGTGGGCATCCTTGTTTGACACCAATAGTGCTTGCAAAAAATTCTGAAATTCCATCTCCCATACGTAATCGACATATCACTTTTTGGTAGATGCGAAAGACTGCATGCATAAATTCTCTCGGCACTTGAAGGCTTTGCATACGTCTCCAAAGATTTCCTCGCGGTACCATGTCAAAAGCTTTCTTGAAATCCACAAAGCAACAATACAACTTTTTTCCTTTCAATCGAGACGCTTCCATAAGAACTCGAAGAGTGACAAGGTGATCAATAGTGCTATGATGCTTTCGAAAACCTGCTTGGCCAAGCGCACGTTTGCCATTCTTTTCAGCCCATTCACTTATCTTCATCTCCATGATACATCCAAATAACTTTGCCATCAAAGAACCAACCATTATAGTGCGATAGTTGTTCACATTGTTCACATCTCCTCCTTTGTGCAAGGGTTTGATCCAATTTGCACTCCAATCATGAGGCATGCCATACTGAAGTGCAAGGTTAAACATATCGCATATCCAATATCGTGTTTTCTTGCTTGTCCATTTAATCATTTCAGCCTTGACACCTTGAAGGTCACCTGCCTTGCGAGTAGCAAGTTTCTCAAGCGCGCGGCATACATCTTCAATGGTAAAGAAGGGAGACATAAATGGAAGGGAGCTACAACCCTCCATCTTATCAACATTGGGTTGCTCATAGAGGTTCTTACAATGCATATACATATCCTCAAGAGTCAAGTCACCAAAGCTCTCAACGCGCTTGCCTTTTAGATTTTGCCAAAACTTGCCACATGCATGTGCTTTCTCTTGTGCTAAAAGAAGTTGTTTTTCGACTTCCCACCTTCTCCTCTTCTTTTGAACAAGTGCTTTGTATGTGTGTGAACATTCCAAGTAAACTTCCTTGTCTTTGATTGCATCCAATCTTAGCAAGTGTTTTCGGGCTTGACTACATTCCATGTCAAACCATTTCTTCTTGGTGCTACCCTTCTTAGACCTTTTGCAAGACATGTGTTTCGCCGAAAAGCATTCCTTCGCACAAGAGAAAATTACTTCTTTGAAAACTTTCCACTTGCATTCTAATGTTGGGCTCCCTTGATGCTCTATCATGCTTAACATTTGGTCCACCATATCAGCATATATAAGTGCTCGTTTGAAGTCTAGACGTAGGTACAAATGATTCACATCATGATTGGAGGCTACATGCTCGGGCCGTTTACCACACTTGAGGTCAATACATAACATCCTATGATCCGATTCCGGATTCCATTCACCAAGTGTAAAGCTTTGTATGCATTCTAGAGTGGCTTCTGAGAACAACATATAGTCAATCACGCTAGCACCATTGTGCTTTCTACATGTAAAGTCATTGGTGCCTTGCCATAGAGATACACCATTTGCAATGAGCATTCCGGTACTATTGCACATATGTAGAAGTGACTTTCCATAGTGATCCACTTCGTTTGCATCATTAGAACTTCGATTATACATGTATGAGTCATCCACTCTTCTTGATACATGCGGCATGTCGACTTGTTGTGTGTCGTGTTGTAACATATTTGTGCGAGCATTCATGTCTCCAAAAACAATGACTTCACCTTGATCCTTGTAATGAGCAATGTCTTCCTCTAGTTCAACAAAGGGCTGATCTCTATCCATATTCAAGCGAGCATAAAAGTTGGATTCATAGTGAGGAATGTAGCAGCCGGCCACAAACATGACTTGACCATTTGGTGGGCTGATTTTCAGCCATAAGTAGCGTTTATACTTATCTTCTTTGACAATGGAAACATCTTTCAAACCCTTTTTGGTCATACATGCTACGCCTCCTTGGCCTCTTCGTTGCTTTGCATTTTTGGCCCACATCAAAGAATGTACATCGTATTTGTCAAATCCAAGAATTCGTTGCGCATCATGCTCCCATGTTTCGACAAGAAGTATCACATCGGAATCATTGGTAAGCTCATCAATGCCAATTCCCGCATTCCATGGATACCCGTTACAATTCCAAAAGCTTATTCGCAAGCGTGAGTTGGTCTCATAGATCATGTGTCCCTATTTGTTGGGTGGACTTGCATCCTCCTCAAGTGCCTTTTCTTCTTGAGATGATACCTTAACCTTCTTGCTTCTTTCCTCGTATGCTTTGCGACGTACATTTTGTTGCATAAGAGTGCGATCCTCATATACATTACAACCCGTTCCTTTGAGGTAGATCCAACCATTGTCAAGGATGATCTTTCTCTTTACCTCATCAGCCATGGTACATACAATAGGTCTTTCTCCTGAGCGAGGGACTCCTTGTTTTCCAACTCGATGTGCACCATAAGCCATGATTCCTGACATGCCAAAGTGTGTAGCAAAAAACTCTTCAATAGCAACCGCAAGAGATTGGGGTGTTTCCATGCTTTCCTCCTTGATTCCACGAATGACGATGTTCTTTGAGCGTTTTTGTCGTTCTTGCAATTCTTGAGTGTCCACATTCTCTACATTCTTTGCTTGGACAACGGCTTGCGTGATAGGAGATGTAGAAACCACATTATCCTTACATATATCAGCCCATGATTTGGATGCATTTCTCATCTCACATACATCATGTCGTATTGTATCTATCATTTTCTCTTTCAATACATGATCACTCTCAACTTTGCTCAAGCGCTCTTTCACTACATTCATGTCCACAAGAGAGCGTTTACATTCTTGAACTTCATTCTCAAGATGCATCAAGCGTGTTGTTTGCATTTCAAGAACGTTCTTGAGGTGCTCATTCTCCACAACGAGAACTCTTAAAGTACCATTCTCCATTGCAAGTGCGCGCAACTCTTCACCTTGCTTGTTGACGGTTTCTTGTAACGAGATCAAGTAAGCCATGATCATTGCTTCCGTTGTTGTAGATGATGTGGTTGGATTAGCATCCAAATTCCTTGGAGATTTTGCATCATTCTCCATGGCGAGTGTGGCTTTTCCACCCTTGCGAGTTTTGTCTGACATTGCCTTCAAGTCGGCAACAAAAACGCAAAGTTTTGACAGTTTTTTCAGTTCTGAGATGCTGTTACAGCAAAGCCTTCCATTACACAGAAAAATTCTGTCTTTACATCAATGCGTAGAGGGCTTCGTGCTCTTCCATTGAGGCTATAGATCACCTAAATCGGAGTTCGGATGAGCAAGTTATGGTCAAAAGAGTGAACTGCTGTCTACTAGGTCAAAAAACGGCTGTGTGTGTGTGTGGAAACAAACAAACCTATATTGTTGAACACACACACAAACAGACACAGATACACACACACAGACACAAGGGCGCACACAGACACACACACATACTCTCTCTCTCTCTCTCTCTCTCTCTCTCTCTCTATACTAAAGGCGCGCATAGACAACCAAGTACCTTTCTCCAAAAGACACTCATTGAGGGTTTGATTGGTGTCGTCAGAGACAGTCAGATCCATATGTGTAGGTAGCACGTAGAATATTTGCACCACCCTCAATTCTCCTCCCCAACGTATCTTCTTCAAATCGATAGCCAGGCATCCTAGCTTCCGAGCATTGATGTAGTACACCCCTCCTGCAAGTGTCCAATCAAGTCCCCATCCTCTATCAATGCGAAAGGTGCGACCCGCACCATTGCCTCCATTCGTCTTAGCTCCCATTCTCTACGCTGCGAGATAGGACGTTGGGGCACTGGCAAGGAGTCTCATCGACTTTGCACCTTATGCCCTCCTCAAGTGCGAGAGAGTGAGTACCACACACTATTTGAGTGCTCAATTTCGACCACATTAGGTCCTCTTTTCCCCATATATTTAGCCATGAGCTATCCCTACATACCTTCCTCTCCCAACCACGATATGGACTCTCTATTGTGACGCTCATTTCAGCCATTTTGGAGCATCGAGAGTCACTTATGACGTCCACTCACACCATGTGACATGTTCATTTGGTCCCATAGGTCATACTTGACCTCCAAGGACAATAATAGAACTATCTCTCTCTCTCTCTCTCTCTCTCTCTCTCTCTCTCTCTCTGGACCTTCTCTTTCTATCTCTCTCTCCCCCTTTCCCTATTTCTCTTTCTCTTTCTCTCCTTCCATATCTCCCTCTATCTATCCCTATCTCTTTCTCCCCTTCCCTCCCTCCCTCTCCTCTCACTCCTCTCTCTCTCTCTCTCTCAACCAAGATCTGCTGCCTACTCACTCTTCCCTCTTTCCTATCTCTTTCTCCCCTTCCCTCCCTCTCTCTCTCTCTCTCTCTCTCTCTCTCTCTCTCAACCAGTGAAATCCCAACCAAGATCTACTGCCCGCTCACTAATGAGCTCGAATGTGTTTTGCTAACTGACAGTCACGGGCTCTACTACCGTGCCCACGCACCCATTGTTTTGGTATTGTGAGTTTCATTCCTGTCACACTAATGGGACCCATTAACATCCCTGCCCGTCCAGTGTGACCTTGTGGAAATTAAAGAAAAGAAATCGAAGGCATTTACTAAAACAAGCATCAAATAAAAACAGGGGAATCTCTCGAGCACAAGGGCTGTAGCACCACCTTGGAAACCTCTCTTGGGTGCTTCCTTCACACAACAATCATGGCCACTCGGGCCTCATCCCGAGGGAAGCAAACTTTTTCCCAAGTTGTGGCAACACCCCCAAAGATGGACAGTAGCACCACCCACCTTCAAAATGAAATCAAAAGACTCCGCAAGGAGAATGATGAGCTGAAACAAAGATTGGTGGTCAGCGAAGCTAGGCTCACCGCAGTGGAGAACTCCAAGACGGAAGAGAGGGAACAAATGGAAGTCAAGATCAACAACACAAAAGTAGAGGTGGAGACCTCTCTCACCAAGATAGTCAAGAATCAAGTGCAAGAGGTCATCCTCCACAAGGTTAATGATCGTGTAGCATCCACACTACTCGAACAACAATGACAAGATGGTATAGCTCTCAATGTTCTCATTGGGGGGCTCCCAAGCAATTGGCAAGGTGAGGGGGATCTCAATCACAAGTCCTTTGCCCGTATCCAATCAACAACCCACATGAAACAGTGGGATCCAGCCACATCAACTCCATTGCACATGAACATCACACTAACCATGCAATCATCACTTTCAAGTTCGAGGCGGACCGAATCAAACTCCTCGAGCAATTGAGGCTTCTTAAAGACACCAAAATTTGGTTTGCAGAAGACCTCACTCCCACCCAACTCAAGCAGAAGAAGGTATAACTACAAAGGATGCGAGACGCGCGCACTGCAGGAACATGGGCAGTTTACCACGGATGCAAAGCCATTATCTAGGAGTTTCAAACTCCCAAACCAGCTCCCTCCCTATCTACCCCTCCGTAGGTTTTGTTTATTTTACCTTCTCTTTTTGTTCACCCCTCGCTGGACCCTCAATCCATAACTGAGATGTATCTTGACAATGTATTGTTTTCGTGTTTCGGTCCCATAGGTCATATCTGACCTCCGTCGGACGATAATTCAATCTATCTATCTGTCTATCTATCTCTCTCTCCAATCAAAAAATGCAGCCGTTTTTTGACCTAGTAGACAACAAATCACTCTTTTGATCATAATTTCTTCATCCACACTCCGATTTTGGTGACCTATAGCCTCAATTGAAGAGCACAAAGCTCTCTACACATTGATGTAAGGATAGAAATTTTCAGAGTTATGAAAGGAGTTTCTGTAATAGAATTTCCAAAGTGAACATGTTCAAGAAAATTGACTCTCATATTATTTTTACATACAATGTCTTCCGGTACTCGCAAGGGTTCTTCTTCTTCAACAAGGTCCACAAACATTGTGGAAAATGATCCAAGATCTCCTAAGTGTGGAGATAGCAACACAACCACCCAACCAACGACATCGAAAACCATGATCATGGCATACTTGGTATCATTGCAAGAGACGGTAAAGAAACAAAGCGAAGACTTACCAGCACTTGCAATGGAGAATGGCACACTAAGGGTACTTCTCAGGGGGTTCACTATGTGTAAAACTACCATATCACGTGCATTCAAGACATGTTTGAAAAACCCCTTATCTATGAATTTTGTTAAGAATATAATGTACCCTTTTCCTTTAAAATCTGTAAGTTATTTTCAAATAAAAAATAATGCCCTTCTGTATATATATTTATGTAAGCTTCAATAACTTTCAATACCCTTCTGTTGAACTCACTGATAGGTTACATTTTTATTAGGTGACCTCTCCGGGGGGTACTTGTGGTTGAGAATGAGAATCTCAAGGGGACATTTGAGATGCAAACAACACGTTTGATGCAACTTGAAAAGGAAATCAAGGAATGTAAATGCTCTGTTGTGGACTTGAATGCTTTGAAGGAGTGGATGAGCAAAGTAGAGCATGACCATGAATTGAAAGAGGAGAAATTTGACACAATGAGCTAGGATGTATGCAACATGAAAAATGTATGCACAAAAAAGTCTTGGGCTGATGTATGCGGTAGCAAGGTGGTTGCTAATTCCTCACTCATGCAAGATATGGCTCAAACAAAGAATGTTGAGAACGTGGATATGGAGGAGTTGAAGGAACAGGAGCGACGTTCCAAGAATATTGTGATTCGCGGAGACACCTCCTTCTCTTGCCATTGTTATTGAATATTTCTTCAAAACCCACTTTGGCATGTCCAGAGTTATGGTGTATGGAGCACATAGAGTGGGGAAGCAAGGAGCTCCTCGCTCGGGAGAATGGACAATTGTATGCACCATGCCAGATGAGACCAAGCGAAAGATTATCCTTGATAATAGTTGGATATATTTGAAGGATACAAAATGTTTTGTATGTGAAGATTGCACTATTAACCAACAAAATATGCGTCGCAAGGCATATGAGAAAAAGAATAAGAAAAACAAGGAGATCTGTCATGAAGAAAATGTGTCCAAGGAGGAGGCAAGTCCCTCGAGCAAATAGGGATGCATGACCTATGAGACCAAGTTACAATTGAAATTATTCTTTTGTAATTGTAATGGATACCCATGAAATGTGGGGGTTGGCATTGATGAACTAACAAGGAAAGCCGATGTTGTACTTCTTGTTGAAACTTGGGAGCATGATACACAAAGGATTACAAAGGATTAACAGCTTGGAGAATTACAATGTACATTCATTGATGTAGTCAAAGAATCTTAAGCAACGCAGAGGACAAGGAGGGGTAGCATGTGTGATTAAGAAAGGATTGGAAGATTTTGTATCAATTGTGAAAGATGACAAGTACAAACGTTATATATGGCTGAAAATTATGACGCCAAAAAGAGCACCCATTTTTGCAACCGGTTGCTACACTCCTCATCATGATTCTCTCTTTTATGCTTGCATGGATAGAGATCATTTATTTTTCTATTTAGAAGAGGACTTGCTTATTTCAAAGATGAAGGTGATGTTATTGTATTTGGGGATTGTACGCGTATGTCGCACGTGTCAATGCAAGGAACTTGCCGATACAGTGTGTGCAAGCCACAAATGGCTCCAAGCACACAACAAGCCTAAACTAGTAAGCTCAAAGAAGGCGATGGTGTGTCACTCACCTCTCTACGCTTGCTTCGTGGAGGATTCCTCGCCGCGAAGAAGAAGGAGCCGCTGCTTCGCCACGCTCAACCGCTTCACCACCTCCGTCGTGCCTTCGTAATGCTCGATCACCCACTCTCTCTCTCTCTCTCTCTCTCTCTCTCTCACACACACACACACACACACACACACACACACACACACACACACACACACATACACACGCACACAAGGAGGTGAAGAAGAAGAAGATGGAGATGGAGATGGAGCAAGAGCACTCTTCTATTGCACAAATGAGAGAATGAGTGAATTTTAGGTTTCGTTGACTTTTATATGAGCTCGCCCCATTCACACTTGGGCGCCCATGCTTAGCCGACTAATCCCTTGAATGTTCCAGTTAGAGTGCGCCTCTCATCGGTGATCACTCTTACCCTTTTCCTATTGGACCGACAAGCCCGATACCTGACTCTACCAAATAAATAATACAATGTCCGCCATAGGCTACAACGTCCGTCATAGGTAATAGGGTGTCCGTGAGCCGTGAGGGTTAACATGCCCCGCTTCCTGATGTAGATTTCGTCCTCGGAAGCTATTGAGTTGAAGCTTGTTATGTCCATGTTGTAGAGCATCTGGATTTGAATCTGCAAGGCAAAGTCACTGTTTCAGCAAGCGGAATTATATTTCCATAAATCATGAGGGGAATGTAAAGTACATGTGGAAATGAGTAAATGCAAGATTTATGAAATGTTAGACTGCCATTAAGGACAAATAAATCGCACTTTGAGTAAATTAATCAATCAAGAGTTTTGGGCTTATGGGTGAGTCTATCAATTAGTTAGCTATGACTAAGGTTAAAACAACTACTCTAGTACTAGCTAAGCTAAGAAGATTATCTAAATGCAAGATTCCCTAATTATGCTTTTCAGCTTTGATTAGCCAACTAGCTCTCACAACTGCAAACAAAAGCTTGAAATGTTAACTATAAGCTCGATGGAAGTCTTTTAAATGTCATTCAAATTTTCTTTTTCTCTTTTTTACTTTGGTTCACAATCATTTGACGTGTGTGCTTATTTTGTATGTCCGGGGATTTTTGCTTCTCAAGGAAAAGCGCCCACACTGGGAACCTCTAGGGCTCTAGTACCATAGACAATACATGTGAGTGAAATACCAAATCAAGCCAGGATTTCTCTTTCAGCATTAGATTTTTCATTTGTGGCACTTATGTTTTTTACTTCCATTTCCTTTGTATTCTCACTAGTGTTTTTGTTGTTTAAGTGAGCAAGCTTCTCTATGCCTTAAACATTCCTAAGGTCTCAAATACTCAGATAATTTTATCAGCTAGGCCTAGTGGTCAAGTAAATGAGTTAACCTAAAGTCACGGTCTCCTAATCTCAAGGCTCATCCATAAGATTAAACTCTAGTTCCATCAACTTAAGCAAAGACAAATTTATACATCTATAATGGCAGATAACAAACATAACTATTGCACTTAAACAAACCATGAAAAATCATTATTAGCAATTATACATATCCACCAATATGAATCATGGAAAGTAGTACACCTGGAGGTATGGAGTTTCTCATTTCGTCGAAGCAGATGTCCTCAGCCATGTGGATGGAGATCCATATAAGTCCTACCTAACACATCCGAAAAACAAGCACTATACCTCTAGGAGGCATGTCAGTGTGAAAAAATTAAAACTCCTAGAAAAAAAACTCAAAACACAATCCAGACCCCTAACCTACCTATCTGTCATCCCTTTTAGAATCAAGGAAAGAGGATATTATATAAACCGGGCGGCCACCCTAAGGCTAGGCCTCTATCCTCATCATCTAGATAAACAAAATCATTTTCCGTGAGGCCATAGTCTTCCTTGGTCTCTATTATTTCTTCTTCATCATCCTCTGGCGCAAGCGTGTTAATCAAGAACCTCGTGATGCGTGGATACTCATCCTGTGCAAAAGAATAAGCATGTGCCACCGGAGAAACATTCTCTACTGGGTAGGGATCACTAGTTATCCATAGACGTATGAGCCATTCTAACTCCTCAAAATTTTGCTCACGTGCAAGTCTCTCTACCAAATCCCATTCGCAAGAAAGTACAGGGTAGCAGATGTGAAACACTTGAGAAAAAGAAAAAGGGTACCTTTCATAAAAAATAGAAGCGCATGTCTCTAGTGAACTAGCCATCTCTGAGAATACAAATAGATTTGGTTAGGTCTTTAAAACATGAGTTGTTTTTGTGTGTTGCTTGATGTGACATGGTGAATTTAGACTTATGTGTAGGATCTGATAGGGTGCTCTCTCATTGCTAGTCGCTCTTGCTCTTTTAATTTTTTTATTTTTTTTAAAAATCTTTTTTTGTTTGTTTGCTAGAACTAGTATAAGGCTTTATATATACATTCCCTAGGATTGGAGATTGAGAGGTCAGGGAGGAAGGTTGAGAGGAAAGCAAGTGAATGATGGATGTCAGCAAACACTCCCCCCTTCCTTGGGTAGATCATACCTTTTGGAATGATGTCGTCACCTTTTGAAAACCAATTGTTCCAAGTTGTTATGGCTGAAGGCTTTAACCAATAGTTTTCGACCGCTCTATGCGTTTCATCTAGTTGCAAGGGTGGTAAGGTACTCTCCCATGATTTTATTTGCAACATCGTTGTAGGTGGTGAACTTACAACGGGAGGTGTATGTTGGGGTATAGGCGCCTGTGCCTTGCCCGGCCGCCCAAAGTCTGGGCACCCACTGACTTGTATACCTTATACATAGCATAAGTGTATAGGGGGCTGCTCACTCTTTGAGTCTCCCCACCCACATTGTGTGTCGTGTCTCCTTCTCTCTCTCTCACTCTTCGTCTGTGGTGCTCCCCGATCCCCTTCAATTGGTATCAGAGCTATGGTGACCGAGGAGAGCACGACGGCTTTGAGAGCTTCGAGGCGATAGCTCACTCACTCTCGACGGTAAAGAGATTAAGAAAGCAGAAGACTTGCTGTGAGAATGCAATGGGATCTTGTGAGCTCAGTTGGGAGTGATGTATGCTCTTGTGGAAGTTCAGAAAGGAGTGTGGAAGATTGTGTGTAAGTGAAGGTGCTGCCCTAAAACTGTGTGCGCAGCAGCATTATTTTCAGATTCGTTTTTCTCCTTGTAGAATGCAGATTTGAGAATTCTGTCCACGAAGCCCATCCGTTTCGACGTGGTCTACAACTTTGCAGAAGAAACTTTTTGCAAATTCCTCACCGTTTTGCTGATATTCAGCTCAGACTGACTGTATACAGAAATTCCAGATTTTCTGTAGTCGCATTGTGTGCGAGTTTGATGCACTTTTGGAAGCACGGGAGATGCTTGAAGTTGAGTGCATAAATTCTGAGTTGAAGATGCAATTGTAGCTTGTGTTAAGCTTGTGGTTTGAGGGTTTTTTGGTAGACTTGGGCAACGAAGTACGGAGGCGTTTACACACCACCGAAGCGGTCTCTTGAGAGACGCAGTTTCTTGGAGCACACAGGTGGAGCTTCTTTCATTGATTTTCACAGGATACTTTGGCAGTGATTTTGTGCTTGGATTCATGGTCTTTGCGGATGGTTTGCATATGGTTATGGCGCATGGTTGATGCCCATTATACATGCATTTTGACGAGCACTTTCAAGTGCCGGTGAGCTCTCTTGAGAGCATTGTTTTCGCATTGAATAAGTTTCCGGATTGCAAATATTTTGGCGCTTTCTTATGCGCGGTCACTCCGTTGATGTATGTTGAGTGTGGATTGCCATTGTATGTGAAAATGTGGAGCCATTTTGGCATTTCTACTCATTGGCATTGAGTAGTGTTATGGTTTATGGTAGAGATTGTACTTGAGTTTTTTGCTCAGTTTTGAGGGGAAATTCTGTCGGATTTTTCCCAGATTCTCGCCATAGTTTGTGATCGAGTGTTTACTCTCACTTTGACAGGTTTTGTCAGTTTGTACACAGTTTTGTGTTTTTTGTATCCACTCTCGCAAGAGTGAGGAGTTGTGTATCTTTCTTTGCTTGAGACACATGGTTTGCTCTCAGATGTGAGAGTGATATTTTCTGCAAGTTTCCTCACAGGTGGGAGGATACGATGTATGCCTTATGTGGTTTGATGCTCAGGGAGACTAATGTGATTGCATTTTGAGCTCGGCAATGTATGCCTCGAGCATGTTTTTTGGCAGTCACAGGTAGAGCAGATATTTGTGTACTAGATTTGCAGGTGTTTGCAATGATGTATGCAAAGTGTGGAGATTGGTGCATGCATTTGGAGTGCGGTTTGATGCGCTTTGGTTGCTCATGGTTTTGAGCGTGTAGTCAATTTGGTTACTGGTTTTGTGGCCATTTTACTGACAAAACTCTGGCGAAATTTTCCCAGGAGTTTTATGCGTATCATTTATGCGATCTAGGTAGAGATTGCGGGTTGCACTCAGCATTTGCGTGCGGTGTTCTCTGCAGGTGGGAGATTTGTGTGTGTGTATGCATCGATACCGCAGAGTGTGGGCTTGGTGATTCGCTCACGGTTTGACAGGCGTACAGTTATCTTGGCACACTCACAGGAGTGAGTATTGTGATGTATGCTTGTGTGGCTACGAGCTAGGTAGCCGGATTCGAGCACTAATGGCTTGAGGTTTTTCAGCAGGTTTCAGCTACAGGTTTACAAGTTTACAGGCAATTTTGAGGTCTTATTTGGGCGCTAAATTTTCAGCCATTGTTTCTTCTTTGCAGGTGTCCATGTATGGCTCAGCTGTAGGCTGATCTGGGACACGTTTGTGACTTGTTTATGCAGCTGTTTAAGAGCTGAATTTTGGGGCTGTTTTGGGACTGATTTGCAGCCATATCTTACAGCCATATTTGCAGACTTTTGTTGATGGGATTCGAGCCAGTTTAGGGCTGATTTGGTTGACATTTACTACTCATTGTTGGTTGCTCTTTTGCGAGCATTATGGCTGATTTTTCATTTGACTTCCAGCGTTATGGTCTGACACAGTTTGATGGTGCAGATTTTGTTGCTTGGAAGGAGCATATGCTTGTTGCATTGGCGGATTTGGGGCACGATAAACCCTTGCGTGGTTTATCGGCAAAGCCCAATTCTATGCGTGATGATGATTGGCAGGATCTTGATGAGTTAGCCATGTCTACGATTTGTTTGCATCTGGTTGAGTCTGTTTACTGGCAGGTCTCGAGGGAGACTACAACTCATGCTTTATGGCAGAGTTTACATGCTATGTACGCGACATCTATGTCTAAAGAGGAGTCTAGTCCCACTTCTATGTCCATGGGAGAGATTGATCCCACACGCAAGTCTCGACGGCATAGAGACTTGACATGTTGGCATTGTGGACATAGAGGGTACAGTAAGCGTCGATGTTTCAGGCATTTGAGACAACGGAGGCGACAGATGCGTGATGCAGATTTGGGCATGACAGATGCTAGTGAGATCAGTACGGTGGTTACTGAGTATGCTTGTGACGGTGATGTCACATTTACATCTAGCTTGTCTTCAGATGATCTTATGTTTACGGATTGCATATCAGATTGCACATTGTCTTCACATTGGTTACTAGATTTAGATGCTACTTTCCATGTCACGTCGCATGTGAGTGGTTTAGCACGTTTTCTAGTGGGAGACTTGGTTGTGTGCACATGGCTGATGGTTTTTTGTATGACATTGAGGTTGCAGGAGACGTATATTTGTCCTTGCCCAGTGATATGAGATTTACCCTGCGTCATGTGCGTTATGTGCCAGATCGGAGACGAGATTTGATCTCAGTCAGACAATTACGGGATAGTGGATGTCGAGTATCACTGCTTGAGCGATCTTTTGCGATGCGTTTGGGTTCGCTAGTGATTGCGAGAGGTGCCAGGAGTGGTACAGGTTACCCATTGCATGTGGATCACGGGAGAGACGGTGTTGTCTCTGTGATCACGCAGCCAGGTAGAGAACGAGAGAGCAGGCGAGTCTCTTTTGCTCATGGGTTGTAGGGTACTTTGCATGGAGTGCAGAGTAGTGAGCTCGTTGTGCACACAGTTGGGGCACGACTTGAGCAGTCACACAGAGAGGTGACAGAGTCAGACATGCATGCTTTGCTAGTGACTGAGCAAAGCAGAGAGTCAGTTGTGCGAGATACTTCTATGCGGGATAGACAGGTAGAGCGGTCTTGCTCTAGTGAGTCACGACAGGAGGACGTTGTGCAAGAGTCTATGCATACGGAGTTAGAGCATGAGAGCTCTAGTGAGGCACATCAGATTGAGTGGTTATGTTTGCAGTGGATGATTGCAGAGGAGGCTGAGATGTCAGCGATTATGCAGTCATTCCTTTCTATGCTTGACAGTGAGCATGGGGATATAGTTGTGCAGGATATGTCTTCCAGCAGACACCTAGAGCAACTGGTTTGCTCTGAGGTTGCACGACAGGTTGATGCGTCTTTTGCGGACAGTCAGGAGATGCATGTGGCTGACACGCCTTGTTAGTCAGAGATGCCTATTGCCAAGGATATATATGTTGATGCATGCTCCGTAGAGCTAGCAGGGCCCGCTAGCATTGCATCGGCATTCAGTGGTCTCATGTATGAGATGTTGATCTTGAGACCGGATATCGCAGCTGCAGTGGGAGCATTTGCAGTTGGGGTTGTCAGTCATTTTTTGACTAATGATGGCATAGTGCACGAGGGAGATATGCAGGTATTGCGTACATACTTGCAGTACGTGTGCGATACGTCTGGTGGTGTATGGATTTACACGGGAGCAGGACAACCGGATGCACATGATCACAGCCAGCCAGTGGGCATCGGTTGAGAGCAGTTTTCTCTCGCCTTTTGTAGTCTTTAGACTAGATTCTTTTGCTTAAAGGCACAATCTCCTTTAAGTGGGAGGTTGTTGGGGTATAGGCGCCTGTGCCTTGCCCGGCCGCCCAGAGTCTGGGTGCCCACTGACTTGTATACCTTATACATAGCATAAGTGTATAGGGGGCTACTCACTCTTTGAGTTTCCCCACCCACATTGTGTGTCATGTCTCCTTCTCTCTCTCTCACTCTCCGTATGTGGTGCTCCCCGATCCCCTTCAGTGTAAACTCTTTCTTGCTTGTATGGATATGTACAATGGTAGGTGGAGGTTGTATCGAAGCTTCTATTTCCGTATAGGAACTACATGAAGAGCAAGAAGCTTCATTTGCTTTCCCTGTTCCTGAGCTAGGTGGAACAAATCTTTCTTTCTTTGGTTCCCAAACTAGCTGTGGAATAGGTGTGTTGCATTCTGTGATTTTTTTCTTTCCACGATCTTCAATTTGTTTTGGAGCCACAAGATTGAGCTCACATGGGCCCAATGACAAGTAAGAGTACAATTTACGTTTGGGCACCCAGATTTGATCATTTCCTTCATAGTATCCTTGGGTTTACAATAGTCGTTTAGGAATCCAACGCAATGTTTCTTTACATTTCTTGGAGTGAGGGGGACGTTTCTTACGAGGCTTCCGTTTTTTAGCATCAGCCATGGTTACTAAAGAAGCTTTAGGGACCCACTTGTATGTTTTCTTTGTTATATTAGGATGGTTCTTGTGTGTCTCAAGCTTTCTTTCAACTACATTAGTTGAAGCTCTAGAGAGTTGGGCTATGGGGACGTATGGTTCAACCTCTTGGACATGCAATGTGTTGGGTTTTATTTCCTTAGGCAATATCTCAGGGACTATGGCTTGAGTGGTATGGATAAGAGTTGGTTTTTGCATTGTGACACCCCCAGTCCCCCAATCAATAGTGAATTTGGTGGCTATCATCCACGTGCGTCCTAGGTTTATATTACCCTCCATAGTTCCAACAGGCATGACCAAAAAGTATTGAGCTACAACCCCATTGTCATAACTGACAGAAGTGTGCCAGATTCCAAAAACCGTCGTTTTTTTCTTGTTGACACCCTTGACTAGGATAATACTCTCAGATAGAGGTGGCTTCCCTGATTGACACCACACCCCATATGATAGAAAATTATATTTAGCAACCGTGTCCAATAAGGCATTATATAGCTTGGACATGGTATGGCTCCGTACCACTTGTTGGAAGACATAAGAGGTAAGGGTCCTGATATTTCATGGCCTCAATTTCTTGCATTATGTCCACAAGTTAGGAGGGATTTAACAAAGGCAGTTAGCACTAGGAGAAAGGTAAAAGAGAGTTTGCCTGTTGTAAAAATTGCACAAGCTGAAATGAATGAGGACATTACACCTGTGCTAGATTGTTACATAAAAGGGAGATTGGTTAGGAAAGGTCTAGTGGATGGGGGTGCACAAATTTGCATCATGACAGAGGGACTCATGCAAAGACTAGGCATGCACATCCATGAGACACCTGAAATCAAAGTGAAAATGGCAAACAATAGCAAGGCTAGGTGCGTAGGCATTTGTAAAAATGTTTTTGTGGAGGCCTTTGGCATTAAGAAGGCAGTGGATTTCTATGTCATGTCTACCAAGGGAAATGGTTACCCATTTATCCTAGGAAGACCATGGCTAATGAAAATGCGAGCTTTGCAGGATTGGGAGAGTGGGAAATTAATTTGCAGGAATGACAATCATAAGAAGGTTGTCTTTGACATGAAGGAGCAACGCCAAGAGGAGCTCCATGAAGAATCATCTCAAAGTGAGACGGAAGAAGGTTGGACCGATAGCACTTCACAAGAGGAAAGTAGTGGCAGCATTACTGAAGAGGATTCTTCCATCGAAGTCATGGGGGTAAGGTTTAAGCCAAGCAACCAAGAGACCTCTTGTCAAGGCTTGGAGGAGGTAGGTACTCAAGAGAACGAAGGTGTTCAAGATGAAGGGATGCTGGAAGGTATTCTATCAACAACACTTACAAAGGATGAAAGAGAGGAGTTCAAATGTGTGCTAAGGAAATTCCCTACGATTTTTGCTAAAGACTACACCAATGTGCGTGGAGTAGATGTTGTTCAACACAAAATTGAGTTGAAGCCAGAGACCACACCTAAGGCTCAGAAGCTACGAAGGCTAGGAGTCATCAAGGAGCAGGCTTTACTCAAGGAGGTAAGAAAGCTTCTAGCAGCAGGTTTCATTTATCCAGTGGAGAATTCAGAGTGGGTCTCTCCCGTTGTTGTCACTCCTAAGAAAAACGGAAAGTGGAGGGTGTGTGTGGATTACCGTCCACTCAATGAGGCAACAAAAAGAGATCACTTTCCCCTCCCATTTCAGGATGAGATACTAAATGAGGTAGCTGGTCATGAGAAGTACACTGTGTGTGATGGCTACTCAGGCTACTTTCAAATAGGTATCGCATTGGAAGATCAATTGAAAACAACCTTTATCACTCCTTGGGGTTGTTATGCTTTTAGAGTCATGCCATTTGGTCTGAAAAATGCTCCTGCAACATTCCAACGTTTCATGAACATGGTGTTTCAAGCATTCTTTGGAAAGTCAATTAGGGTGTTCATTGATGATTTCTGCATTTATAGCTCAAAATCATTGCATCTACAAAGGGTAGAAGAAGGTTTAAAGAAGCTCTATGACATGGGAGGTCAACTCAACCCCGACAAGTGCCACATAGGTGAGGATGAAGTGATCTTGCTCGGTCACAAGGTTTCCTATAAAGGCATTGAGGTGGATCCTTCAAAGGCAAAGGCTCTTATTGAGCTCCCATCACCGAAGAGTCTTAAGGAGGTCATCTCTTTCATTCAGAAGGTGAAGTATATGTCACGCTTCATTCACTTAGCCTCGGAGTTGCTTCATCCTTTGCAAAAGTTGACACAACAAGTAGAATTTGCATGGTCTGATGAGCTTGAAGAGTATTTTTGTAACATTAAAGTCATTTTATCAGAGCTACCAACACTCATGCCTCCTTGTTGGGAGTACACATTCTTTGTTAGCTCTAGTGTTGGAAGGGAAACAATTGGTGCCGTGTTGCTACAACAAGATCCCCACAGTACAAGGATGCGACCCATCTACTTTGCTAGTAGGGTCATGAATGCTTTGGAGAGAGACTACACAGAAGCAGAACTCATGATGCTTTCTCTCATGTTTGCGGTGAGAAAGTTTAGATCCTACCTGCTACCAAAACCTTTTGTAATTCTCACTGCAGAAAATTTGTTCCCTTGGGTGTCATCTCAAATGAATCTTAGTACTAGGATCTCAAAGTGGATTATGGAGTTGCAAGAGTTCCAATACTCTTTCAAGGTAGAAGATAGTGTGCGTGCACAATTGGCAGGGATTCTCACTTATAGGGTACATGAGAAGGAAATTAAGGTGCCTCATGTAAAGACCCTACCATTGCCACCACCAAAAAGTATTCCTAATGCTTTTACCTTGTTCTTTGATGGAGCTTTTCGTCGAGCCACAGGAAAAGCAGGGGGAGGGCTAGTGTTGCTCAACCCAAGTGGAGAGGTGGTCATGAAAGAGAAGTTCAATCTACCAGGTTCAACTAGCAACAATGAAGCAGAATACGACACTCTACTTCATGGTTTGAAGATGTGCATTGGCCAAGGGATACAACGTCTCATGGTAAAAGGAGATGCACTTCTCATTGTTAAACAGATTTTAGGCATTTGGGCATGCAAGAATGAAAGCTTAAGGACAAAAGTTCATGCCATTCGTAGGATGTTTAATTAGTTTGAAGAGGTGCAACTATATCATATTCCGAGGAAACAAAATGAAGATGCCGATTTACTTGCACAACAAGCAGTTACATGTGTTGAGAGAGAAGTGTAGGTCATCATGGTGGCAGCAGCTGTCAAGCAACCGAGATACCAGGGATTGGAGTCATTGGCTCCCATTATTGGCTACATTTATGAGGGTGAGTTTCCACAACACATTACGAAGGCTCAGAAGAGGAGACTCATGAAGAAGGCAAGCGCATATCTCTTCCTAGAAGGCTCCCTCTATCAGAGAGGGAGGGATCAAGTATGCAGAAGAGTACCAACTATTGAGGAAATTCCAGCCATTCTAAAAGGTTTGCATGAAGAAGCATGTGGTGGTCATTTTGCCCAAGAATCAACTGTGAAGAAGATTTTGCTTGCGGGGTATGTTTGGCCAAGTCTGCATGTGGATGTCCAACATTGGTGTAAAAGTTGTCACAATTGTCAGATAAATGGGAATAGAAGATTGGTTTATGGTCCAAGGCAAATCGTGCTTGCAAATGGACCTTTTGAAAAGTGGGGCATTGATGCTATGGGTCCTCTGCCTAGGACAAAAAATGGTAAACTCTACATTCTAGTGGCTGTAGACTATATGACTAGGTGGGTGGAAGCACAAAGTGTGGCAAAGGTAAATGAGAGGACAGTGAGCAAACTCGTCTACACTCACATTTGTTGTAGATTTGGCACACCTTTGGAGATTGTTTTTGATAATGGTCCAGGGTTTAGAAAGGGATTGCTCACAGAATTCTGTGAAGAACTTCACATTCTACATCGTCACAATACACCCTACTATCCCCAATCAAATGGTTTGGTAGAAAAAGCTAATGGTGTCATTGCAGGCATCATTAGAAAGATGGTGCAAAACAAAACAAAATTATGGGATGACTTCTTGGATGGTGCCTTGTGGGCATATCGAACCACATATAGGGAAGCCATGGAGTTCACACCATTTCACTTGATCTATGGTCAAGAGGCTTTACAGCCAATTGAACTAAACATTCCAACAATGCGACTTCATGGCAAATCAGCACAAGATGATCAAGAAGCATGGATGGATCGACTTCTTACCTAAGCTGAGCTTGAGTGGAAAAGAGAAGCAGCATACGAGTGCTATAAGAGGAAAGCCACACAGACAAAGGAGAAGCTTGACAAGAAACTGAAAGACAAAGGCATCAATGAAGGAGATCTTGTGCTAAGGTATGACAATCGACTCGATAATCGTTTTGATGCCAAATTTGAAACAAGATGGCAGGGGCCATACATAGTCAAGAAGGCTTTCAATTCAAGTTACTATCAACTTATGGACTTGAATGGGAAAGAGCACTCCAGGAAGGTAAACGGCTATCGCTTGAAGCCTTACTTGAGTCGCCTTCTACCAAAGGATCTACCAGAGCAAAAGGCAACTATCCCATGTAAGTATTGTTCCATGAAGCATGAGTGTAACACAAACCAAAATTCCAAGCGGCCAAACAATGAAGATCTTGTCAAGGACTCTGAAGCACTCTCTTTGGAAAAGATTCTTTATGATGGTACATGAATATACCATCATCCTGGGGGAGGGCTAATGATAGCCGTTTTTCGGCTCTCCATAATTGCCATAGTAAGTTACTCCACCCTACCAAATTCACCCAAACGCTATGGTTACCCTCACCCTTTCACTGTATATAGGTGCGTGTGAGTTAGGGGACTTTTCCCATATCTCCTTACTGAAATAAAAAACCCTCAATTAGCTAGTCATTGGGCTAGTTGAGCCAAAAATAATATAAAAAATATAAGTATATTATGGCCCATGCATATGTAAATATTTGTTTGCATATAGGGCCTAAATAAAATATTTTTTCATAATTATTTTGGTATTTATTTAAATATTTCTACCTAGGTGTGTGTTATTTATGCTCTGTACATTGCCTCACCATTACCACAATTTTTCTTACCATTTTGCATACTCTTTATTCCATATAAAAATAATCTCATGCAAGCTTCTCTTATTTTTGGTGTAACTCCACCCCAACAAAAATCCAAAAAAACTAGTTTTATTTATGTGTATATTTTTTCACTATTGTGATTTTTCCCTTCCTACATCTACTTTGTTTTTTTTCTAAAAAATTAGAACACCAAGAATATTTATCTTTTCATGGTAGCCTCATAATGAGAGGGATTTCTTTTGACCCCTTTATATTTTTTCCACTTATATTATTTATATTTGACATGTAGTAGGAAATCTATCATTTCTCCTACTAGTGTAAGCCCAACATTTTCTGAATCAAGGAGGGTGGATTTGGACTAAGCTTGGATACTTTGTCTCCCTTCCAACGTGAAGTAATGGACAACAATGATGCGTAAGTGTCTTGGTGTTTTTTGTTAAGTTCTTGATAGCTTGTCTCTGGTGTTGTCATCAATCTAGCCATAAATCCCACATACTGTAAGAGGGCGACAGGGTGGAGAGGACTCCCCTGGCCTTAAGACAGTGATTGGGGTGGCTTTTCTTGTGATGTGTTGTGGTGAAATTTACGCAAGCTATGTTTGAACAAATACTAATCTCACTTTGATTTGTCATGATAGATTTGTAAGAAGGTATTAATGCAACAAGCACCCCCTCCCCCTTTGTCTCTCTTTCTTAAATATATAGTTGTGTTTGCTTGATCATTGCCGATACGTTTCAAAGCAGCCCGAGCACTCTCTCTCTCTCTCTCTCTCTCTCTCTCTCTCTCTCTCTCTCTCTCTACGCGTCCTAGTTCGCATCCAAAACTAGGTGGTGCCCCAAATTTGTGTAGGGTTAGGTTGCGGGTTTGTGTGTGTGTTTGTTGTTTCTTCCAACCCCAACCCAATTGAGCAGCATGGGAGCCTAGAAGAGTGCTTGGAGGCCACTCTTCTTGTTGCCCGCCCCAGACCGCCTCAAATTGGTGCCCCCACTGAGGAAGGCTTGTGTATGTTTTGTGACGGCTCAACCTTTAGCATAATCAAGTAGCTTGCATGAATCACGAGAATTTGTATGATCCCTTCATTCCCATTGCAAGGCAAAAGGTACACATAATTGTTAGGACTAAGTTGCAATTTCAGCGAGTAATTCGTAGAATTTTAGGTCCTCTTAGGTTAGCCGAGATAAACACTTCGGTAAATCCTTTTATTTTGCCTCTCATTAGGTACGATATTAGCTTGGACGTCTATATTTTTGTGTTATTTTAAGCATTAGGACATGCATAGGCCATGGATAATGGCCCAGGAATAGAGGTTTTTCTTTTCATTTTACTCCACACATTAGAATAAACGTTGCAATTAGTAGAAAGATCCATTTTCAACAACAAATGGTGTTCATGTTTGGTGCCCAAAGAGTAGGAGAAATTCTTGCATCACCAAACCCTGTCATTCTACCTCTCATCAACTACCACACTTCTTTTGATGTACATGTGTTCATTTTATTTTAAAATGAAGTGCAGCCCGACAAAATAGTGGTTATGTTTGTTTTTTCTTTGTCCAAGTTGTTACAAGAAACCAAAGAACGATCATTTGTTCTAACCGGGAATGTGCGTGCAGTGAAAGTTCAATCCTTAGAGATCTAGCTCTATTACCAATTGAGTTGCAGGAGCAAGTAGTAAGGCGTCTCCCTCATAACAAGAGGGTGGTGAAGTTAAGACGGAAGGTCCTACGCGTGGATTCCATTTTCCTCTTGTTGTTGGGCACTAAGGAAGACCGCGCATTCATCCAACTAGTGTATGCTCTAAGATTGGTAAATAGAGTGAAATTTGGCGTTTGGCGAGTGCATTTCACCATTGAGGAAGACTCTTCAAGAAACTTGCGGCCAGAGTTCATGCTTCATAGACTCACATTTGGTGAATTTTTCCCTCATTTGCGTCTTATTAATAGTCTTCCTTTCGCTTTCAACAAAGGAGATAGGGAGCTATTCAGAGCTTGTCTTAATAAAGAGAGCATAGAGAAGATTGCAAATTTGTATAAATTCTCATCCTTCTCTACTTTCTATGACACTTTGTTCATAGAGACATTGTAAATCTCTTTATGCTTTTGAATGATTTAACCATAATCCTAAGGAGTTTTTGTCCAGGAATTTTGTATCACAAGTGGAGTCTTTAAATCTTGCAAACTTGATTGGACTTGATGAGGATGTTCTTTATGAAATTGTGAGAAGGTTGCCTCACTCCGACTGTGTGGAACTCGAAGGAAAGGAGCTCCTAGTCAATGGCTACTTTCTCACGGCCTTCGACGAGCATGAAGATCTAGTTTTTATACAAACCGCTTGTGCGTTGGGAATTGTAGAGCAAGTGCAATTTATCACTTGGGACGTGGTTGCTCTTTTGGATCCAGAAAATGAAGTTCTAGAGATTTCTGTTTATCGCCTTAGCTTTGAAGAATTTCAACCCTTCTTAGAGCTCATCAATAGTCTACCTTTTTGTTTTGATCAAACAAATTGAGACCTCATTGAAGCTTGGATAGCTGAAGAAGAAAACCTAGAGTGGTATTTTCTTACTTCTTCATTTGCAGGCGAGTGGTTCTAAATCTCTATTGCATCCCTTATTGTAACTCGTGTTGTAATCTTTCATAATAATGGAGAGCCAACGCCAAATGTCTGGATATCCTCTTTTCTTTGGAGAGCCTGGAGAGGATGCAGAATTATTTTTAGCAAATTTCAAGATGTCTTGCCGTATCAAGAGGATAGTAACCGATCAAGAACGTGTAGAAATGTTTGAGGGTGGTCCTTAGGAAAGATGCTAGTACTTGGGTTTGACTTTTGCCTGAGGAAGTAAGGGGAATTACACAGAAGTTTGAATCGTTTTAAGAGATACTTCTTTGATCCCCAAAACACTCAAAAACTATGGCAAGACATTGTTTCTCATAAGCAAAAAGACTTAGATGACTACTACTTGTACAAGCAAGAGTTTCTACGTCTTTGGGCTCTATGGATACGAAATGTTGCTAACCCTGGTGATGGTGCAGAATTTTTAAAGAAGGAGAGGTTCATAGCCGGACTATTCCTGACCTTAAGGTAAAAGTTGAGGCGGGTGCACCTGCTACTTTTGATGCAGCGAAAACTAGGGCTGCTGAGAAGTATAGGAAACTCAAGTGCTTAAGGGGAGAGGTTCCAATAGAAGGTCTTAGACCCAAAGGTAAGTCACAAGCATCAACATCTAGGGAGCTTCCTGAGGTAACGGCTGAAGTGATTGAGAAGTTAAATGAATCTTTAAGCAGCTGTCAATTCACCTTGCACAAGCTGTAGGTCCAAAGGGACAAGCAAAGAAGTCAGAAGAGAGAGAGCCACGAACTAGGAGAGTCTTGCAATGTGGAATTGCGGAGAGTCTGGACATGGGATGTATAATTGTCCTTGCCCCGTGGAGAGCCAGGGAGACCTAACTTGAATTACCAGTGATGAATGCAGGAGAAGGAGTGGTCAACAACCAAGGCTTCTACAAAGGCCAAATGGACCAAGACCACCTCCACAAGGGGTAGAAGGAGTTCCACCTTTGCCAGATCCAAATGTGCATGTGGTAGAGGTGACAAATTCAAATGAGGTTGACATGGAAGCCAATGGCATTAAGCGTGGCCGAAGGAAAGGTAAAGAGAAAGAAGGAGTCACATCACAGAGTGACCATGGACAAGGCAAGAAGGCAAAGGAAACCAAGGAAACCAAGAGGACTCGACGTCGTATCAACCTCCAAGACTTCCCTCTTGGACATGGTATGGCTCCGTACAACTTGTTGGAAGACATGAGAGGTAAGGGTCCTGATATTTCATGGCCTCAATTTCTTGCATTATGTCCACAAGTTAGGAGGGATTTAACAAAGGCAGTTAGCACTAGGAGAAAGGTAAAAGAGAGTTTGCCTGTTGTAAAAATTGCACAAGCTGAAATGAATGAGGACATTACACCTGTGCTAGATTTTTACATAAAAGGGAGATTGGTTAGGAAAGGTCTAGTGGATGGGGGTGCACAAATTTGCATCATGACAGAGGGACTCATGCAAAGACTAGGCATGCACATCCATGAGACACCTGAAATCAAAGTGAAAATGGCAAACAATAGCAAGGCTAGGTGCGTAGGCATTTGTAAAAATGTTTTTGTGGAGGACTTTGGCATTAAGAAGGCAGTGGATTTCTATGTCATGTCTACCAAGGGAAATGGTTACCCATTTATCCTAGGAAGACCATGGCTAATGAAAATGCGAGCTTTGCAGGATTGGGAGAGTGGAAATTAATTTGCAGGAATGACAATCATAAGAAGGTTGTCTTTGACATGAAGGAGCAACGCCAAGAGGAGCTCATGATGAAGAATCATCTCAAAGTGAGACGGAAGAAGGTTGGACGATAGCACTTCAGAAGAAGAAAGTAGCGGCAGCATTACTGAAGAGGAGTCTTCCATCGAAGTCATGGGGGTAAGGTTTAAGCCAAACAACCAAGAGACCTCTTGTCAAGGCTTGGAGGAGGTAGGTACTCAAGAGAACGAAGGTGTTCAAGATGAAGGGATGCTGGAAGGTATTCTATCAACAACACTTACAAAGGATGAAAGAGAGGAGTTCAAATGTGTGCTAAGGAAATTCCCTAGGATTTTTGCTAAAGACTACACCGATGTGCGTGGAGTAGATGCTGTTCAACACAAAATTGAGTTGAAGCCAGAGGCCACACCTAAGGCTCAGAAGCTACGAAGGCTAGGAGTCATCAAGGAGCAGGCTTTACTCAAGGAGGTAAGAAAGCTTCTAGCAGCAGGTTTCATTTATCCAGTGGAGAATTCAGAGTGGGTCTCTCCCGTTGTTGTCACTCCTAAGAAAAACGGAAAGTGGAGGGTGTGTGTGGATTATCGTCCACTCAATGAGGCAACAAAAAGAGATCACTTTCCCCTCCCATTTCAGGATGAGATACTAAATGAGGTAGCTGGTCATGAGAAGTACACTGTGTGTGATGGCTACTCAGGCTACTTTCAAATAGGTATCGCATTGGAAGATCAATTGAAAACAACCTTTATCACTCCTTGGGGTTGTTATGCTTTTAGAGTCATGCCATTTGGTCTGACAAATGCTCCTGCAACATTCCAACGTTTCATGAACATGGTGTTTCAAGCATTCTTTGGAAAGTCAATTAGGGTGTTCATTGATGATTTCTGCATTTATAGCTCAAAATCATTGCATCTACAAAGGGTAGAATAAGGTTTAAAGAAGCTCTACGACATGGGAGGTCAACTCAACCCCGACAAGTGCCACATAGGTGAGGATGAAGTGATCTTGCTCGGTCACAAGGTTTCCTATAAAGGCATTGAGGTGGATCCTTCAAAGGCAAAGGCTCTTATTGAGCTCCCATCACCGAAGAGACTTAAGGAGGTCATCTCTTTCATTCAGAAGGTGAAGTATATGTCACGCTTCATTCACTTAGCCTCGGAGTTGCTTCATCCTTTGCAAAAGTTGACACAACAAGTAGAATTTGCATGGTCTGATGAGCTTGAAGAGTATTTTTGTAACATTAAAGTCATTTTATCAGAGCTACCAACACTCATGCCTCCTTGTTGGGAGTACACATTCTTTGTTAGCTCTAGTGTTGGAAGGGAAACAATTGGTGCCGTGTTGCTACAACAAGATCCCCACAGTACAAGGATGCGACCCATCTACTTTGCTAGTAGGGTCATGAATGCTTTGGAGAGAGACTACACAGAAGCAGAACTCATGATGCTTTCTCTCATGTTTGCGGTGAGAAAGTTTAGATCCTACCTGCTACCAAAACCTTTTGTAATTCTCACTGCAGAAAATTTGTTCCCTTGGGTGTCATCTCAAATGAATCTTAGTACTAGGATCTCAAAGTGGATTATGGAGTTGCAAGAGTTCCAATACTCTTTCAAGGTAGAAGATAGTGTGCGTGCACAATTGGCAGGGACTCTCACTTATAGGGTACATGAGAAGGAAATTAAGGTGCCTCAAGTAAAGACCCTACCATTGCCACCACCAAAAAGTATTCCTAATGCTTTAACCTTGTTCTTTGATGGAGATTTTCGTCGAGCCACAGGAAAAGCAGGGGGAGGGCTAGTGTTGCTCAACCCAAGTGGAGAGGTGGTCATGAAAGAGAAGTTCAATCTACCAGGTTCAACTAGCAACAATGAAGCAGAATACGACACTCTACTTCATGGTTTGAAGATGTGCATTGGCCAAGGGATACAACGTCTCATGGTAAAAGGAGATGCACTTCTCATTGTTAAACAGATTTTAGGCATTTGGGCATGCAAGAATGAAAGCTTAAGGACAAAAGTTCATGCCATTCGTAGGATGTTTAATTAGTTTGAAGAAGTGCAACTATATCATATTCCGAGGAAACAAAATGAAGATGCCGATTTACTTGCACAACAAGCAGTTACATGTGTTGAGAGAGAAGTGTAGGTCATCATGGTGGCAGCAGCTGTCAAGCAACCGAGATACCAGGGATTGGAGTCATTGGCTCCCATTATTGGCTACATTTTGGAGGTTGAGTTTCCACAAGACTTCACGAAGGCTCAGAAGAGGAGACTCATGAAGAAGGCAAGCGCATATCTCTTCCTAGAAGGCTCCCTCTATCAGAGAGGGAGGGATCAAGTATGCAGAAGAGTACCAACTATTGAGGAAATTCCAGCCATTCTAAAAGGTTTGCATGAAGAAGCATGTGGTGGTCATTTTGCCCAAGAATCAACCGTGAAGAAGATTTTTCTTGCGGGGTATGTTTGGCCAAGTCTGCATGTGGATGTCCAACATTGGTGTAAAAGTTGTCACAATTGTCAGATAAATGGGAATAGAAGATTGGTTTATGGTCCAAGGCAAATCGTGCTTGCAAATGGACCTTTTGAAAAGTGGGGCATTGATGCTATGGGTCCTCTGCCTAGGACAAAAAATGGTAAACTCTACATTCTAGTGGCTGTAGACTATATGACTAGGTGGGTGGAAGCACAAAGTGTGGCAAAGGTAAATGAGAGGACAGTGAGCAAATTCGTCTACACTCACATTTGTTGTAGATTTGGCACACCTTTGGAGATTGTTTCTTATAATGGTCCAGGGTTTAGAAAGGGATTGCTCACAGAAGTCTGTGAAGAACTTCACATTCTACATCGTCACAGTACACCCTACTATCCCCAATCAAATGGTTTGGTAGAAAAAGCTAATGGTGTCATTGCAGGCATCATTAGAAAGATGGTGCAAAACAAAACAAAATTATGGGATGACTTCTTGGATGGTGCCTTGTGGGCATATCGAACCACATATAGGGAAGCCATGGAGTTCACACCATTTCACTTGATTTATGGTCAAGAGGCTTTACAGCCAATTGAACTAAACATTCCAACAATGCGACTTCATGGCAAATCAGCACAAGATGATCAAGAAGCATGGATGGATCGACTTCTTACCTAAGCTAAGCTTGAGTGGAAAAGAGAAGCAGCATACGAGTGCTATAAGAGGAAAGCCACACAGACAAAGGAGAAGCTTGACAAGAAACTGAAAGACAAAGGCATCAATGAAGGAGATCTTGTGCTAAGGTATGACAATCGACTCGATAATCGTTTTGATGCCAAATTTGAAACAAGATGGCAGGGGCCATACATAGTCAAGAAGGCTTTCAATTCAAGTTACTATCAACTTATGGACTTGAATGGGAAAGAGCACTCCAGGAAGGTAAACGGCTATCGCTTGAAGCCTTACTTGAGTCGCCTTCTACCAAAGGATCTACCAGAGCAAAAGGCAACTATCCCATGTAAGTATTGTTCCATGAAGCATGAGTGTAACACAAACCAAAATTCCAAGCGGCCAAACAATGAAGATCTTGTCAAGGACTCTGAAGCACTCTCTTTGGAAAAGATTCTTTATGATGGTACATGAATATACCATCATCCTTGGGGAGGGCTAATGATACCCGTTTTTCGGCTCTCCATAATTGCCATAGTAAGTTACTCCACCCTACCAAATTCATCCAAACGCTATGGTTACCCTCACCCTTTCACTGTATATAGGTGCGTGTGAGTTAGGGGACTTTTCCCATATCTCCTTCCTGAAATAAAAAACCCTCAATTAGCTAGTCATTGGGCTAGTTGAGCCAACAAAAAAAATAAAAAAAATAAAAAATATAAGTATATTATGGCCCATGCGTATGTAAATATTTGTTTGCATATAGGGCCTAAATAAAAGATTTTTTCATAATTATTTTGGTATTTATTTAAATATTTCTACCTAGGTGTGTGTTATTTATGCTCTGTACATTGCCTCACCATTACCACAATTTTTCTTACCATTTTGCATACTCTTTATTCCATATAAAAATAATCTCATGCAAGCTTCTCTTATTTTTGGTGTAACTCCACCCCAACAAAAATCCAAAAAAACTAGTTTTATTTATGTGTATATTTTTTCACTATTGTGATTTTTCCCTTCCTACATCTACTTTGTTTTTTTTCTAAAAAATTAGAACACCAAGAATATTTATCTTTTCATGGTAGCCTCATAATGAGAGGGCTTTCTTTTGACCCCTTTATATTTTTTCCACTTATATTATTTATATTTGACATGTACATATTTTTTAGACCCCTCAATATTTGATTTTCTTAGTTGTACTATTCACTTATATCATGATCTCAACAATATCTTCAATTATAGACCTACCAAATAAGGTCAAGGGTAGGTGGCATGCATACATGCACTATGGAGGGCTCGTGTGATACAAACAAAAGTTGTAGCTCGTGGGATGAACTTTTGCCTCAAATTTTTTCATATTTTTTTGAGCTACGAGATGTGAGCTATGATTTTATTAGTGGACCCCAGTTTTCCCATGCTATGCAGCCACACTCTCTCTTCCACTTTATCATTTTCCTCTTTCACACACACTTCTCCACTCATCATCCCCACCTCTCTCACCACTCCTCTCTGCACCCTACTCACCTTCTCCTCAACCTTGAAGAATAAGAGAAACCATGGTGAACTCATACCTCCCACACACAATTCCATTCCAAAATTGACCACCTAGTCTCATTTTTCCTCCTCCAATTTACCCATATCTATCAAAAAAACCACAAAATTCAGCTTCTTCTCTTAAAAGACAGCATCATGGTGGTTGATTACTCAGCTTCAATTACCTTGTCTCTCAAGGAAGGTCAAGAGTGGAGAAAAAATGTACCGTCAAAGCTAGTGGATCGTCAACAAGCGTTAAAATTGGCCCTACTCAAGACACTTGGAGCATCAACCTTGTAAGAAATCCACCTTTTCTTACCTCTTAAGAGTTTTCCTTCCTTATTTGTATCCTACATGGATACTCCCATTGTAAATATCCAATTCCGTTTGTAAATTAACACTAACTCTACTAACACTAACCCACTATGAAAAGTCCTATCACCTCCATTTCTCTCCTCTCTCTTTCCCCACCAACTTCTTGATAATTCCAAGCAAAAGAAATTAGATAAATTGCTGAAAATCTAACCCAACCATGGTTAGAGGAGTAACCCTAGCCTTCAAAATTGCTATAAAAGGAGGGTGTAGCTAGCACAACAGGGGGGAGCCATAAGCAAGAGCACTATGCTATAGCTTGAGAAGCCAAGCTCAGCCTCTCTAGAAGGAGCTCTTGAGTGGAAGCTCATTGTCTTATGCATGTGCATGTGTTGTAATAGGGGATTAGCAAGGGAACTCTATGCCATTGTAAGAGAGAGAGTGATCATTCAATTGAGAGTAGGAAATCTATCATTTCTCCTACTAGTGTAAGCCCAACATTTTCTGAATCAAGGAGGGTGGATTTGGACTAAGCTTGGATACTTTGTCTCCCTTCCAACGTGAAGTAATGGACAACAATGATGCGTAAGTGTCTTGGTGTTTTTTGTTAAGTTCTTGATAGCTTGTCTCTGGTGTTGTCATCAATCTAGCCATAAATCCCACATACTGTAAGAGGGCGACAGGGTGGAGAGGACTCCCCTGGCCTTAAGACAGTGATTGGGGTGGCTTTTCTTGTGATGTGTTGTGGTGAAATTTACGCAAGCTATGTTTGAACAAATACTAATCTCACTTTGATTTGTCATGATAGATTTGTAAGAAGGTATTAATGCAACAAGCACCCCCTCCCCCTTTGTCTCTCTTTCTTAAATATATAGTTGTGTTTGCTTGATCATTGCCGATACGTTTCAAAGCAGCCCGAGCACTCTCTCTCTCTCTCTCTCTCTCTCTCTCTCTCTCTCTCTCTCTCTCTCTCTACGCGTCCTAGTTCGCATCCAAAACTAGGTGGTGCCCCAAATTTGTGTAGGGTTAGGTTGCGGGTTTGTGTGTGTGTTTGTTGTTTCTTCCAACCCCAACCCAATTGAGCAGCATGGGAGCCTAGAAGAGTGCTTGGAGGCCACTCTTCTTGTTGCCCGCCCCAGACCGCCTCAGTATCTTTTAAATTTGCTCCCATTGAGGATCCAATGGTTTCAACTCCATCAAGAGTCTCCACACGAATGGTTCCTTGTGGGGTGATCTCACATACTCTATATGGTCCTTTTCCCACATATTTAAATTTTTTCTTTTCGTTACGCACTCCATACATAAGGACTTTATCACCAACATGGATATCTTTGTTCTTTAGATGACGGTAAAACCATTTCTTCCTCCTATCTTTCTCCACAAGTGCATTTTGCACAACTAATTGCCTTTCTTCATCTAGCCTTTCAAGGATATATAATCGCTCAACTAAGGGGTTACCATCCCAACCTTCTTGAGAAGCTACTCGAAGACTAGGAACAACAAACTCCCATGGCATAACTGCTTCTTGGCCATACACCATCTTGAATGGTGTGCAGTTAATGGAAACTTTATACGCAGTACGATAAGCCCATAGAGCTGATGTAAGCTTTAAATCCCAATCTGTGCGATGAGCTTCCACCATTTTGGTTAAGATAGAGATTAAGGTCTTATTGGTGCTCTCAGCTTGGACATTTGCTTGTGGATAATAAGGTGTGGATTTATGGTGAGCTATCATAAAGTTGGTAGTGAGTTCTTTTATTACTCCATTTATAAAATGAGTACCATTGTCACTCACAATCTCAAAGGGACAACCAAATCTTGTAACAATGTTCTCAAAGAGAAACTTGGCAGTTGACCTTGCATCGGCCTTACGTGTCGCCCTGGCTTCCGCCCACTTTGTCACATAGTCAATGGCAACGATAATATATCGAGATTGAGTGCTACGAGCTGCCGGACTAATTGGACCTACAAAGTCTAAACCCCATTTTTCAAATGGTTGAGTCACTTTAACAGGATGTAAGGGCATCCTATCCTTTTGTTGTGTGATCTTGTAATGTTGGCATTCATCACATCCTTTTGTAAAAAGTGATGCATCCCTAAATAAGGTTGGCCACCAATAGCCTGATTGCAACACCTTTCTAGCTGTTAGTTCCCCTGAGAAATGTCCTCCGGCTATACCCATGTGGGCTTCTTGCAGTATGTATAAATACTCATCCTCCCGGGCACAACGTCTAAGAATATCATGCTTCCCTAGCCTGTAGAGAGTTCCTGCAATGAGAGAGCAAGGTTCACATTCTTTTAACAGTTTTTGAGCTATGTCCTTATGAAGCTCTTTGGGTGGAAAACCATTAACTAGAAAGTTCACAATATTCTCACTCCATTTAGGTATGGTTTCGACCAGGAATAGAGAAGTATCAGGAAATTCATCATCGACTCCAGTAGGGGCTTCACCATTGGGTATGCGAGACAAATGATCAGCCATGACATGTCTTTTACCAGGTCTCACCACAATGGTAAAATCAAACTCAAGGAGAATTAACAACCATATTGTAATTCTTCCCGTGGAACAAGGTTTATTTACTAGATACAACAAGGCTTGATGATCAACATAGAATACAAACTTGTTGGCCAGAAGGTAGTAGCGAAATTTCTTCACTGCATAAATCATACCTAAACCTTCTCGCTCTGTAGTGGTGTAGTTTCTTTCGGTATCATTCAACTGACGACTTGCAAAGCTAATGGGGTAGTCCAGTTTATGTTCTCCTGGTTGAGCTAGAACACACCCAATAGCAAAGTTCGATGCATCAATATGCACATGAAAAATTACATTCCAATCGGGCACTCGTAGAATAGGAGCGCTAGTCAAGGTCTTTTTCAATGACTCATAAGCATGGTCACACTCTGTAGTCCATTGGAAATCAATAAGAAGCTTGTACAAAGGATGAGCTATCTCAGCAAAGTTTAAAATAAACTGTCGGTAATAACCAACATGGCCCATGAACCTTTGAACTCCTTTATAATTTGTAGGTGGTGGCAATTGAGCAATGGCTTTAATTTTGCTCTCATCTGTGGAAATCCCATTTTTGGACACTATATGCCCCAAAATGACTCCGTGTTTAACCCAAAATTGGCATTTGAAAGGGTTTAAGGAGATGCGATACAATCTACACTTCTCAAACACTTTTCGTAAGCATGATAGATGTTCTTTCCAAGAGGAATAAACACAAAGGTCATCTAAGAAAGCTTCACAAAACTCCCTCAAATATTCTCTAAAAGCAATGTTTATTAATCTTTGAAAGGTAGCCGGGACATTGGTTAAGCCAAAAGACATAACACTAAATGCGAACACTCCAAATTCGGTTATAAAGGTTGTTTTAGCTTGGTCCTCCAGCACAATTGTGATTTGATTATAGACAAAGTACCCATCCAAAAAGCTATAAGCTTCCTTCCCTGCAACTCATTCAAGCACATGTTCTGAATATGGCAAGGGGTAATGGTCCCTCCTAGTGGCTGCATTGACCTTCTTGAGATCCACGCACACTCTGAGTTTGCCATTCTTTTTTGGCACAATCACTATTGGAGACACCCATTCTGAGTGCTCAATAGGGTATATGAATCCGCATTCCACAAGCTTTTCAATCTCTTCTTGAACGATCTTTGCATATTTAGGATTCATTGGGTAGGGTCGTTGCTGAATTGGTTTAGCCATGCTATTCATGGGGATTGTGTGTTTCACCACGGAAGGTGGAACAACTTTCATATCATGATAAGTCCACGAAAATATATCCCTGAATTCCTTGAGAAGTTCTTTAAGTAAACACTCCTCAGACTCGGTCAGATCTTGGGCAATGAAAACAGGTTTAGACTCTTCTCCTGGGTCTGCTAACTCTATTTCCTTAACTATCGCTGGACCATCATAGACTCCATTGCTCCCATCAATGGGTTTTCTTTGAGCCTTTGTATACACAACCTTACGTTCCTCTGTGGTATAGGATTTGAAATGTTCAGGTGCAGGGTGTAAGTCTGTGGGGTCCTGTTGTTCTGTGGACTGTGATTTAACTTCTGATTCCTTTTGTTGTTGAGCTAACTCTCGATTTTGTCGTCTCCTTATGGTACGACTCAACTTTGGCTTCTCTGTAGCCTCTAGTTGTGCGATGTCAATGGGTTGTGGACTACACCACATAACGCTTTGAAGGTATTCACCCCAGTTATCTACCAACTTTCGATGAGCATCACATGCCCCTATATAATTAAGCCATTCTGCGGTAGATTTCTTTTCATTTATTCTATCACGCACATTTTCTCGATATCGTCGCCTCTTATATCTCTTACTCTTCTTGTTTAATTCTCGATTACGGTCGATTTCTAGTGAAGACTCACTAGATGAATCACTACTTGTTTCTTATGCTCCCTTGGATAGATTATTATCTAGGTTACCACTGGGCCCTGAATGGTTTGTCCCCACATTTGCACTAAGATTTAACTCAGATTCTTTGTCCTTAGAGTCAATTTCAACTGATGATTTTGACCCCATATCGTGTGGGCTATAGTCTTGTGAGGCGCTACTCGTTTCAATGCCAGTCAAACTTTCATCTTGTAGATATGCATTGCTTCTAGCATGTTTAAGGGTACAAGTGGTGGTATTTCATCCCCCTCAGGTGTTACCCAGGTCGTCCCCCTATTTCCCCAAGTGTCTATGGTTGCTGCTAGGTGGACCCAATCCACATTGTCCGAATCAATCATCCCAGGTAGTACATCCATATAAGGAGAATCCTCCCCAACATCAGTGTCTGCTTTACACGTGTAACAATACTGCAATGGGGCCGAGTGAACTGTGGTGTCAGATCTATGATCGATTATAAACCTGTTTCCTAGAGGATGTGCTTGATCCATCACAATATACACTCGAATGACAGAATCTTGGAACTGCAAGTAGACATGGTTTTTAGACCAGTCATGCACCATTTTTGCTTCCCTCATGAAAGGACGTCCTAAGATCATCTCGGATGCCATAGTGTGTTTGGAGAAATCCATAACAATAAAGGTAATCCTTATTTTATATCCAAAGACCTTGATCTTGAGATCTTCTAGCATCCCTATAGGTTTAACAATAGACCCATTGGCCATCTTCACTACTATGGTTGTGGTCACAAGGTGAGGTCTTCCCATAGTTTCCCAGAAATTTTTAGTCACAATGCTAACCTCAGTGCCACCATCAAGGATTCCCTTCACAGTTAATCCCTTAGTAGTGATTGGTATGGTCGCATTGGATTCATCACCCTCAAAGTATTGTCCCAACTTGTTAACAGGTATTTCTTTAACAAGGTTCTCATCTAGGTTGGGTTGTGGATCTAAGTGTTCCTCCTGTATTGGCATCTCCCCAACTCCATCCATCTGTGCAAATTGTGGTAGCCCAAACTTTAGTTCTCCATTGAGGAAGGCTCGAAGAGCTGAGACTAGCTCAGGGTCTTTATATAGTTTGGACATGATGGTGGTTCTAACTTCTGAAGACATGAAATCCATCAATTTGGCAATGTTTAACGGCACCTTTTGGCCTTGAGTCCCTTGACGTGGGGAAGATGGGATCTCCATTTTTTCGATAGGATCAGGTAGTCCCTCTGTAAACATTCTTTCCATCAAGAAGTGAGTACGCCCACTTTCCCATGACTTTAAGTCACTTTCTTATTGGATGACACTAGGTATGTTCAAGGGTCTATGGACTTGGTGAGGTTGTTGTTGTGTAGGGAACACAGTGTCTATAATCTGAATCTTCCTAGGTGCTGGTTCTAGATCCCTTTGGGTATCTTCTACCAAACTCCTTAATTGCTTGACTCGCTCAATCTCCTCTGTAGGGTTTGGGTAAGTTCCTATCTTCTTTTTGGATCCTGGCCATTGTGGCTCATGAACATATTCCTTGTTGGTTTCTATGTTAGTGGTCGTTTTGGTCTCCATGGTTTCACTTGAATCAGAATCTTCTTCAGCGTCGTTCATATATACGCGGTCATCACCAGTCCCTATGTTGGTCTTTGAACTGGGGTCTGACTTCGCTGCTTTTTGCGATCTCTTTCTTCGTGTTTTCTTATTTTTTTGAGATTGGGCAATTGATGCCGTGTCTCTTTCCTCAAGAATATAATTTTGTTTTTGGAGCATCGATCGTGTGAGTACGTTTACTGGTACCACGGGTGTACTTGGTGATGGCTCCTCGGTAACTTCAATCAAGTTTAATGGGGTGATCTTCGGTGCATTTGGATTATTTGGACATTGGGCAATCAAATGATCTATGCCACATCAATTACACATGAGTATAGGCATTATAGACGTACTTGCTTGATTGGTTTGCATCAGTGTGGCATTCTTTTGTAGCCTAATAGGACACTCAGCTACAGGATGTGGACCTTCACACTCATAGCATTGAAGAGGTGGTCTCTTAGCGGTAGAATTGATATTTTGGCCTCTTGCCGCAAGAGCAGCTACTTGATATACAGGTTTGACTTGTCCCCAATAGTCCTCCATGTAGTATTGTGGACTTTCTTCAAGCACATCCATCCCATAGGCGATATTAGGATCTATATCTTCCTCATAGCCTTCCAAACAAGAAATAGATGACTCACAACCCACTTGATTCACAGAAGTGATTCTCGGATGTGGTGGTTGCGGTCCTAGCACTGGAGGTGGTAAGGGTGTTGTTTGAACAACATTTTGGGCCCTAGGGACCATGTGTTGTGCTGTTTGTTCAAGAGGTGGGGCCGGCATCAATGCAGGCACTCGAGGTGTGTCTTTCCATGCTAAGGTTGGTCTATTGGCCATCGCATGCTTAAATACTATGCAATCCTTAGCTTGATGACCATACCTCCCACATGCATTGCAGTTCCCATTGAATTTTACTCTAAAAGTAGGGCACTCACTGGTACTATGCGGTCCATAGCATACTGAGCACCATTGTTGCTCCCTTCTTGGATACATATGATTGTTCTGTGGAGCACGATTGTCTCTAAGACTCTCTTGAATAGCCTTGGTGAGATCTGCTAAAGTCATCTCAGATATATTTATCTCCTTAGCAATAGGCTTTAGGGTCATTGGCTGATGCCCAGATGCTTGCGAACTAATAGATTTAGTCTCAACAGACACTCTTTCTCCTTGAATCATTAAATTATCCTCCAATTGGATCGCATTGGTGGTGACTGCTTCCCAAGTGGTGATACCTCTAATGACTAGGTCATTGTAGATATCCTCATGTCGTAATCCCCTAATGAATCTATCAAGCAATTGGTTATTGTTGAAGCGCTCATTTGGATTACAACGAGAATTTAAATGCTTCAAGCGACTTATAAAGTCTCTCACCGACTCTCCTTCCTCTCGTTGGGCTTTCTGGAGCTGAGAGGCTACACCCCAAAGCACTCCCTCTCATATGTATTCTTTTAAGAACATTCTCCTAAGAGTAGGGTAAATCGTTTTTTCTTCCACCCTTAGGGTTCTATACCAATCCCCAGCCTTTCCACTTAAGGTTAGGCTTAAGGCATTGCTCTTATGTAGGTCATTGTGTTCTCCTAGAGAATTGCATATTTGTTCAAACACTTCAATATGCTTTCTCACATCCCCGTCTCCACTAAATTTTTGTGTGAGCTTGGCTATTTGTATTGCCTTACTTCTAGGCTCTCTATCAGGCGTGTTACGCATATTCTCAGCAATAGATCGACCAATAGCTTGAGCAAATGTTGACAAGTCACCTAAGTGAGCAGGCACCGTGGGTGAAGGTGCTCCATAGACTACATGTGGAGTAGGTATTGGCATTGGGCTTGGCGCATAGGAAGCCCTTGGGTTCCACGTTGGGTACGATGTTGTGCCATGTGGTGGTCCATAGTTCATATGGGTGGCCCTAGGCATAGCAGACGTCGGATGTGACATGCTAATGCTAGCCGGTATAGTCCCATGGAAATAAGAACTTGTGTATTGTGGTTGTGGAGCATAGGTAGTTGAAACAATGGGAGGGGTAGGGACTACATGAGTGTGATGACCCATAGGTGCATACGATTGGTACACACTTGTAGGTACTATTGCAGGCATTGAGCTACCATGTAGCGGTGCTTTACTAACAAACGAGGTCCATGGTGTGTTTCTGGGCATGCCCATCATTGGGGTAGGCATGGTACCCATGGTGTCATCCAGGGAAAGATGAGCTAGACTTGGAAAATTAAAGCTATCACTTGTAGGCTCAGATTGCATTGAGACCTCTGGCGAAACAACATATGGGGGATCGATGGGACTCACTGGGGGAGTCTCCATTTGTGATAGAGTGGGTTGTTTCCCTTTGCCCCTATCTAAAAATCGCATAGGACCCGTCGAAGGTATGTTTATTCCTCGATTTTGCCTCTCGGACTGGATAATCCTATGGATGACATTGCAAATCATGTGTTGTTGTTCCTCTAGACTAGTGGCACTCGATGTGGATTGTACAACATCTAACCAACCCACATGGTATGTGTAGCCCATGTATAGGTCGGTCAAAGTCTCCGTGTGTAGGTCATATTCCCAATTTTCATTGATAAATACCCCGTCCAAACTTGGTGTACTAGAGGGTTGCCGTGAGGTGGATGCAATGTTGCTTCCCGTGTTTTGACTTTTAGTCACCGCTACCTTAGAGGCGGAAGGTGGTAGCTTGGTAGGGTCCTCATTAAATGAGGTAGGTAGAATGTCCACGTGGACACTCTAAGGGAGTGTGGGGTCTTCAGGAGATGTGAATGGTGATTCTACTTCCCAACCCCCTTCGTTTACTTCACTAGCCGTAGGTTCAGAGCGCGTAGCTCTACTAAAAGTTTCCATCAAACGGCTAAAAACACTAGTTCCAGGTTGTTGGGCCCAGCTAGGTACGGTTTCATTTGTTCCCTCGGGGCTTTGTGTAAGATTCTCTTCCATAATATCGTAGTCAGAGGAAAAGTCGCTAGCCGCTATATTTTGGTCTTGGGTTGCACTACCTTGGGTCCCCGCTGAGGGCGTAGACCCTAGCGTAGAAGGATAGTGAGTACCCTCGTAAATCGAAGCACTAGCTAGTTGTTCGGACCCTAGCACACGACCAGAGCGTAGATACATGTGCTTTGGGTGCCCTACAAGTGTCAGCAAGTACCCTCAAAGGTTACTTGCTTTGTTTTGTGGGTGTTTTGCACCCCGTTTTTTACTTGATTTTTTCTTGTTTTTGATGTTTTTTTAATGTTTGATTTTTTTTATTGAAGTGTGTGATAGCTCGAAACGAGCGTATCACTTAAAGGGTCGCAGTGTGTGTGCGCTCCTTGCCGCACTGTCGAAGCAAGGGACTTGCCAATACACCGTGTGCGAGCCACAAACGGCTCCAAGCACACAACAAGCCTAAACTAGCAAGCTCAAGAAAACAAAGGGTGTGTCACTCACCGCTCTACGCTCGCCTTCGTGGTGGATTCCTCGCCGAGATGAAGAAGAAGCTGCAGTCGTGCCGCGCTCAACCGCTTCGCCGCCGTCGTGCCTTCGTAATGCTCGATCGCACACACACTCTCCCTCTCTCTCTCTCTCTCACACACACACACACACAAGGAGGTGAAGAAGAAGAAGATGGAGATGGAGCAAGAGCACTCTTCAATTGCACAAATGAGAGAATGAGTAAAAATTAGGTTTAGTTGGCTTTTATAGGAGCTCACCCCATTCACACTTGGGCGCCCATGCTTAACCAACTAATCCCTTGAATGTCCAAGTTAAAGTGCGCCTCTCATTGGCGATCACTCTACCTTTCCCTATTGGACCGACAAGCCCGGTACCTGACTCTACCAAATACATAATACACGTCCATCGTAGGTGATGGGTGTCCGTGTGCCGTGAGGGTTAACATGCCCCCCTTCCTGATGTAGATTCCGTCCTCGGAAGCTATTGAGTTGAAGCTGGTTCGTCGAGGTGGAAGAGTATTTGAGATGAATGTCCTTAGCCTTCTTCAGTCACTGCAAAATCAAACAACATTGGCACAGTAATTGCATTCTCTTAAAAAGCATATGCAGTTTTAGGTAGACAAATTGATTGGTCAAAGAATTTCAAACAATTTGTCAGCAATGAACATTAAATTGCAATGTAATCAAATGCATAAACAGATGTAAAGGTAGAAAATTAAACAAGTCTGGGGTCGCTAATTTGACGGTCGAAAAGCACTAGAGATCGAATATTAATACCATGGATAAGCTTCTTAACTTTCTGTGGTCAATTAAGTTGTTTAATCGCGAGAGCCAAGTATTCATGTTCAAGGGCTGACTAGAGGCTATATCTAGAAAACCTTGTAGTTAAACTACCATAAAAGGAATTTCTCATGAAATCATCGCCTGACTGATTACTTTTTCTTTGACCCCCCAAGGTCTTTTCACAGTGATTCAATTATGATGTGTGTGCTTATTTTGTATGCCTTGGGTTTTTTGCTTTTCAAGGAAAAGCGCCCACGCTGGGAACCTCTAGGGCTCTAGTACCATAGGCGATACATGTGAGTGAAGTACCAAATCAAGCTGAGATTTCTCTTCCAGCTTAAAATTTTACATTGTGGCACTTTGATTTTTTGCTTGTTCATTTTCAGCATTTAAATTTTGTAACTTTGGGGGGTCATATAACACTGTTACATTCCCCAGGCTCATCACATTAGTAAACTCCCTTTATAATACTTAAGCTAAAGGTCAATAGGGTCAAGCCCACTAGAAAGCCCTAGTACATTTCATACAATGCTGCCTAAATCGGATTAAGAACCTAAGTAACCATTGCTTATTAGGAAGGCATTCCCCATGGTATTAAGAGAAGATTTCTAATACCTAGCTTGGTCAAACTAGCTTAGTCGGACTGCTTGATTTTTAAACCTAGACAAGTGATTATGACAAAACATTACATTGAATTAAATGTTTGATACTAAGCCAATGCGCTGAATATTATGCTACCAATCACAATCAAAGCAGACAATCATAGATGCAAAAAGATAAAGGCAATGCTAATGGACAAGAAACACCTGTTTGTGTTGATGGTCGCGCTTGATTTGAAGAGTGAGTCGAGATAAAGATTCCATGAAGGTCCAAATCCTATCAATAGCAACACGCTCCTGTACACACTAGGAAACAAAAGGAATACCTCCAGGAGGCACATCAGTGGGAAAAGAGAACTTTGCTAATCACTCAACTCTAAAACAGAAACACTCCTATCGTACTAATCTTACCTACCCTCCATCACTCAAGTGATGAGGATCAAAGGTGTTTTATGGCATAGGTTTCTGTTTCACTGTACCAAATGTGACATGTGTAGGTCTGAGTCAATGTTTTGACTTTAATGTGCATACTAGTTTGCTAATTTCTCTTGCTCTTTTTTTTTTTTTTGTGAGTATAAAGCTTTATATGTACATTCCCTAAGATCGGAGATTAAGAGGTCAGGGAAAAAGGTTGAGAGGGAAACAAGTGAATAATGGATGTCCACAAACACTCCCCCCTTCCTTAGGTAGATCATACCGTTTGAAATGAGCTTGTCACCCTTTGAAACCAATTGTTCCAGTTGGTAATAGGTGAGGATTTTTGCCAGTAGTTTTCTATTACCCTAGGTGCTTCGTCAAGTTGCAAGGGTGGTAAGGTACTCTCCCAGGATCGAACTTGAAGTGGTTCATCAGGTGATTCTTGAACACTGGGACGTGTGGATTCTTTTGTAGCTTCATTGAGGTCCACTACTATAGATGGAGACTGTGTAGAAGCTTTTACCTCTATGGATGTATTACATGATGAGCTAGAATCTTCATGGGACTCCCCCCTTCCTGAGCTAGGTGGAACAAATCGTTCTTTCTTTGGTACCCAAACTAGCTCGGGACTAGGTGTGTAGCATTCTGTGATTTTTTTCTTTCCACGATCTTTGATTCGTTTTGGAGCTACGGGATTGGGCTCACTTGGGTCAGGTGATAGGTAAGAGCACAATCTACGTTTTGGCACCCAGATTTGATCATTTCCTTGATAGTAGCCTTGGGCTTCCAATAGTCGTTTAGGGATCCATCGCAACATTTTCTTACTTTTCTTGGAGCGAGTGGTACGTTTCTTACAAGGATTCTGTTTTTTAGCACTAGCTATGGTCACTAAAGAAGCTTTAGGGACCCACTTGTATGTTTTCTTCGTTACATTAGGATGAGTCTTGTCAGAAGCGATATGAATTGCTTGTAGCATATTTAAGGGTATAGGCATTTCATCCCCCTCAGGTGTTACCCAGGTCATCCCCCTATTTCCCCAAGTGTCTATGGTTGATGCTAGGTGGACCCAATCCACATTGTCTGATTCCGTCATACCAGGTAGGATATCCATATAAGGAGAATCTTGGCCAATGTCTGTATCCTTCTTACAAGTGTAACAATATTGTAGTGGGGCCGAGTGAACTGTGGTGTCAGAGCGATGATCAATAATGGTTTTACTCCCTAAGGGGTGTACCTTACCAGTCACCAAATCCACTCTAAGGACAGAGTCTTGGAATTGCAAATAGACATGATTTTTAGACCAATCGTGAACCATTTGTGCTTCCCTCATGAATGGTCGTCCTAAAATCATTTCATATGACATAAGGTGTTTAGAGAAATCCATTACAATGAACGTATGTCGTACCTTGTGTCCTAGAACTTTGATCTTAAGATCCTTGAGCATCCCCATAGGTTTGGCTATGGTACCATTTGCCATCTTTACCACAATGTTAGTAACACTGAGGCGGGGTTTTCCCATGGATTCCCAACAATCTTTTGTAACGATGCTAAATCCCGCACCACCATCAAGAATTCCCTTTATAGTTAATCCCTTGGTAGTGATGGGTAGGGTCGCATTAGACTCGTCGCCTTCAAAATACTGCCCTAATTCGTTAATGGGTACCTCGATCACAGACTCGTGTCCATCTAAGTCAAGTGATTGCACATGATTTTCCTCATCAATCATAATCGAGTCAGGCCTATTTGGTTGCGCAAACTGCGGTAATCCCGTTCGTAGCTCTCCGTTAAGGAATGCTCGAAGTGCAAGGAATAACTCAGGATCTCCATACAGCTTTGCTATGATCGTGGTTCGGACCTCAGAAGACATGAAGTCCACTAGTTTGGCAACATTCATTGGCGTTTTGCAGGGTGTAGGTCCTTGACTAGGAACTGGTGAGGATGGAATCTCATATTCCTCAATGGGATCAGGTATTCCTTCGTTAAACATCCTTTCCAACAAGAAGGGTGTATGCTCACTTTCTGATGCCCCGTCCTCACTCCCTTCTTGGATGATACTAGATATGGCTAATGGTCTATGGTTCATGTGGGGTGGATGAACTTGCGTGGGAAACACTGTGTCATGAATTTTGACATGCATGGGTTCTGGTTCTAGTTTCCTTTGAGTCTCCTCCACTAAACCTCTTAGATGTTTCACCTGCTCAATCTCGTCTACTGGGTTTGGGTACGTCCCAATCTTCTTTTTACGATTTTTCCCTTTTTGCCCCTGCGGTTTATCTTGGGGGTCTTGGATTGGATTTGGAAACACTTGTGGTGTTTTCAGAGGCTCTTTATGGTTTTCTCTCATTCGGTTTTCATTTGGTTCCATGTTACGGTTTTCTTTGTCGGTCTTTCCCTTTGTGGTATTGGTTCTAGTCTCCATTGTCTCGACTGAATCTGAATCATCCTCGAGGTCATTCATATACACGGGGTCATCTCTTGTTCCTATGTTTGTTTTGGAACTTGGCTTTGAATTTTCCGTATTCTGCGACTTCTTCCTTCGTGTCTTCTTTTTCTTTGCTTGGATAACTGACGCGGTATCTCTCTCTTCGAGGATATGTCCTGGCCCTTGAAGCATGGACCGTGTAATCGCATAAGCGGGTGCGACGGGTGGTATTGGCGACGTCACACTAGCAATTTCGACCAAATTCAGGGGTGTGATTTTAGGCGCATTTGGGTTATAGGGGCATTGGGCAATCAAGTGATCTATGCCACAACGATTACATGTGAGTATTGGCATTGCAGACGTGCTCCCTTGATTCATTTGCATCTGTGCAGCATTCTTTTGCAGCCTAATAGGGCACTCCGCTACTCGATGTGGTCCACCACACTCGTAGCATTGAAGAGGTGGCCTCCTAGCCTGGGTGTTGATATTTTGACCTCTGGATGCGAGAGCAGCAGCTTGATAAACCGGCTTGACTTGTCCCCAACAATCTTCCATGTAGTATATAGGACATTCTTCCAATGTATCAAGACCGTAGGCAATACTAGTGTCTATTTCCTCCTCGCAGCCATCTGAAAAAGCATTTGATGGCTCGCAACCCACTTGGTTCATAGGGGCGACTCTTGGATGCGGGGGCTGCGGTCCTAGCACAGGAGGTGGTAACGGTGTAGCTTGTACAACATTTTGAGATCTAGGGACCATGTGTTGCGGTAGTTGCTCAACAGGTGGAGTAGGCATCAATACAGGAGCTCGAGGCGCATCCGTCCAGGCTACAGGTGGTCTATTTGCCATCATACGTTTGATCATTAAACAATCCTTAGCTTGGTGACCATACCTACCACATGCGTTGCAAGTTCCATTAAATTTTACTCTAAACGTAGGGCACTCACTAGTGCTATGTGGACCTAAGCAAATGGAACACCATTGTTGCTCCCTTCTTGGATACATGTGACTATTTTGAGGGGGTCGATTATCCTTAAGAGACTCTTGGATTGCCTTGGTGAGGTCTGTCAAGAATGTCTCAAATACCTTTGGCTCATTGGCAATGGGCTTTGCAGTCATGGGTTCATACTCAATGGCTTGTGAGCTAGTGGATCTCGTGTCAGTAGACACCCTCATGCCTGCTATCATCAAGTTGTCCTCTAATTGGATTGCATTGGCAGTGACATCTTCCCAGGTTGTGATACCTCTAATCACTAGTCCATTATAGATTCCTTCATTCCTCAACCCTCGAATGAATCGATCAAGCAGTTGGTTATTGTTGAAGTGCTCATTTACAGGCCAGCGAGAGTTTAAGTGCTTTAGACGACTAATGAAGTCCCTTACTGACTCTCCTTCCTTACGTTCGGCCTTCTGTAGCTGAGATGCTACACCCCAAAGCACACCTTCTCGTATGTACTCCTTTAGAAACAACCTTCTAAGGGTAGGGTAGATTGTTTTCTCGTCCACCCTTAGGGTTCTATACCAATCTCCAGCCTTCCCACTTAATGTCAAGCTTAAGGCATTGCACTTATGTAGTTCGTCGCGTTCCCCTAAGGAATCGCATACTTGTTCAAACACTTCAATGTGTTTTCTAGCATCTTCGTCCCCATTGAATTTTTGCGTGAGTTTGGCAACTTGTACTGCCTTACTTCTAGGCTCTCTATCAGATGCATGACGCATATTTTCCACGATAGATCGACCTATGGTTTGAGCAAACGCTGCCAAGTCACCTATGTGAGGAGGTAGGGCCGGTGGAGGTACTCTTGGAATCATATGTGGGAGAGGAACGGGTACCGGTCTTGGCATATGTGTAGATGATGTAGGATATGGAACATAACCGGGCATAGGTCCACTCGGATAAGAGCTAGGGAGCGGCACTCGAGGAGCATAAGCAAGTGGTACAATTGGAGGTGTGGGGGCCATGTGTGCATAAGGGGCTAGAGGCACATATGGTCGAGGCCCCATATTAGGTACTACGACACTAGGTAGTGGCACTGCGCTAACCGTAGATGTCATCGGTACATTCTCTGCCAGGCTTATCCCTGGAGTGAGCACTGTGTTTTCCTTGATAGAGGGTTGAGCCAAGTTAGGGAAGCTAAAGTTTTCGCTCGGAGGCTCAGATTGCATAGAGACCCCAGGTGAAATGACGTAAGATGGGTCCATGGGGCTCATTAGAGGAGTCTCCATTTGTGATAGAGTAGGCTGTTGAGCCTTGCTCGTATCCAGAAATCTCATGGGGCCAGTTGAGAGTATATTTACCCCTCGGTTTTGCCTTTCGGATTGAATAATGCCATGGATAACATTACAGATCATTTTCTATTGATCTTCGATGCTCGTGGCACTAGAGGTGGATTGTACAATCTCTATCCATCCTACATGGTAGGCGTGGCCAGAGTGTAGATCCGTCAACACCTCAGTGTGGAGCTCGTATGTCCAATGATCATTAATGAACAATCCTTCTAGAGTCGACGTGTTAACGGTTTCTTGTGAGGTAGAAGCAATGTTGCTCCCCGTGGTTTTACTTGCCACCAACGGTACTCTAGAGGGAACTTCTGAAGGAGGCAGCTCAACAGGGCCTTCTTGGTAAGAAGTTGGTAGGATATCCACATGGACACTCTTTGGGGGTGTGGGGTCCACGTGCGATGTGAAAGGAGAGTCCACTTCCCCACCCCCTTCGTGTGCTTCATTTGCATCAGGTTCCGAGCGAGTAGCTCTACCTAATGTTTCCATGAAACGGCTAAACATACTAGTACTAGGCTGTGGAGCTTCGGGAGGTGCATGGCCTTCTCTCTCAGTGTTTTGGGTAGGGTATGCTTCCATGATTTCTGAGTCGGAGGAGGAATCACTAGCGGCTATTTTAGGGTCTTGGGTGGTGCTACCTTGTGTCCCCGCTGAGGGTCTAGAGCTTATCATGGATGGGTAATGGGTATCCGTATGAACAGAGGCACCCTCAATATGATCGTGTTCTAGCACCCGCCCAGAGCGTAAGTGCATGTGCTTTTGATACCCTTAGGTGTCAAAAAGCTGCTCTAGGAGGCCTTGTGACTAGTTTTTAGCATGTTTTTTGTTTGTTTTTTCGCTAGATTTTTTAGAGCATGTCGTGGAATGGGCCGTGTGATAGCTCGAAACGAGCGTATCGGTCAGAGGGTTGTGCCGTGCTTTACAGCCCTCCGTTTGGTCACTCTATGCCCTCGGAATCCCTAAAACTGTCAATTTCCAGTAGGGAACTAGGCCCAAACTAGAAAGTCTAAGGGTGCAAGTGGGAAGAGAAAGGAGGAGAGTGAAGGACTTGTCCCACATGCTCTCATTCTCTCTTGAGGGAGTAGGGTATATATATAAGAGTGAGTCTAGTATATATCATAAGACTGAGGACTGAGGCCTGGGCTTGGGCTTGGGCTTGGGCTTGGGCTTGGGCTTGGGCTTGGGAAAATGATCCCGATCCCGATCTATATTTTCGAGCTTAGTGTAGGGCATATCCCTGGCAGCGGCGCCAAAAATGTGCGCTCCTTGCCGCACTGTCGAAGCAAGGGACTTGCCAATACACCGTGTGCGAGCCACAAACGGCTCCAAGCACACAACAAGCCTAAACTAGCAAGCTCAAGAAAACAAAGGGTGTGTCACTCACCGCTCTACGCTCGCCTTCGTGGTGGATTCCTCGCCGCGATGAAGAAGAAGCTGCAGTCGTGCCGCGCTCAACCGTTTCGCCGCCGTCGTGCACACACACACCCTCTCTCTCTCTCTCTCACACACACACACACAAGGAGGTGAAGAAGATGGAGATGGAGCAAGAGCACTCTTCAATTGCACAAATGAGAGAATGAGTAAAAATTAGGTTTAGTTGGCTTTTATAGGAGCTCACCCCATTCACACTTGGGCGCCCATGCTTAACCAACTAATCCCTTGAATGTCCAAGTTAAAGTGCGCCTCTCATTGGCGATCACTCTACCTTTCCCTATTGGACCGACAAGCCCGGTACCTGACTCTACCAAATACATAATATACGTCCATCGTAGGTGATGGGTGTCCGTGTGCCGTGAGGGTTAACAGTGTGCTTTACAGCACAATTTTCGGGCATCTGACGTTCCGTTGGTCCTCGAAAATCAATTTTTAGCTACGTGTCAAGCTAAAATTTGTTTTTTTTAAAGGCGACTGAGGCCTAGGCCTGAGCGTGAGCTTGGGATTGGTTCTGGGCTTGGGTCTAGGAGATATTCCCGATCCCGGTCCTACCTATAAAAAATATATATATTTTTTTTATTTTATTTTATTTTAAGGATAAGGCCGCCACGGCCTGCGCGAGAGCACACACACTCTCTCTCTACCTACTTCTAACTAATAAACCTACTCTTACACACTAAAACACTCTATTAACTCTCACTAATCTACTTCCTACTTACTGTACACAGAAAGCTAAGTACCTTAATACACAGAGAATAAACACAGAACCTTTGAAAACTCCATTAATTAAAAAAAAACACAGTATAACACCAAATCCCTCTTCTCAACACACACACACACTCCTTCCTTACCTTTCCTACAATAGAAATTGCACCACGGAGAAGCACATAGTGCTACTCGAGCTTCATGTATGGCACTCCCCCGCAACGGCGCCAAAAATGTGCGCGTATGTCGCACGTGTCAATGCAAGGAACTTGCCAATACACCGTGTGCGAGCCAAAAATGGCTCCAAGCACACAACAAGCCTAAACTAGTATGGTCAAAGAAGGCGATGGTATGTCACTCACCGCTCTACGCTTGCTTCGTGGAGGATTCCTCGCCGCGAAGAAGAAGGAGCCGCCGCTTCGCCGCGCTCAACCGCTTCGCCGCCCCCATCGTGCCTTTGTAATGCTCGATCGCCCACTCTCTCTCTCTCTCTCTCTCTCTCTCTCTCTCTCTCTCTCTCTCTCATACACACGCACACAAGGAGGTGAAGAAGAAGAAGATGGAGATGGAGATGGAGCAAGAGCACTCTTCTATTGCACAAATGAGAGAATGAGTGAATTTTAGGTTTAGTTGACTTTTATATGAGCTCACCCCATTCACACTTGGACGCCCATGCTTAGCCGACTAATCCCTTGAATGTTCTAGTTAGAGTGCGCCTCTCATCGGCGATCACTCTTACCCTTTTCATATTGGACCGACAAGCCCGGTACCTGACTCTACCAAATAAATAATACAATGTCTCTCGTAGGTTACAACGTCCGTCGTAGGTAATAGGGTGTCCGTGAGCCGTGAGGGTTGACAAGGATACGAATGCTCGCACAAAAACATTGCAACATGTACTCAACAGTTTGATATGCCATACATTTCAAGGGAGTTGGAGGAAGTTCACTTGATCGTTCTTCAATGGATGAAAAAGAGCTGGATCACTATGGAAAGTTACTTTTACACATGTGTAATAGCACACGTATGCTCATTGCCAATGGTGTATCTTTGTGGAGTGGAACCAATGGATTTACATGTAGGAGACATAATGGGGATAGTGTGATTGACTATATGCTACTCTCCGAAGCCATCATGTATCGCATAAAGAATTTTAAGTTTAGCCCATGGACCCAAAATCCGACCATGGCACCTTATGTATTGACCTTTCATGTGGAGAAGCAACTATGAATGATAATCTCATCCAAAGGAAAGAGAAATTATCACTATGTGTGGATTTCAAACGGACACCAATGTACTTTGAAATGGTTGAGCAAAATTTATGGATGAATAAGCTTCAACATGATGCACCATTAGAAACTAAATGGGAAGCTTTCCAGAAAGTTATTTGTTCTTGTGTTGAATAATGCTTTGCTATAAAGAATCTCAATGGTATCAACAAAGATAGATCACACAAAAGGTGGTTTGATAAAGAATGTCAAGATGCTCGAAAGTCTTTGATAAAGCTTGATGCAACTATAGACAAAGACAACTATCAAAGTCATTTGCATACATACAAGTCATTGATTCAAAAGAAGAGAAGAAGATGGGAAGTAAAGCAACAAATTTTTCAAGTCCAAGAAAAGGCACATGCATGTGGAAGAGTTTGGAGACACTTGAGGGGCAAGCGAGTTGAGAATTTTGGTAACTTGAGTCTTGTGGATATGTACACACATTGTAAGCAATTATATGAGAAAACAAATGCTAAAAAAATGCCATTTTATGGTTTACTCCCATGTATACCTTCTTTTTTTACTATTGAGGATGTATGCAGTGGGTTTGAAAAGTTGGCCACTCGCAAAGCGAGAGATCTTCAAGGTATCAAGCCGGAGATGATCAAATGGACGGGAGATTTTTCCCATGAGTGGATGTGTGATATTTTCAACCTTGCACTTCAACATGGTATGCCTTATGATTGGAGTACTAATTGGGTTAAGCCTTGCATAAAGGAGGGGATGCAAAGAATATAAACAGCTACTAGACTATAATGATTGGGTCTCTTATGGGAAAGTTGTTTGGGTGCATAATGGAGGTGAAATTGAGTGCTTGGGTTGAAGATAATGACAAACATGCAAAGAGACAAGCGGGTTTTCGTCAATGCTGTAGCACCATTAATCATCTTGTCACTCTTCGTATTCTCATGGAGGAAAGTCGGTTGAAAGGCAAGCGATTGTATTGCTGTTTTGTGGACTTTAAGAAAGCCTTTGATATGATTCCACGTAACAATTTGCGGAGAAGGATGTAAGAACTCCAAGTGCCAAGTGAGTTTATGCTTGTGGTTTCTCGAATCTATGTGAAGGTGATTTGTCAATTGCGCATGGGAAGAGAAATTTTAGAAATTTGTGTAAGCACTATTGGGGTTAAACACGGATGTCCATTTTCACCAACTCTCTTTGGTCTATGCATCAATCAATTGGAACAAATGGTACTTGAATTTATGCAAGAAGAAGGCATTGAAGAGGTCACTATTTGCAATGCGATAATCATGCTTTTGTTGTGTGCGAATTATGTAGCGCTTCTAGCACACACTTTAGAAGATGGACAAAAGCTTATGGTTGTCCTTGAAAACTTTTACTTGCATAGTGGTTTGATTGTGAACGAATCCAAGACAGAGGTTATGCTTGTGAAAACCAACCATAAGGAGAAGACATGCATTGTGTACAACAATGAGATACTTGGAGTTGTTGAGAGCTTTAAGTATCTTGGCCTTGAGGTTCCGTCCAATCACAAGTGGAATGAATGTGCTATGTGTTGTTTGGAAGCCGGAAAGAGAGCATATTATGCATTTGAGAACATGTGTAATGCGGGAAACATCAAGTGTTGGGTTCTCAAGAAGTATCTTTTTGATGCATTGGCGACATCGGTTCTTCTTTACGAAGTTGGAGTGTGGAGAGGGATCCTATCAAAGTCTACTTGGAAAGAGGGAGCATCTCAAAGTCTACTTGGAAAGAGTTTGAGAATGTCCAAAAGCGTTTTCTCACAAAATTTCTCCCAGTGAAGACACAAACACCTTATATGCTCCTACTTCTTGAGTCGGGATGTCTTCCAATTGAGGTTATGGGCATGGAAAGGGTTGTGGAGTACATGATAAAGATGCATCAAAACCCCTCACATCAACTCCCTACGATTGCATGGGAAGCAAGCAAAAAAGTTCAAAAGACGCATAAAAGCAAGATCTTGAGCATGGGATGGATGCAAGACATAAAGGAGTGGTTTGTGAGATGGGATACACTACACTTGGTACATGATGCTTCAAATGACTCCCAAGTGAATGAAGCTTTTCTACAACGCCAATGTATTACGGCTTGGGAGAAATACGGTGGTTCTCCAAATATCACCACCCATATTGCCCCCAAATACAAAACCGTGTTCTTCTTTGAAAGAGGAAACAGTACTCACAGGTACATGCTTGAGCCTATCCCCTTGTTGGTGATACGCACTATCGCAGCCATTCGTCTTAGCTCCCATTTCCTTCGATGTGAGATAGGGTGTTGGGGCAATAGAGAAGAGTCAAATCGACTGTGCATATTATGTTCAATACAAGTTTGAGAGTCTTAGTAATACACACTACTAGAGTGCTTTTGGTCACATACGAACTTGCTTCTCTCACATTTTCAGCCATAACTTAGACCCACACACTTTCCTCTCCTAGCCAAAGTGTGGGCTCTCCATTGCAACTCTCATCACCACAATTTTGGAGCATCGAGCATCACTCATCAACCATACACATAATACATCACATGTAACTTTGATCCCGTAGGTCATATCTGACCTCCGAGGACAATAATAAAATATATCTATCTATCTTCCCTCTCCCTCTCTCTATCTCTCCCTCTATCTCTCTTTCTTTCCCTCCTTGTATCTATCTCTTTCGCTCTATCTTTTCCTCTTTCCTCTCTCTCTCTCTCTCTCTCTCTCTCTCTCTCTCTCTCTCTCTCTCTATATATATATATATATATATATATATATATATATACCTCTATTTCTCTCTCTTTCCTCGCTCTCTCTCTCTCTCTCTCTCTCTCTCTCTCTCTCTCTCTCTCTCTCTCTATTTCTCTCTCTCTCTCTCTCTCTCTCTCTCTCTCTCTCTCTCTCTCTCTCTCTCTCGCTTCAGCCATTACAACACACACGTTGCCCCAAACTACAAATCTCTCTTCTTCTCAGAACGAGGTAACTGAACCCATTCCTACATCCTTGAGCCCATCCCGTTGAGTGCGATCCGCACCATTGCCTCCATTCGTCTTAGCTCCCATTCTCTACGCTGCGAGACAGGACGTTGGGGCACTGGCGAGGAGTGTCATCGACTTTGCACCTTATGCCCTCGTCAAGTGCGAGAGAGTGAGTACCACACACTACTTGAGTGCTCAGCTTTTGACCACATTAGGTCCTCTTTTCCCCATATATTCAGCCATGATCTCTCCCTACATACCTTCCTCTCCCAACCACGATGTGGACTCTCTATTGCGACGCTCATTTCAGCCATTTTTGAGCATCGAGAGTCACTTATGAACTCCACTCACACCACGTGACATGTTCATTTGGTCCCATAGGTCATATTTGACCTCTCAGGCCGATAATAGAACTATCTATCTATCTATCTCTCTCTCTCTCTCTCTCTCTCTCTCTCTCTCTCTCTCTCTCTCTCTCTCAGCCGCTTTTTGACCTAGTAGAAGCAGTTCACTCTTTTGACCATAACTCGCTCATTTGAACTCCAATTTAGGTGATCTATAGCCTCAATCAAAGAGCATGAAGCCCTCTACGCATTTATGTAAAGAGAGAATTTCTTTGAGCAATGGAAGGATTTTCTGTAATAGCATCTTACACCTAAAAAAACTGTCAAAAGTTTTTTCTTTTGTTGCTGACTTGAAGGCAATGTCTGACAAAACTCGCAAGGGTGGAAACTCCACACTCGCCATGGAAAATGATGCAAAATCGCCAAGGAATTTGGATGCTAATCCAATCACATTGTCAACAACAACCGAAGCAATGATCATGTCTTACTTGGTCTCATTACAAGAAACCGTCAACAAGCAAGGGGAAGAGTTGCGTGTACTTGAAATGGAGAATGGCACTTTAAGATTCACGTTGTGGATAATGAGCACCTCCAGAAGGTTCTTGAAATGCAAACAACACGCTTGATGCATCTTGAGAATGAAGTTCAAGAATGTAAGCACTCTCTTGTTGTAAGTGCAAAGTTGCGAGTGATCATGTATTGAAAGAGGAAACGATAGATACAATACGACATGATGTATGTGAGATGAGAAATGCATCCAAATCATGGGCTGATATATGTAGGCATTATGTGGTTTCTACATCTCCTATCATGCAAGCCGTTGTCCAAGCAAAGAATGTAGAGAATCTGGACACTCAAGAATTGCAAGAACAACAAAAACGCTCAAAGAACATCGCCATTCATGGAATCAAGGAGGAAAGCATGGAAACACCCCAGTCTCTTGCGGTTTCTATTGAAGAGTTTTTTGCTACATACTTTGGCATGTCTAGAATCATGGCTTGTGGTGCACATCGAGTTGGAAAACAAGGAGTCCCTCGCTCAGGAGAAAGACCTATTGTATATACCATGGTTGATGAGGTAAAGAGAAAGATCATCCTTGACAATAGTTGGATCTACCTCAAAGGAACGGGTTGTAAAGTATATGTGGATTGCACTCTTATGCAATAAAATGTACGTCGCAAAGCATATGAGAAAAGAAGCAAGAAGATTAAGGTACCATCTCAAGAAGAAAAGTCACTTGAGGAGGATGCAAGTCCACCCAACAAATAGGGACACATGATCTATGAGACCAGCTCACGCTTACCAATAAGCTTTTGAAATTGTAACGGGTATCCATGGAATGCAAGAATTGGCATTGATGAGCTTACCAATGACTCTGATGTGATACTTCTTGTCGAAACATCTGAGCATGATGCGCAAAAAATTCTTGGATTTGATAAATACGATGTGCATTCTGTGATGTGGGCCAAAAAAGCAAAGCAACGTAGAGGTCGAGGAGGCGTAGCATGTATTACCAAAAAGGGTTTGAAAGATGTTTCCATTGTCAAAGAAGATAAGTATAAACGCTACTTATGGTTGAAAATCAGCCCACCAAATGGTCAAGTCATGTTTGTGGCTGGTTGCTACATTCCTCTTTATGACTCCAACTTTTATGCTCACTTGGATATGGATAAAGACAGCCCTTTGTTGAACTAGAGGAAGACATTGCTCATTACAAGGAACAAGGTGATGTCATTGTGTTTGGAGACATGAATCTTGTAGAAATACGTTACAACATGACACACAACAAGTCGGCATGCCGCATGTCTCAAGAAGAATGGATGACTCATATATATATAATCAAAGTTCTAATGATGCAAAAGAACTGGATCACTATAGAAAGTCACTTCTACATATGTGCAATAGTACCGGAATGCTCATTGTAAATGGTGTATCTTTATGGCAAGGCACCAATGATTTTACATGTAGAAAGCACAATGATGATAGCGTGATTGACTATATATTGTTTTCAAAAGCCACTCTAGAATGCATAAAAAGCTTTACACTCGGTGAATGGAATCCAGAATTGGATCATAGGATGTTATGTATTGACCTCAAGTGTGGTAAAAGGCCCGAGCATGTAGCCTCCAATCATGATCTAAACCATTTGTACCTACACCTAGACTTCAAACGAGCACTTATATATGCTAATATGGTGGACCAAATGTTAAGCATGATAGAGCATCAAGAGAGCCCAACATTAGAATGCAAGTGGAAAGTTTTCAAAGAAGTAATTTGCTCTTGTGCGAAGGAATTCTTTTCGATGAAACACATGTCTTGCAAAAGGTTTAATAAGGGTACCACCAAGAAGAAATGATTTGACATGGAATGTAGTCAAGCCCAAAAGCACTTGCTAAGGTTGGATGCAAGCAAAAACAAGGAAGTTTACTTGGAACATTCACACACATACAAAGCACTTGTTCAAAAGAAGAGGAGAAGGTGGGAAGTCAAAAAACAACTTCTTTTAGAGAAGAGAAAGCACATGTATGTGGCAAGTTTTGGCAAAATCTAAAAGGCAAGCGCGTTGAGAGCTTTGGTGACTTGAGTCTTGAGGATATGCATATGCATTGCAAGAACCTCTATGAGAAACCCAATGTTGATAATATGGAGTGTTGTAGCTCCCTTCCGTTTATGCCTCCCTTCTTTACTATTGAAGATGTATGCTGTGCACTTGAGAAACTTGCTACTCGCAAGGCAGGGGAACTTCAAGGTGTGAAGGCTGAAATGAGTAAATGGACAAGCAAGAAAACACGATATTGGATATGTGATATGTTTAACCTTGCACTTCAACATGGCATGCCTCATGATTGGAGTGAAAATTAGATCAAACCGTTGCACAAAGGAAGAGATGTAAACAATGTGAACAACTATCGCACTATGATGGTTGGTTTTTTGATGGAAAAGTTATTTGGATGTATCATGGAGATGAAGATAAATAAATGGACTGAAAATAATGACAAACGTACGCTTGGCCAAGCAAGTTTTTGAAAACATCATAGCACTATTGATCACCTTGTCACTCTTCAAGTTCTTATGGAAGTCTCTCGATTGAAAGGAAAAAAGTTGTATTGTTGCTTTGTGGATTTCAAGAAAGATTTTGACATGGTACGGCGAGGAAATCTTTGGAGATGTATGCAAAGCCTTCAAGTGCTAAGAGAATTTATGTATGCAGTCTTTCGCATCTACCAAAAAGTGATATGTCGACTATGTATGGGCGATGGAATTTCAGAATTTTTTGCAAGCACCATTGGTGTCAAAAAAGGATGCCCACTTTCCCCGACCGTCTTTGCGCTACTCATTGATGAGTTGGAATGCATGGTTCTTGATTTTATGCAACAAGAAGGCATAGAAGAGGTTAAGATCAAAAATGCAGTGATCATGCTTTTGCTTTATACCGATGATGTAGTGCTCTTGGCACATACCTAAGAAGATGCACAAAAGATTATGAGTGTCTTGGAATGCTTTTTCCTACATAGCGGGCTGATCGTGAATGGATCCAAAACCAAGGTTATGCTTATAAAGACCCTCAATGACAAAAATCCATGCATTCTATACAACAATGAGCAGCTTGAAGTTGTAGATCACTTCAAGTACGTTGGCCTTGAGGTTCCATCCAATCATAAATGGAAGGATTGCACAATGTGTCACTTGGAAGCCAGAAGGAGGGCTTATTATGCATTTGAGAACATGTGCAATGCTGGAGAGATCAAGTGTTGGGCTCTCAAAAAGTACCTCTTTGACACATTGGTGACACTAGTGCTTCTTTATGGAGTGGAGGTGTGGGGTGGAAGCATCAAGAAGTCTACTTGGAAAGAGTTTGAGAATGTCCAAAAGCGTTTTCTCACCAACAAGACACAAACACCCTACATGCTCTTACTTCTTGAGTTGGGATCACTTCCTATTGAGGTCTTGGGCATGCAAAGGGTTGTGGAGTACATGCTTAAGACACAACGTAGCCCTTTGCATCAACTTCCTAGAATCGCATATGAAGCAAGTCAAAAGGTCCAAATACATGCAAGAGCAAAATACTAAGTTCGAGGTGGATGCTTGACATCAAGAGATGGTTTGGAAGATGGGATGCATGTCACTTGGTCAAGGATGCATCAATTGACTCCCAAGGTAATGAGGCCTTCTTACAATGCCAATGTATCATGGCTTGGGAGAAATCCGAAGGTTCTCGCTTCAGCCATTACACCACACACGTTGCCCCAAACTACAAATCTCTCTTCTTCTCCGAACGAGGTAACCGAACCCATCCCTACACCCTTGAGCCCATCCCATTGATTGCGATATGGACCATTGCTTCAATTCGTCTTAGTTGTCATTCTCTACGTTGTGAGATAGGACGTTGGGGCACTGGCGAGGAGTCTCATTGACTTTGCCCCTTATGCCCTTGTCAAGTGCGAGAGAGTGAGTACCACACACTACTTGAGTGCTCATCTTTTGACCACATTAGGTCCTCTTTTCCCCATATATTCAACATGAGCTCTCCCTACATACCTTCCTCTCCCAACCACGATGTGGACTCTCTATTGCAATGCTCATTTCAGCCATGTTTGAGCATCCAGAGTCACTTATAACCTCCACTCACACCACATGACATGTTCATTTGGTCCCATAGGTCATAATTGACCTCCAAGGATGATAATAGAACTCTCTCTCTCTCTCTCTCTCTCTCTCTCTCTCTCTCTCTCTCTCTCTCTCTCTCTCTCTCTCTCTCAATCGAAGAGCACGAAGCCCTCTACGCATTGATGTAAAGACATAATTTTTCTGTGTAATGGAAGGCTTTGCTGTAACAGCATCTCAGAACTGAAAAAACTATCAAAACTTTGCGTTTTTGTTGCCGACTTGAAGGCAATGTCAGACAAAACTCTCAAGGGTGGAAAAGCCACACTCGCCATGGAGAATGATGCAAAATCTCCAAGGAATTTGGATGCTAATCCAACCACATCATCTACAACAATGGAAGCAATGATCATGGCTTACTTGATCTCGTTACAAGAAACCGTCAACAAACAAGGTGAAGAGTTGCGCGCACTTGCAATGGAGAATGGTACTTTAAGAGTTCTCGTTGTGGAGAATGAGCACCTCAAGAAGGTTCTTGAAATGCAAACAACACGCTTGATGCATCTTGAGACTGAAGTTCAAGAATGTAAACGCTCTCTTGTTGACATGAATGTATTGAAAGAGCGCTTGAGCAAAGTTGAGAGTGATCATGTATTGAAAGAGGAAACAATAGATACAATACGACATGATGTATGTGAGATGAGAAATGCATCCAAATCTTGGGCTGATATATGTAAGGATAATGTGGTTTCTACATCTCCTATCATGCAAGCCATTGTCCAAGCAAAGAATGTAGAGAATGTGGACACTCAAGAATTGCACGAACGAAAAAAACGCTCAAAGAACATCGTCATTCGTGGAATCAAGGAGGAAAGCATGGAAACACCCCAATCTCTTGCAGTTGCTATTGAAGAGTTTTTTGCTACACACTTTGGCATGTCAGGAATCATGGCTTATGGTGCACATCGAATTGGAAAACAAGGAGTCCCTTGCTCGGGAGAAAGACCTATTGTATGTACCATGGATGATGAGGTAAAGAGAAAGATCATCCTTGACAATGGTTGGATCTACCTCAAAGGAACAGGTTGTAATGTATATGAGGATCGCACTCTTATGCAACAAAATGTACATCGCAAAGCATATGAGGAAAGAAGCAAGAAGGTTAAGGTATCACCTCAAGAAGAAAAGCCACTTAAGGAGGATGCAAGTCCACCCAACAAATAGGGACACATGATCTATGAGACCAACTCACGCTTGCGAATAAGTTTTTGGAATTGTAACGGGTATCCATGGAATGCGGGAATTGGCATTGATGAGCTTACCAATGACTCCGATGTGATACTTCCTGTCGAAACATGGGAGCATGATGCGCAACGAATTCTTGGATTTGACAAATACGATGTGCATTCTTTGATGTGGGCCAAAAATGCAAAGCAACGAAGAGGCCAAGGAGGCGTAGCATGTATGACCAAAAAGGGTTTGAAAGATGTTTCCATTGTCAAAGAAGATAAGTATAAACGCTACTTATGGCTGAAAATCAGCCCACCAAATGGTCAAGTCATGTTTGTGGCCGGTTGCTACATTCCTCACTATGACTCCAACTTTTATGCTTGCTTGAATATGGATAGAGATCAGCCCTTTGTTGAACTAGAGGAAGACATTGCTCATTACAAGGATCAAGGTGAAGTCATTGTTTTTGGAGACATGAATGCTCGCACAAATATGCTACAAGACGACACACAACAAGTAGACATGCCGCATGTCTCAAAAAGAATGGATGACTCATACATGTATAATCGAAGTTCTAATGATGCAAAAGAAGTGGATCACTATGGAAAGTCACTTCTACATATGTGCAATAGTACCGGAATGCTCATTGCAAATGGTGTATCTCTATGGCAAGGCACCAATGACTTTACATGTAGAAAGCACAACGGTGCTAGCGTGATTGATTATCTGTTGTTCTCGGAAGCCACTCTAGAATGCATACAAAGCTTTACACTTGGTGAATGGAATCCGAAATCGGATCATAGGATGTTATGTATTGACCTCAAGTGTGGTAAACGCCCCGAGCATGTAGCCTCCAATCATGATGTGAATCATTTGTACCTACGTCTAGACTTCAAACGAGCACTTATATATGCTGATATGGTGGACCAAATGTTAAGCATGATAGAGCATCAAGAGAGCCCAACATTAGAATGCAAGTGGAAAGTTTTCAAAGAAGTAATTTTCTCTTGTGCGAAGGAATGCTTTTCGGTGAAACACATGTCTTGCAAAAGGTCTAAGAAGGGTAGCACCAAGAAGAAATGGTTTTGACATGGAATGTAGTCAAGCCCGAAAACACTTGCTAAGATTGGAGGCAATCAAAGACAAGGAAGTTTACTTGGAATGTTCACACACATACAAAGCACTTGTTCAAAAGAAGAGGAGAAGGTGGGAAGTCGAAAAACAACTTCTTTTAGCACAAGAAAAAGCACATGCACGTGGCAAGTTTTGGCAAAATCTAAAAGGCAAGCGCGTTGAGAGCTTTGGTGACTTGACTCTTAAGGATATGTATATGCATTGTAAGAATCTCTATGAGCAACCCAATGTTGATAAAATGGAGTGTTGTAGCTCCCTTCCGTTTATGTCTCCCTTCTTTACCATTGAAGATGTATGCCGCGCGCTTGAGAAACTTGCTACTCGTAAGGCAGGTGACCTTCAAGGTGTCAAGGCTGAAATGATTAAATGGACAAGCAAGAAAACACGATATTGGATATGCGATATGTTTAACCTTGCACTTCAGTATGGCATGCCTCATGATTGGAGTGTAAATTGGATCAAACCTTTGCACAAAGAAGGAGATGTAAATAATGTGAACAACTATCGCACTATAATGGTTGGTTCTTTAATGGCAAAGTTATTGGATGTATCATGGAGATGAAGATAAGTGAATGGGCTGAAAAGAATGGCAAACGTGCACTTGGCCAAGCAGGTTTTTGAAAGCATCATAGCACTATTGATCACCTTGTCACTCTTCGAGTTCTTATGGAAGCGTCTCGATTGAAAGGAAAAAAAGTTGCATTGTTGCTTTGTGGATTTCAAGAAAGCTTTTGACATGGTACCGAGAGGAAATCTTTGGAGACGTATGCAAAGCCTTCAAGTGCCGAGAGAATTTATGCATGCAGTCTTTCTCATCTACCAAAAAGTGATATGTCGATTACGTATGGGAGATGGAATTTCAGAATTTTTTGCAAGCACTATTGGTGTCAAACAAGGATGCCCACTTTCCCCAACCCTCTTTGGGCTACTCATTGATGAATTGGAATGCATGGTTCTTGACTTTATGCAGCAAGAAGGCATAGAAGAGGTTAAGATTGGAAATGCGGTGATCATGCTTTTGCTTTATGCCGATGATGTAGTGCTCTTGGCACATACCTTAGAAGATGCACAAAAGCTTATGAGTGTCTTGGAACGCTTTTGCCTACATAGCGGGCTGATCGTAAATGGATCCAAAACCAAGGTTATGCTTGTAAAGACCCTCAATGATGAAAATCCATGCATTGTATATAACAATGAGAAACTTGAAGTGGTAGATCACTTCAAGTACCTTGGCCTTGAGGTTCCATCCAATCATAAATGGAAGGATTGTGCAATGCGTCACTTGGAAGCCGGAAAGAGGGCCTATTATGCATTTGAGAACATGTGCAATGCAGGAGAGATCAAGTGTTGGGCTCTCAAAAAGTACCTCTTTGACACATTGGTGACACCGGTGCTTCTTTATGGAGTGGAGGTGTGGGGTGGAAGCATCGGAAAGTCTACTTGGAAAGAGTTTGAGAATGTCCAAAAGCGTTTTCTCACCAACTTTCTCCAAGTCAAGACACAAACACCCTACATGCTCTTACTTCTTGAGTCCGGATTGCTTCCCATTGAGGTCTTGGGCATGCAAAGGGTTGTGGAGTACATGCGTTAGACACAACGTAGCCCTTTGCATCGACTTCCTAGAATCGCATATGAAGCAAGTCAAATGGTTCAAAAGACATGCAAGAGCAAAATACTAAGTTCGGGGTGGATGCTTGATATCAAGAAATGGTTTGGAAGATGGGATGCATGTCACTTGGTCAAGGATGCGTCGATCGACTCCCAAGTTGATGAGGCCTTCTTACAACGCCAATGTATCACGGCTTGGGAGAAATCCGGAGGTTCTCGCTTCAGCCATTACACCACACACGTTGCCCCAAACTACAAATCTCTCTTCTTCTCGGAACGAGGTAATCGAACCCATTCCTACATCCTTGAGCCCATCCCGTTGAGTGCGATCCGCACCATTATCTCCATTCGTCTTAGCTCCCATTTTCTACGCTGCAAGACAGGACGTTGGGGCACTGGCGAGGAGTGTCATCGACTTTGCACCTTATGCCCTCGTCAAGTGCGAGAGAGTGAGTACCACACACTACTTGAGTGCTCAGCTTTTGACCACATTAGGTACTCTTTTCCCCATATATTCAGCCATGATCTCTCCCTACATACCTTCCTCTCCCAACCATGATGTGGACTCTCTATTGCAACGCTCATTTCAGCCATTTTTGAGCATCGAGAGTCACTTATGAACTCCACTCACACCACGTGACATGTTCATTTGGTCCCATAGGTCATATTTGACCTTTCAGGACGATAATAGAACTATCTATCTATCTATCTATCTATCTATCTCTCTCTCTCTCTCTCTCTCTCTCTCTCTCTCTCTCTCTCTCTCATAATCCATTTCCTAACAAATCCGTTTTCCACATTCGTTTGCAAACAAATCTAACACAAAGAGATTCTAACATTGCCAAACAAATTTAACACAAAGGGATTATAACATTGGCAAACAAATCTAACAAATCTAACATGCACAAAGAGATTTCATCTACGTAACAACGCAACCTATATCAAATGAACGAGGTATGTCTCTCTATCTCTATCTTTCTCATTTTATTTTTTCATTTATGCATGTATGTGTGTGTGTGTGTGTGTGTGTGTGTGTGTGTGTGTGTGTGTGTGTGTGTGTGTGTGCATGTCTCAATGTGTGTGTTTGTGGAGTAGAATACAACAGGGAAAGGGGGGGGGGGGGGGGGGGGGGATTCCTTAGGTTGTAGCACGATTGACCATAAGGTTGATCTTCCAAGGACAAAGCATGATAAACCTCCTTCAATGAAGTTGCCAAAAGAAAATCGAAGCTCCTCTTCAATCCAAACGTGCGTGTGTGTTTGTGTTTGTGTGTGTGTGTTGTTGTTGTTTTTGTGTTTGTGGAAGGGAGAAGGTGGAGAGAGATGGACTAGGGAGAGAGGGAGTGAGGGTGTGGGAGGTGGAGAGGGGCGGAGGGAGCTTGAAGATGCAGCAATGGCAAAGTGCAAGGAGGGAAGGAGATGCCGCAAAAATGCAGCATACTCTACCCTTCTTCTTTTTTTAGGCGCCAGGTTTTATCGCGGATATTACCGCGACCATTACTGCAGCTGTTACCACG